>NC_071090.1:113347284-113647284 GCF_027358695.1 Spea bombifrons | reverse complement strand
TGTGCACCATTGGTCTAAGGTCTAGAAAGAAAAGGGGGTGACGTTATAAATGATCTTGTTTCTTTACACATAGATACGGGAGACATTTTTTGGCAGCTAAGAACCGTTCGGCATATCTAAAAGGTTTGCAGGGAAGCCGTCCCGCTTATCTACTATCTTTTGAGTCAAGTAAAGCTTTCCAGTGTTGATTGTACGGCGCTGAACTCGTGGTTTTAGCATAATAAAGCGAGCAGCGCCCGAACAGGGACTTGAACCCTGGACCCTCAGATTAAAAGTCTGATGCTCTACCGACTGAGCTATCCAGGCTCGCTGTGCAAGAGCCTTGGGCCAGACCTGAAGCTGGCTATCAGCCACAGAGTTGGTCCACGTGCACTTACATTACATCTAGGACACCTTGAGTTTCTGGTTGACAACCATTTCCACAATGTCGGTCTCATAATCTGAAGTTCGAGAGTCAGGTCCTCGCACAGGGCACGCTTCTTTTACAGCTACACGTATAAGCAACTAACTGATTGATCCCCCAACCACCGCTTCCATAACTTTCTGGTCAGGGGGAGAAATCTTCTTTCCGACCACTCGAATCTCTATGGATTTTCAAGTCGACTGTTGCAGATGCATTGGTGGTTCAGCGGTAGAATTCTCGCCTGCCACGCGGGAGACCCGGGTTCGATTCCCGGCCAATGCAAGCTTCCTTTTAGAGCATTGGTAAAACAGGTCCCTGGACAAGCAGGGTTGCCTTTTGCCCACGCTGAAGGAAATGTGTCATTTACTATGTTGCAACGCGTCACGTATGAAGAGCTTCAGCAACCGGCGCTAGCCAGCGTTTGCCTTGTTAGCGCAGTAGGTAGCGCGTCAGTCTCATAATCTGAAGGTTGTGAGTTCGACCCTCGTACAGGGCATGCTTGTTTTACAGCTTGAGACTGTTGATAGCTGATGCCAAACGTTCATTTACTCTGGAGTTTTTTCCACGGTCCTCAATCCGAGCCTGCGTCCGAGCCTGCCGACGTGGCCGGTTAGCTCAGTTGGTTAGAGCGTGGTGCTAATAACGCCAAGGTCGCGGGTTCGATCCCCGTACGGGCCATGCTGTTTTGCCTATGTTTCTGCAAATGAAATGACTCCCTTATTTGCATGATGCATTGTAGAGATACCACTATATCCGTTACTCAGGAAATGTCTGGACGTCTGTGCGTTACCGTACATCCGCGGATTGCTGGCTGGTGTTTAGAGGCGGCGGTGTCTCGATTCTTCTGCACGTATGCTATTTGTTTCCGTGAATACAGGAGGCATTAACGGTGGATTCTCTTTAAACATTCAATATCCCTCAAACTCTGGTGTGTGCACCATTGGTCTAAGGTCTAGAAAGAAAAGGGGGTGACGTTATAAATGATCTTGTTTCTTTACACATAGATACGGGAGACATTTTTTGGCAGCTAAGAACCGTTCGGCATATCTAAAAGGTTTGCAGGGAAGCCGTCCCGCTTATCTACTATCTTTTGAGTCAAGTAAAGCTTTCCAGTGTTGATTGTACGGCGCTGAACTCGTGGTTTTAGCATAATAAAGCGAGCAGCGCCCGAACAGGGACTTGAACCCTGGACCCTCAGATTAAAAGTCTGATGCTCTACCGACTGAGCTATCCAGGCTCGCTGTGCAAGAGCCTTGGGCCAGACCTGAAGCTGGCTATCAGCCACAGAGTTGGTCCACGTGCACTTACATTACATCTAGGACACCTTGAGTTTCTGGTTGACAACCATTTCCACAATGTCGGTCTCATAATCTGAAGGTCGAGAGTCAGGTCCTCGCACAGGGCACGCTTCTTTTACAGCTACACGTATAAGCAACTAACTGATTGATCCCCCAACCACCGCTTCCATAACTTTCTGTTCAGGGGGAAAAATCTTCTTTCCGACCACTCGAATCTCTATGGATTTTCAAGTGGGCCGTTGCAGATGCATTGGTGGTTCAGTGGTAGAATTCTCGCCTGCCACGCGGGAGGCCCGGGTTCGATTCCCGGCCAATGCAAGCTTCTTTTTAGAGCATTGGTAAAACAGGTCCCTGGAAAAGCAGGGTTGCCTTTTACCCATGCTGAAGGAAATTTGTCCTTTACGATGGATGTCCTTTATTTGTCCTTTACGATGCTTCAGCAACCGGCACCAGCCAGCGTTTGCCTTGTTAGCGCAGTAGGTAGCGCGTCAGTCTCATAATCTGAAGGTTGTGAGTTCGACCCTCATACAGGGCATGCTTGTTTTACAGCTTGAGACTGTTGATAGCTGATGCCAAACGTTCATTTACTCTGGAGTTTTTTCCACGGTCCTCTGTTTTGCCGAGCCTGCCGACGTGGCCGGTTAGCTCAGTTGGTTAGAGCGTGGTGCTAATAACGCCAAGGTCGCGGGTTCGATCCCCGTACGGGCCATGCTGTTTTGCCTATGTTTCTGCAAATGAAATGACTCCCTTATTTGCATGATGCATTGTAGAGATACCACTATATCCGTTACTCAGGAAATGTCTGGACGTCTGTGCGTTACCGTACATCCGCGGATTGCTGGCTGGTGTTTAGAGGCGGCGGTGTCTCGATTCTTCTGCACGTATGCTATTTGTTTCCGTGAATACAGGAGGCATTAACGGTGGATTCTCTTTAAACATTCAATATCCCTCAAACTCTGGTGTGTGCACCATTGGTCTAAGGTCTAGAAAGAAAAGGGGGTGACGTTATAAATGATCTTGTTTCTTTACACATAGATACGGGAGACATTTTTTGGCAGCTAAGAACCGTTCGGCATATCTAAAAGGTTTGCAGGGAAGCCGTCCCGCTTATCTACTATCTTTTGAGTCAAGTAAAGCTTTCCAGTGTTGATTGTACGGCGCTGAACTCGTGGTTTTAGCATAATAAAGCGAGCAGCGCCCGAACAGGGACTTGAACCCTGGACCCTCAGATTAAAAGTCTGATGCTCTACCGACTGAGCTATCCAGGCTCGCTGTGCAAGAGCCTTGGGCCAGACCTGAAGCTGGCTATCAGCCACAGAGTTGGTCCACGTGCACTTACATTACATCTAGGACACCTTGAGTTTCTGGTTGACAACCATTTCCACAATGTCGGTCTCATAATCTGAAGGTCGAGAGTCAGGTCCTCGCACAGGGCACGCTTCTTTTACAGCTACACGTATAAGCAACTAACTGATTGATCCCCCAACCACCGCTTCCATAACTTTCTGTTCAGGGGGAAAAATCTTCTTTCCGACCACTCGAATCTCTATGGATTTTCAAGTGGGCCGTTGCAGATGCATTGGTGGTTCAGTGGTAGAATTCTCGCCTGCCACGCGGGAGGCCCGGGTTCGATTCCCGGCCAATGCAAGCTTCTTTTTAGAGCATTGGTAAAACAGGTCCCTGGAAAAGCAGGGTTGCCTTTTACCCATGCTGAAGGAAATTTGTCCTTTACGATGGATGTCCTTTATTTGTCCTTTACGATGCTTCAGCAACCGGCACCAGCCAGCGTTTGCCTTGTTAGCGCAGTAGGTAGCGCGTCAGTCTCATAATCTGAAGGTTGTGAGTTCGACCCTCATACAGGGCATGCTTGTTTTACAGCTTGAGACTGTTGATAGCTGATGCCAAACGTTCATTTACTCTGGAGTTTTTTCCACGGTCCTCTGTTTTGCTGAGCCTGCCGACGTGGCCGGTTAGCTCAGTTGGTTAGAGCGTGGTGCTAATAACGCCAAGGTCGCGGGTTCGATCCCCGTACGGGCCATGCTGTTTTGCCTATGTTTCTGCAAATGAAATGACTCCCTTATTTGCATGATGCATTGTAGAGATACCACTATATCCGTTACTCAGGAAATGTCTGGACATCTGTGCGTTACCGTACATCCGCGGATTGCTGGCTGGTGTTTAGAGGCGGCGGTGTCTCGATTCTTCTGCACGTATGCTATTTGTTTCCGTGAATACAGGAGGCATTAACGGTGGATTCTCTTTAAACATTCAATATCCCTCAAACTCTGGTGTGTGCACCATTGGTCTAAGGTCTAGAAAGAAAAGGGGGTGACGTTATAAATGATCTTGTTTCTTTACACATAGATACGGGAGACATTTTTTGGCAGCTAAGAACCGTTCGGCATATCTAAAAGGTTTGCAGGGAAGCCGTCCCGCTTATCTACTATCTTTTGAGTCAAGTAAAGCTTTCCAGTGTTGATTGTACGGCGCTGAACTCGTGGTTTTAGCATAATAAAGCGAGCAGCGCCCGAACAGGGACTTGAACCCTGGACCCTCAGATTAAAAGTCTGATGCTCTACCGACTGAGCTATCCAGGCTCGCTGTGCAAGAGCCTTGGGCCAGACCTGAAGCTGGCTATCAGCCACAGAGTTGGTCCACGTGCACTTACATTACATCTAGAACACCTTGAGTTTCTGGTTGACAACCATTTCCACAATGTCGGTCTCATAATCTGAAGTTCGAGAGTCAGGTCCTCGCACAGGGCACGCTTCTTTTACAGCTACACGTATAAGCAACTAACTGATTGATCCCCCAACCACCGCTTCCATAACTTTCTGTTCAGGGGGAAAAATCTTCTTTCCGACCACTCGAATCTCTATGGATTTTCAAGTGGGCCGTTGCAGATGCATTGGTGGTTCAGTGGTAGAATTCTCGCCTGCCACGCGGGAGGCCCGGGTTCGATTCCCGGCCAATGCAAGCTTCTTTTTAGAGCATTGGTAAAACAGGTCCCTGGAAAAGCAGGGTTGCCTTTTACCCATGCTGAAGGAAATTTGTCCTTTACGATGGATGTCCTTTATTTGTCCTTTACGATGCTTCAGCAACCGGCACCAGCCAGCGTTTGCCTTGTTAGCGCAGTAGGTAGCGCGTCAGTCTCATAATCTGAAGGTTGTGAGTTCGACCCTCATACAGGGCATGCTTGTTTTACAGCTTGAGACTGTTGATAGCTGATGCCAAACGTTCATTTACTCTGGAGTTTTTTCCACGGTCCTCTGTTTTGCCGAGCCTGCCGACGTGGCCGGTTAGCTCAGTTGGTTAGAGCGTGGTGCTAATAACGCCAAGGTCGCGGGTTCGATCCCCGTACGGGCCATGCTGTTTTGCCTATGTTTCTGCAAATGAAATGACTCCCTTATTTGCATGATGCATTGTAGAGATACCACTATATCCGTTACTCAGGAAATGTCTGGACGTCTGTGCGTTACCGTACATCCGCGGATTGCTGGCTGGTGTTTAGAGGCGGCGGTGTCTCGATTCTTCTGCACGTATGCTATTTGTTTCCGTGAATACAGGAGGCATTAACGGTGGATTCTCTTTAAACATTCAATATCCCTCAAACTCTGGTGTGTGCACCATTGGTCTAAGGTCTAGAAAGAAAAGGGGGTGACGTTATAAATGATCTTGTTTCTTTACACATAGATACGGGAGACATTTTTTGGCAGCTAAGAACCGTTCGGCATATCTAAAAGGTTTGCAGGGAAGCCGTCCCGCTTATCTACTATCTTTTGAGTCAAGTAAAGCTTTCCAGTGTTGATTGTACGGCGCTGAACTCGTGGTTTTAGCATAATAAAGCGAGCAGCGCCCGAACAGGGACTTGAACCCTGGACCCTCAGATTAAAAGTCTGATGCTCTACCGACTGAGCTATCCAGGCTCGCTGTGCAAGAGCCTTGGGCCAGACCTGAAGCTGGCTATCAGCCACAGAGTTGGTCCACGTGCACTTACATTACATCTAGGACACCTTGAGTTTCTGGTTGACAACCATTTCCACAATGTCGGTCTCATAATCTGAAGGTCGAGAGTCAGGTCCTCGCACAGGGCACGCTTCTTTTACAGCTACACGTATAAGCAACTAACTGATTGATCCCCCAACCACCGCTTCCATAACTTTCTGTTCAGGGGGAAAAATCTTCTTTCCGACCACTCGAATCTCTATGGATTTTCAAGTGGGCCGTTGCAGATGCATTGGTGGTTCAGTGGTAGAATTCTCGCCTGCCACGCGGGAGGCCCGGGTTCGATTCCCGGCCAATGCAAGCTTCTTTTTAGAGCATTGGTAAAACAGGTCCCTGGAAAAGCAGGGTTGCCTTTTACCCATGCTGAAGGAAATTTGTCCTTTACGATGGATGTCCTTTATTTGTCCTTTACGATGCTTCAGCAACCGGCACCAGCCAGCGTTTGCCTTGTTAGCGCAGTAGGTAGCGCGTCAGTCTCATAATCTGAAGGTTGTGAGTTCGACCCTCATACAGGGCATGCTTGTTTTACAGCTTGAGACTGTTGATAGCTGATGCCAAACGTTCATTTACTCTGGAGTTTTTTCCACGGTCCTCTGTTTTGCTGAGCCTGCCGACGTGGCCGGTTAGCTCAGTTGGTTAGAGCGTGGTGCTAATAACGCCAAGGTCGCGGGTTCGATCCCCGTACGGGCCATGCTGTTTTGCCTATGTTTCTGCAAATGAAATGACTCCCTTATTTGCATGATGCATTGTAGAGATACCACTATATCCGTTACTCAGGAAATGTCTGGACATCTGTGCGTTACCGTACATCCGCGGATTGCTGGCTGGTGTTTAGAGGCGGCGGTGTCTCGATTCTTCTGCACGTATGCTATTTGTTTCCGTGAATACAGGAGGCATTAACGGTGGATTCTCTTTAAACATTCAATATCCCTCAAACTCTGGTGTGTGCACCATTGGTCTAAGGTCTAGAAAGAAAAGGGGGTGACGTTATAAATGATCTTGTTTCTTTACACATAGATACGGGAGACATTTTTTGGCAGCTAAGAACCGTTCGGCATATCTAAAAGGTTTGCAGGGAAGCCGTCCCGCTTATCTACTATCTTTTGAGTCAAGTAAAGCTTTCCAGTGTTGATTGTACGGCGCTGAACTCGTGGTTTTAGCATAATAAAGCGAGCAGCGCCCGAACAGGGACTTGAACCCTGGACCCTCAGATTAAAAGTCTGATGCTCTACCGACTGAGCTATCCAGGCTCGCTGTGCAAGAGCCTTGGGCCAGACCTGAAGCTGGCTATCAGCCACAGAGTTGGTCCACGTGCACTTACATTACATCTAGAACACCTTGAGTTTCTGGTTGACAACCATTTCCACAATGTCGGTCTCATAATCTGAAGTTCGAGAGTCAGGTCCTCGCACAGGGCACGCTTCTTTTACAGCTACACGTATAAGCAACTAACTGATTGATCCCCCAACCACCGCTTCCATAACTTTCTGTTCAGGGGGAAAAATCTTCTTTCCGACCACTCGAATCTCTATGGATTTTCAAGTGGGCCGTTGCAGATGCATTGGTGGTTCAGTGGTAGAATTCTCGCCTGCCACGCGGGAGGCCTGGGTTCGATTCCCGGCCAATGCAAGCTTCTTTTTAGAGCATTGGTAAAACAGGTCCCTGGAAAAGCAGGGTTGCCTTTTACCCATGCTGAAGGAAATTTGTCCTTTACGATGGATGTCCTTTATTTGTCCTTTACGATGCTTCAGCAACCGGCACCAGCCAGCGTTTGCCTTGTTAGCGCAGTAGGTAGCGCGTCAGTCTCATAATCTGAAGGTTGTGAGTTCGACCCTCATACAGGGCATGCTTGTTTTACAGCTTGAGACTGTTGATAGCTGATGCCAAACGTTCATTTACTCTGGAGTTTTTTCCACGGTCCTCTGTTTTGCCGAGCCTGCCGACGTGGCCGGTTAGCTCAGTTGGTTAGAGCGTGGTGCTAATAACGCCAAGGTCGCGGGTTCGATCCCCGTACGGGCCATGCTGTTTTGCCTATGTTTCTGCAAATGAAATGACTCCCTTATTTGCATGATGCATTGTAGAGATACCACTATATCCGTTACTCAGGAAATGTCTGGACGTCTGTGCGTTACCGTACATCCGCGGATTGCTGGCTGGTGTTTAGAGGCGGCGGTGTCTCGATTCTTCTGCACGTATGCTATTTGTTTCCGTGAATACAGGAGGCATTAACGGTGGATTCTCTTTAAACATTCAATATCCCTCAAACTCTGGTGTGTGCACCATTGGTCTAAGGTCTAGAAAGAAAAGGGGGTGACGTTATAAATGATCTTGTTTCTTTACACATAGATACGGGAGACATTTTTTGGCAGCTAAGAACCGTTCGGCATATCTAAAAGGTTTGCAGGGAAGCCGTCCCGCTTATCTACTATCTTTTGAGTCAAGTAAAGCTTTCCAGTGTTGATTGTACGGCGCTGAACTCGTGGTTTTAGCATAATAAAGCGAGCAGCGCCCGAACAGGGACTTGAACCCTGGACCCTCAGATTAAAAGTCTGATGCTCTACCGACTGAGCTATCCAGGCTCGCTGTGCAAGAGCCTTGGGCCAGACCTGAAGCTGGCTATCAGCCACAGAGTTGGTCCACGTGCACTTACATTACATCTAGGACACCTTGAGTTTCTGGTTGACAACCATTTCCACAATGTCGGTCTCATAATCTGAAGGTCGAGAGTCAGGTCCTCGCACAGGGCACGCTTCTTTTACAGCTACACGTATAAGCAACTAACTGATTGATCCCCCAACCACCGCTTCCATAACTTTCTGTTCAGGGGGAAAAATCTTCTTTCCGACCACTCGAATCTCTATGGATTTTCAAGTGGGCCGTTGCAGATGCATTGGTGGTTCAGTGGTAGAATTCTCGCCTGCCACGCGGGAGGCCCGGGTTCGATTCCCGGCCAATGCAAGCTTCTTTTTAGAGCATTGGTAAAACAGGTCCCTGGAAAAGCAGGGTTGCCTTTTACCCATGCTGAAGGAAATTTGTCCTTTACGATGGATGTCCTTTATTTGTCCTTTACGATGCTTCAGCAACCGGCGCCAGCCGGCGTTTGCCTTGTTAGCGCAGTAGGTAGCGCGTCAGTCTCATAATCTGAAGGTCGTGAGTTCGACCCTCATACAGGGCATGCTTGTTTTACAGCTTGAGACTGTTGATAGCTGATGCCAAACGTTCATTTACTCTGGAGTTTTTTCCACGGTCCTCTGTTTTGCCGAGCCTGCCGACGTGGCCGGTTAGCTCAGTTGGTTAGAGCGTGGTGCTAATAACGCCAAGGTCGCGGGTTCGATCCCCGTACGGGCCATGCTGTTTTGCCTATGTTTCTGCAAATGAAATGACTCCCTTATTTGCATGATGCATTGTAGAGATACCACTATATCCGTTACTCAGGAAATGTCTGGACGTCTGTGCGTTACCGTACATCCGCGGATTGCTGGCTGGTGTTTAGAGGCGGCGGTGTCTCGATTCTTCTGCACGTATGCTATTTGTTTCCGTGAATACAGGAGGCATTAACGGTGGATTCTCTTTAAACATTCAATATCCCTCAAACTCTGGTGTGTGCACCATTGGTCTAAGGTCTAGAAAGAAAAGGGGGTGACGTTATAAATGATCTTGTTTCTTTACACATAGATACGGGAGACATTTTTTGGCAGCTAAGAACCGTTCGGCATATCTAAAAGGTTTGCAGGGAAGCCGTCCCGCTTATCTACTATTTTTTGAGTCAAGTAAAGCTTTCCAGTGTTGATTGTACGGCGCTGAACTCGTGGTTTTAGCATAATAAAGCGAGCAGCGCCCGAACAGGGACTTGAACCCTGGACCCTCAGATTAAAAGTCTGATGCTCTACCGACTGAGCTATCCAGGCTCACTGTGCAAGAGCCTTGGGCCAGACCTGAAGCTGGCTATCAGCCACAGAGTTGGTCCACGTGCACTTACATTACATCTAGAACACCTTGAGTTTCTGGTTGACAACCATTTCCACAATGTCGGTCTCATAATCTGAAGTTCGAGAGTCAGGTCCTCGCACAGGGCACGCTTCTTTTACAGCTACACGTATAAGCAACTAACTGATTAATCCCCCAACCACCGCTTCCATAACTTTCTGTTCAGGGGGAAAAATCTTCTTTCCGACCACTCGAATCTCTATGGATTTTCAAGTGGGCCGTTGCAGATGCATTGGTGGTTCAGTGGTAGAATTCTCGCCTGCCACGCGGGAGGCCCGGGTTCGATTCCCGGCCAATGCAAGCTTCTTTTTAGAGCATTGGTAAAACAGGTCCCTGGAAAAGCAGGGTTGCCTTTTACCCATGCTGAAGGAAATTTGTCCTTTACGATGGATGTCCTTTATTTGTCCTTTACGATGCTTCAGCAACCGGCACCAGCCAGCGTTTGCCTTGTTAGCGCAGTAGGTAGCGCGTCAGTCTCATAATCTGAAGGTCGTGAGTTCGACCCTCATACAGGGCATGCTTGTTTTACAGCTTGAGACTGTTGATAGCTGATGCCAAACGTTCATTTACTCTGGAGTTTTTTCCACGGTCCTCTGTTTTGCCGAGCCTGCCGACGTGGCCGGTTAGCTCAGTTGGTTAGAGCGTGGTGCTAATAACGCCAAGGTCGCGGGTTCGATCCCCGTACGGGCCATGCTGTTTTGCCTATGTTTCTGCAAATGAAATGACTCCCTTATTTGCATGATGCATTGTAGAGATACCACTATATCCGTTACTCAGGAAATGTCTGGACGTCTGTGCGTTACCGTACATCCGCGGATTGCTGGCTTGTGTTGAGAGGCGGCGTTGTCTCGATTCTTCTGCACGTATGCTATTTGTTTCCGTGAATACAGGAGGCATTAACGGTGGATTCTCTTTAAACATTCAATATCCCTCAAACTCTGGTGTGTGCACTATTGGTCTAAGGTCTAGAAAGAAAAGGGGGTGACGTTATAAATGATCTTGTTTCTTTACACATAGATACGGGAGACATTTTTTGGCAGCTAAGAACCGTTCGGCATATCTAAAAGGTTTGCAGGGAAGCCGTCCCGCTTATCTACTATCTTTTGAGTCAAGTAAAGCTTTCCAGTGTTGATTGTACGGCGCTGAACTCGTGGTTTTAGCATAATAAAGCGAGCAGCGCCCGAACAGGGACTTGAACCCTGGACCCTCAGATTAAAAGTCTGATGCTCTACCGACTGAGCTATCCAGGCTCGCTGTGCAAGAGCCTTGGGCCAGACCTGAAGCTGGCTATCAGCCACAGAGTTGGTCCACGTGCACTTACATTACATCTAGGACACCTTGAGTTTCTGGTTGACAACCATTTCCACAATGTCGGTCTCATAATCTGAAGGTCGAGAGTCAGGTCCTCGCACAGGGCACGCTTCTTTTACAGCTACACGTATAAGCAACTAACTGATTGATCCCCCAACCACCGCTTCCATAACTTTCTGTTCAGGGGGAAAAATCTTCTTTCCGACCACTCGAATCTCTATGGATTTTCAAGTGGACCGCTGCAGATGCATTGGTGGTTCAGTGGTAGAATTCTCGCCTGCCACGCGGGAGGCCCGGGTTCGATTCCCGGCCAATGCAAGCTTCTTTTTAGAGCATTGGTAAAACAGGTCCCTGGAAAAGCAGCGTTGCCTTTTACCATGCTGAAGGAAATTTGTCCTTTACGATGGATGTCCTTTATTTGTCCTTTACGATGCTTCAGCAACCGGCACCAGCCAGCGTTTGCCTTGTTAGCGCAGTAGGTAGCGCGTCAGTCTCATAATCTGAAGGTTGTGAGTTCGACCCTCATACAGGGCATGCTTGTTTTACAGCTTGAGACTGTTGATAGCTGATGCCAAACGTTCATTTACTCTGGAGTTTTTTCCACGGTCCTCTGTTTTGCCGAGCCTGCCGACGTGGCCGGTTAGCTCAGTTGGTTAGAGCGTGGTGCTAATAACGCCAAGGTCGCGGGTTCGATCCCCGTACGGGCCATGCTGTTTTGCCTATGTTTCTGCAAATGAAATGACTCCCTTATTTGCATGATGCATTGTAGAGATACCACTATATCCGTTACTCAGGAAATGTCTGGACGTCTGTGCGTTACCGTACATCCGCGGATTGCTGGCTGGTGTTTAGAGGCGGCGGTGTCTCGATTCTTCTGCACGTATGCTATTTGTTTCCGTGAATACAGGAGGCATTAACGGTGGATTCTCTTTAAACATTCAATATCCCTCAAACTCTGGTGTGTGCACCATTGGTCTAAGGTCTAGAAAGAAAAGGGGGTGACGTTATAAATGATCTTGTTTCTTTACACATAGATACGGGAGACATTTTTTGGCAGCTAAGAACCGTTCGGCATATCTAAAAGGTTTGCAGGGAAGCCGTCCCGCTTATCTACTATCTTTTGAGTCAAGTAAAGCTTTCCAGTGTTGATTGTACGGCGCTGAACTCGTGGTTTTAGCATAATAAAGCAAGCAGCGCCCGAACAGGGACTTGAACCCTGGACCCTCAGATTAAAAGTCTGATGCTCTACCGACTGAGCTATCCAGGCTCGCTGTGCAAGAGCCTTGGGCCAGACCTGAAGCTGGCTATCAGCCACAGAGTTGGTCCACGTGCACTTACATTACATCTAGGACACCTTGAGTTTCTGGTTGACAACCATTTCCACAATGTCGGTCTCATAATCTGAAGGTCGAGAGTCAGGTCCTCACACAGGGCACGCTTCTTTTACAGCTACACGTATAAGCAACTAACTGATTGATCCCCCAACCACCGCTTCCATAACTTTCTGGTCAGGGGGAGAAATCTTCTTTCCGACCACTCGAATCTCTATGGATTTTCAAGTCGACCGTTGCAGATGCATTGGTGGTTCAGTGGTAGAATTCTCGCCTGCCACGCGGGAGGCCCGGGTTCGATTCCCGGCCAATGCAAGCTTCTTTTTAGAGCATTGGTAAAACAGGTCCCTGGAAAAGCAGCGTTGCCTTTTACCATGCTGAAGGAAATTTGTCCTTTACGATGGATGTCCTTTATTTGTCCTTTACGATGCTTCAGCAACCGGCACCAGCCAGCGTTTGCCTTGTTAGCGCAGTAGGTAGCGCGTCAGTCTCATAATCTGAAGGTTGTGAGTTCGACCCTCATACAGGGCATGCTTGTTTTACAGCTTGAGACTGTTGATAGCTGATGCCAAACGTTCATTTACTCTGGAGTTTTTTCCACGGTCCTCTGTTTTGCCGAGCCTGCCGACGTGGCCGGTTAGCTCAGTTGGTTAGAGCGTGGTGCTAATAACGCCAAGGTCGCGGGTTCGATCCCCGTACGGGCCATGCTGTTTTGCCTATGTTTCTGCAAATGAAATGACTCCCTTATTTGCATGATGCATTGTAGAGATACCACTATATCCGTTACTCAGGAAATGTCTGGACGTCTGTGCGTTACCGTACATCCGTGGATTGCTGGCTGGTGTTTAGAGGCGGCGGTGTCTCGATTCTTCTGCACGTATGCTATTTGTTTCCGTGAATACAGGAGGCATTAACGGTGGATTCTCTTTAAACATTCAATATCCCTCAAACTCTGGTGTGTGCACCATTGGTCTAAGGTCTAGAAAGAAAAGGGGGTGACGTTATAAATGATCTTGTTTCTTTACACATAGATACGGGAGACATTTTTTGGCAGCTAAGAACCGTTCGGCATATCTAAAAGGTTTGCAGGGAAGCCGTCCCGCTTATCTACTATCTTTTGAGTCAAGTAAAGCTTTCCAGTGTTGATTGTACGGCGCTGAACTCGTGGTTTTAGCATAATAAAGCGAGCAGCGCCCGAACAGGGACTTGAACCCTGGACCCTCAGATTAAAAGTCTGATGCTCTACCGACTGAGCTATCCAGGCTCGCTGTGCAAGAGCCTTGGGCCAGACCTGAAGCTGGCTATCAGCCACAGAGTTGGTCCACGTGCACTTACATTACATCTAGAACACCTTGAGTTTCTGGTTGACAACCATTTCCACAATGTCGGTCTCATAATCTGAAGTTCGAGAGTCAGGTCCTCGCACAGGGCACGCTTCTTTTACAGCTACACGTATAAGCAACTAACTGATTGATCCCCCAACCACCGCTTCCATAACTTTCTGTTCAGGGGGAAAAATCTTCTTTCCGACCACTCGAATCTCTATGGATTTTCAAGTGGGCCGTTGCAGATGCATTGGTGGTTCAGTGGTAGAATTCTCGCCTGCCACGCGGGAGGCCCGGGTTCGATTCCCGGCCAATGCAAGCTTCTTTTTAGAGCATTGGTAAAACAGGTCCCTGGACAAGCAGGGTTGCCTTTTACCCATGCTGAAGGAAATTTGTCCTTTACGATGGATGTCCTTTATTTGTCCTTTACGATGCTTCAGCAACCGGCACCAGCCAGCGTTTGCCTTGTTAGCGCAGTAGGTAGCGCGTCAGTCTCATAATCTGAAGGTTGTGAGTTCGACCCTCATACAGGGCATGCTTGTTTTACAGCTTGAGACTGTTGATAGCTGATGCCAAACGTTCATTTACTCTGGAGTTTTTTCCACGGTCCTCTGTTTTGCCGAGCCTGCCGACGTGGCCGGTTAGCTCAGTTGGTTAGAGCGTGGTGCTAATAACGCCAAGGTCGCGGGTTCGATCCCCGTACGGGCCATGCTGTTTTGCCTATGTTTCTGCAAATGAAATGACTCCCTTATTTGCATGATGCATTGTAGAGATACCACTATATCCGTTACTCAGGAAATGTCTGGACGTCTGTGCGTTACCGTACATCCGCGGATTGCTGGCTGGTGTTTAGAGGCGGCGGTGTCTCGATTCTTCTGCACGTATGCTATTTGTTTCCGTGAATACAGGAGGCATTAACGGTGGATTCTCTTTAAACATTCAATATCCCTCAAACTCTGGTGTGTGCACCATTGGTCTAAGGTCTAGAAAGAAAAGGGGGTGACGTTATAAATGATCTTGTTTCTTTACACATAGATACGGGAGACATTTTTTGGCAGCTAAGAACCGTTCGGCATATCTAAAAGGTTTGCAGGGAAGCCGTCCCGCTTATCTACTATCTTTTGAGTCAAGTAAAGCTTTCCAGTGTTGATTGTACGGCGCTGAACTCGTGGTTTTAGCATAATAAAGCGAGCAGCGCCCGAACAGGGACTTGAACCCTGGACCCTCAGATTAAAAGTCTGATGCTCTACCGACTGAGCTATCCAGGCTCGCTGTGCAAGAGCCTTGGGCCAGACCTGAAGCTGGCTATCAGCCACAGAGTTGGTCCACGTGCACTTACATTACATCTAGGACACCTTGAGTTTCTGGTTGACAACCATTTCCACAATGTCGGTCTCATAATCTGAAGGTCGAGAGTCAGGTCCTCGCACAGGGCACGCTTCTTTTACAGCTACACGTATAAGCAACTAACTGATTGATCCCCCAACCACCGCTTCCATAACTTTCTGTTCAGGGGGAAAAATCTTCTTTCCGACCACTCGAATCTCTATGGATTTTCAAGTGGGCCGTTGCAGATGCATTGGTGGTTCAGTGGTAGAATTCTCGCCTGCCACGCGGGAGGCCCGGGTTCGATTCCCGGCCAATGCAAGCTTCTTTTTAGAGCATTGGTAAAACAGGTCCCTGGAAAAGCAGGGTTGCCTTTTACCCATGCTGAAGGAAATTTGTCCTTTACGATGGATGTCCTTTATTTGTCCTTTACGATGCTTCAGCAACCGGCACCAGCCAGCGTTTGCCTTGTTAGCGCAGTAGGTAGCGCGTCAGTCTCATAATCTGAAGGTTGTGAGTTCGACCCTCATACAGGGCATGCTTGTTTTACAGCTTGAGACTGTTGATAGCTGATGCCAAACGTTCATTTACTCTGGAGTTTTTTCCACGGTCCTCTGTTTTGCTGAGCCTGCCGACGTGGCCGGTTAGCTCAGTTGGTTAGAGCGTGGTGCTAATAACGCCAAGGTCGCGGGTTCGATCCCCGTACGGGCCATGCTGTTTTGCCTATGTTTCTGCAAATGAAATGACTCCCTTATTTGCATGATGCATTGTAGAGATACCACTATATCCGTTACTCAGGAAATGTCTGGACGTCTGTGCGTTACCGTACATCCGCGGATTGCTGGCTGGTGTTTAGAGGCGGCGGTGTCTCGATTCTTCTGCACGTATGCTATTTGTTTCCGTGAATACAGGAGGCATTAACGGTGGATTCTCTTTAAACATTCAATATCCCTCAAACTCTGGTGTGTGCACCATTGGTCTAAGGTCTAGAAAGAAAAGGGGGTGACGTTATAAATGATCTTGTTTCTTTACACATAGATACGGGAGACATTTTTTGGCAGCTAAGAACCGTTCGGCATATCTAAAAGGTTTGCAGGGAAGCCGTCCCGCTTATCTACTATCTTTTGAGTCAAGTAAAGCTTTCCAGTGTTGATTGTACGGCGCTGAACTTGTGGTTTTAGCATAATAAAGCGAGCAGCGCCCGAACAGGGACTTGAACCCTGGACCCTCAGATTAAAAGTCTGATGCTCTACCGACTGAGCTATCCAGGCTCGCTGTGCAAGAGCCTTGGGCCAGACCTGAAGCTGGCTATCAGCCACAGAGTTGGTCCACGTGCACTTACATTACATCTAGGACACCTTGAGTTTCTGGTTGACAACCATTTCCACAATGTCGGTCTCATAATCTGAAGTTCGAGAGTCAGGTCCTCGCACAGGGCACGCTTCTTTTACAGCTACACGTATAAGCAACTAACTGATTAATCCCCCAACCACCGCTTCCATAACTTTCTGTTCAGGGGGAAAAATCTTCTTTCCGACCACTCGAATCTCTATGGATTTTCAAGTGTGCCGTTGCAGATGCATTGGTGGTTCAGTGGTAGAATTCTCGCCTGCCACGCGGGAGGCCCGGGTTCGATTCCCGGCCAATGCAAGCTTCTTTTTAGAGCATTGGTAAAACAGGTCCCTGGAAAAGCAGCGTTGCCTTTTACCATGCTGAAGGAAATTTGTCCTTTACGATGGATGTCCTTTATTTGTCCTTTACGATGCTTCAGCAACCGGCACCAGCCAGCGTTTGCCTTGTTAGCGCAGTAGGTAGCGCGTCAGTCTCATAATCTGAAGGTTGTGAGTTCGACCCTCATACAGGGCATGCTTGTTTTACAGCTTGAGACTGTTGATAGCTGATGCCAAACGTTCATTTACTCTGGAGTTTTTTCCACGGTCCTCTGTTTTGCCAAGCCTGCCGACGTGGCCGGTTAGCTCAGTTGGTTAGAGCGTGGTGCTAATAACGCCAAGGTCGCGGGTTCGATCCCCGTACGGGCCATGCTGTTTTGCCTATGTTTCTGCAAATGAAATGACTCCCTTATTTGCATGATGCATTGTAGAGATACCACTATATCCGTTACTCAGGAAATGTCTGGACGTCTGTGCGTTACCGTACATCCGTGGATTGCTGGCTGGTGTTTAGAGGCGGCGGTGTCTCGATTCTTCTGCACGTATGCTATTTGTTTCCGTGAATACAGGAGGCATTAACGGTGGATTCTCTTTAAACATTCAATATCCCTCAAACTCTGGTGTGTGCACCATTGGTCTAAGGTCTAGAAAGAAAAGGGGGTGACGTTATAAATGATCTTGTTTCTTTACACATAGATACGGGAGACATTTTTTGGCAGCTAAGAACCGTTCGGCATATCTAAAAGGTTTGCAGGGAAGCCGTCCCGCTTATCTACTATCTTTTGAGTCAAGTAAAGCTTTCCAGTGTTGATTGTACGGCGCTGAACTCGTGGTTTTAGCATAATAAAGCGAGCAGCGCCCGAACAGGGACTTGAACCCTGGACCCTCAGATTAAAAGTCTGATGCTCTACCGACTGAGCTATCCAGGCTCGCTGTGCAAGAGCCTTGGGCCAGACCTGAAGCTGGCTATCAGCCACAGAGTTGGTCCACGTGCACTTACATTACATCTAGAACACCTTGAGTTTCTGGTTGACAACCATTTCCACAATGTCGGTCTCATAATCTGAAGTTCGAGAGTCAGGTCCTCGCACAGGGCACGCTTCTTTTACAGCTACACGTATAAGCAACTAACTGATTGATCCCCCAACCACCGCTTCCATAACTTTCTGTTCAGGGGGAAAAATCTTCTTTCCGACCACTCGAATCTCTATGGATTTTCAAGTGGGCCGTTGCAGATGCATTGGTGGTTCAGTGGTAGAATTCTCGCCTGCCACGCGGGAGGCCCGGGTTCGATTCCCGGCCAATGCAAGCTTCTTTTTAGAGCATTGGTAAAACAGGTCCCTGGAAAAGCAGGGTTGCCTTTTACCCATGCTGAAGGAAATTTGTCCTTTACGATGGATGTCCTTTATTTGTCCTTTACGATGCTTCAGCAACCGGCACCAGCCAGCGTTTGCCTTGTTAGCGCAGTAGGTAGCGCGTCAGTCTCATAATCTGAAGGTTGTGAGTTCGACCCTCATACAGGGCATGCTTGTTTTACAGCTTGAGACTGTTGATAGCTGATGCCAAACGTTCATTTACTCTGGAGTTTTTTCCACGGTCCTCTGTTTTGCCGAGCCTGCCGACGTGGCCGGTTAGCTCAGTTGGTTAGAGCGTGGTGCTAATAACGCCAAGGTCGCGGGTTCGATCCCCGTACGGGCCATGCTGTTTTGCCTATGTTTCTGCAAATGAAATGACTCCCTTATTTGCATGATGCATTGTAGAGATACCACTATATCCGTTACTCAGGAAATGTCTGGACGTCTGTGCGTTACCGTACATCCGTGGATTGCTGGCTGGTGTTTAGAGGCGGCGGTGTCTCGATTCTTCTGCACGTATGCTATTTGTTTCCGTGAATACAGGAGGCATTAACGGTGGATTCTCTTTAAACATTCAATATCCCTCAAACTCTGGTGTGTGCACCATTGGTCTAAGGTCTAGAAAGAAAAGGGGGTGACGTTATAAATGATCTTGTTTCTTTACACATAGATACGGGAGACATTTTTTGGCAGCTAAGAACCGTTCGGCATATCTAAAAGGTTTGCAGGGAAGCCGTCCCGCTTATCTACTATCTTTTGAGTCAAGTAAAGCTTTCCAGTGTTGATTGTACGGCGCTGAACTCGTGGTTTTAGCATAATAAAGCGAGCAGCGCCCGAACAGGGACTTGAACCCTGGACCCTCAGATTAAAAGTCTGATGCTCTACCGACTGAGCTATCCAGGCTCGCTGTGCAAGAGCCTTGGGCCAGACCTGAAGCTGGCTATCAGCCACAGAGTTGGTCCACGTGCACTTACATTACATCTAGAACACCTTGAGTTTCTGGTTGACAACCATTTCCACAATGTCGGTCTCATAATCTGAAGTTCGAGAGTCAGGTCCTCGCACAGGGCACGCTTCTTTTACAGCTACACGTATAAGCAACTAACTGATTGATCCCCCAACCACCGCTTCCATAACTTTCTGTTCAGGGGGAAAAATCTTCTTTCCGACCACTCGAATCTCTATGGATTTTCAAGTGGGCCGTTGCAGATGCATTGGTGGTTCAGTGGTAGAATTCTCGCCTGCCACGCGGGAGGCCCGGGTTCGATTCCCGGCCAATGCAAGCTTCTTTTTAGAGCATTGGTAAAACAGGTCCCTGGAAAAGCAGGGTTGCCTTTTACCCATGCTGAAGGAAATTTGTCCTTTACGATGGATGTCCTTTATTTGTCCTTTACGATGCTTCAGCAACCGGCACCAGCCAGCGTTTGCCTTGTTAGCGCAGTAGGTAGCGCGTCAGTCTCATAATCTGAAGGTTGTGAGTTCGACCCTCATACAGGGCATGCTTGTTTTACAGCTTGAGACTGTTGATAGCTGATGCCAAACGTTCGTTTACTCTGGAGTTTTTTCCACGGTCCTCAATCCGAGCCTGCGTCCGAGCCTGCCGACGTGGCCGGTTAGCTCAGTTGGTTAGAGCGTGGTGCTAATAACGCCAAGGTCGCGGGTTCGATCCCCGTACGGGCCATGCTGTTTTGCCTATGTTTCTGCAAATGAAATGACTCCCTTATTTGCATGATGCATTGTAGAGATACCACTATATCCGTTACTCAGGAAATGTCTGGACGTCTGTGCGTTACCGTACATCCGCGGATTGCTGGCTGGTGTTTAGAGGCGGCGGTGTCTCGATTCTTCTGCACGTATGCTATTTGTTTCCGTGAATACAGGAGGCATTAACGGTGGATTCTCTTTAAACATTCAATATCCCTCAAACTCTGGTGTGTGCACCATTGGTCTAAGGTCTAGAAAGAAAAGGGGGTGACGTTATAAATGATCTTGTTTCTTTACACATAGATACGGGAGACATTTTTTGGCAGCTAAGAACCGTTCGGCATATCTAAAAGGTTTGCAGGGAAGCCGTCCCGCTTATCTACTATCTTTTGAGTCAAGTAAAGCTTTCCAGTGTTGATTGTACGGCGCTGAACTCGTGGTTTTAGCATAATAAAGCGAGCAGCACCCGAACAGGGACTTGAACCCTGGACCCTCAGATTAAAAGTCTGATGCTCTACCGACTGAGCTATCCAGGCTCGCTGTGCAAGAGCCTTGGGCCAGACCTGAAGCTGGCTATCAGCCACAGAGTTGGTCCACGTGCACTTACATTACATCTAGGACACCTTGAGTTTCTGGTTGACAACCATTTCCACAATGTCGGTCTCATAATCTGAAGTTCGAGAGTCAGGTCCTCGCACAGGGCACGCTTCTTTTACAGCTACACGTATAAGCAACTAACTGATTAATCCCCCAACCACCGCTTCCATAACTTTCTGTTCAGGGGGAAAAATCTTCTTTCCGACCACTCGAATCTCTATGGATTTTCAAGTGGGCCGTTGCAGATGCATTGGTGGTTCAGTGGTAGAATTCTCGCCTGCCACGCGGGAGGCCCGGGTTCGATTCCCGGCCAATGCAAGCTTCTTTTTAGAGCATTGGTAAAACAGGTCCCTGGAAAAGCAGGGTTGCCTTTTACCCATGCTGAAGGAAATTTGTCCTTTACGATGGATGTCCTTTATTTGTCCTTTACGATGCTTCAGCAACCGGCACCAGCCAGCGTTTGCCTTGTTAGCGCAGTAGGTAGCGCGTCAGTCTCATAATCTGAAGGTCGTGAGTTCGACCCTCATACAGGGCATGCTTGTTTTACAGCTTGAGACTGTTGATAGCTGATGCCAAACGTTCATTTACTCTGGAGTTTTTTCCACGGTCCTCAATCCGAGCCTGCGTCCGAGCCTGCCGACGTGGCCGGTTAGCTCAGTTGGTTAGAGCGTGGTGCTAATAACGCCAAGGTCGCGGGTTCGATCCCCGTACGGGCCATGCTGTTTTGCCTATGTTTCTGCAAATGAAATGACTCCCTTATTTGCATGATGCATTGTAGAGATACCACTATATCCGTTACTCAGGAAATGTCTGGACGTCTGTGCGTTACCGTACATCCGCGGATTGCTGGCTGGTGTTTAGAGGCGGCGGTGTCTCGATTCTTCTGCACGTATGCTATTTGTTTCCGTGAATACAGGAGGCATTAACGGTGGATTCTCTTTAAACATTCAATATCCCTCAAACTCTGGTGTGTGCACCATTGGTCTAAGGTCTAGAAAGAAAAGGGGGTGACGTTATAAATGATCTTGTTTCTTTACACATAGATACGGGAGACATTTTTTGGCAGCTAAGAACCGTTCGGCATATCTAAAAGGTTTGCAGGGAAGCCGTCCCGCTTATCTACTATCTTTTGAGTCAAGTAAAGCTTTCCAGTGTTGATTGTACGGCGCTGAACTCGTGGTTTTAGCATAATAAAGCGAGCAGCACCCGAACAGGGACTTGAACCCTGGACCCTCAGATTAAAAGTCTGATGCTCTACCGACTGAGCTATCCAGGCTCGCTGTGCAAGAGCCTTGGGCCAGACCTGAAGCTGGCTATCAGCCACAGAGTTGGTCCACGTGCACTTACATTACATCTAGGACACCTTGAGTTTCTGGTTGACAACCATTTCCACAATGTCGGTCTCATAATCTGAAGGTCGAGAGTCAGGTCCTCGCACAGGGCACGCTTCTTTTACAGCTACACGTATAAGCAACTAACTGATTGATCCCCCAACCACCGCTTCCATAACTTTCTGTTCAGAGGGAAAAATCTTCTTTCCGACCACTCGAATCTCTATGGATTTTCAAGTGGGCCGTTGCAGATGCATTGGTGGTTCAGTGGTAGAATTCTCGCCTGCCACGCGGGAGGCCCGGGTTCGATTCCCGGCCAATGCAAGCTTCTTTTTAGAGCATTGGTAAAACAGGTCCCTGGAAAAGCAGCGTTGCCTTTTACCATGCTGAAGGAAATTTGTCCTTTACGATGGATGTCCTTTATTTGTCCTTTACGATGCTTCAGCAACCGGCACCAGCCAGCGTTTGCCTTGTTAGCGCAGTAGGTAGCGCGTCAGTCTCATAATCTGAAGGTTGTGAGTTCGACCCTCATACAGGGCATGCTTGTTTTACAGCTTGAGACTGTTGATAGCTGATGCCAAACGTTCATTTACTCTGGAGTTTTTTCCACGGTCCTCTGTTTTGCCGAGCCTGCCGACGTGGCCGGTTAGCTCAGTTGGTTAGAGCGTGGTGCTAATAACGCCAAGGTCGCGGGTTCGATCCCCGTACGGGCCATGCTGTTTTGCCTATGTTTCTGCAAATGAAATGACTCCCTTATTTGCATGATGCATTGTAGAGATACCACTATATCCGTTACTCAGGAAATGTCTGGACGTCTGTGCGTTACCGTACATCCGTGGATTGCTGGCTGGTGTTTAGAGGCGGCGGTGTCTCGATTCTTCTGCACGTATGCTATTTGTTTCCGTGAATACAGGAGGCATTAACGGTGGATTCTCTTTAAACATTCAATATCCCTCAAACTCTGGTGTGTGCACCATTGGTCTAAGGTCTAGAAAGAAAAGGGGGTGACGTTATAAATGATCTTGTTTCTTTACACATAGATACGGGAGACATTTTTTGGCAGCTAAGAACCGTTCGGCATATCTAAAAGGTTTGCAGGGAAGCCGTCCCGCTTATCTACTATCTTTTGAGTCAAGTAAAGCTTTCCAGTGTTGATTGTACGGCGCTGAACTCGTGGTTTTAGCATAATAAAGCGAGCAGCGCCCGAACAGGGACTTGAACCCTGGACCCTCAGATTAAAAGTCTGATGCTCTACCGACTGAGCTATCCAGGCTCGCTGTGCAAGAGCCTTGGGCCAGACCTGAAGCTGGCTATCAGCCACAGAGTTGGTCCACGTGCACTTACATTACATCTAGAACACCTTGAGTTTCTGGTTGACAACCATTTCCACAATGTCGGTCTCATAATCTGAAGTTCGAGAGTCAGGTCCTCGCACAGGGCACGCTTCTTTTACAGCTACACGTATAAGCAACTAACTGATTGATCCCCCAACCACCGCTTCCATAACTTTCTGTTCAGGGGGAAAAATCTTCTTTCCGACCACTCGAATCTCTATGGATTTTCAAGTGGGCCGTTGCAGATGCATTGGTGGTTCAGTGGTAGAATTCTCGCCTGCCACGCGGGAGGCCCGGGTTCGATTCCCGGCCAATGCAAGCTTCTTTTTAGAGCATTGGTAAAACAGGTCCCTGGAAAAGCAGGGTTGCCTTTTACCCATGCTGAAGGAAATTTGTCCTTTACGATGGATGTCCTTTATTTGTCCTTTACGATGCTTCAGCAACCGGCACCAGCCAGCGTTTGCCTTGTTAGCGCAGTAGGTAGCGCGTCAGTCTCATAATCTGAAGGTTGTGAGTTCGACCCTCATACAGGGCATGCTTGTTTTACAGCTTGAGACTGTTGATAGCTGATGCCAAACGTTCATTTACTCTGGAGTTTTTTCCACGGTCCTCTGTTTTGCCGAGCCTGCCGACGTGGCCGGTTAGCTCAGTTGGTTAGAGCGTGGTGCTAATAACGCCAAGGTCGCGGGTTCGATCCCCGTACGGGCCATGCTGTTTTGCCTATGTTTCTGCAAATGAAATGACTCCCTTATTTGCATGATGCATTGTAGAGATACCACTATATCCGTTACTCAGGAAATGTCTGGACGTCTGTGCGTTACCGTACATCCGCGGATTGCTGGCTGGTGTTTAGAGGCGGCGGTGTCTCGATTCTTCTGCACGTATGCTATTTGTTTCCGTGAATACAGGAGGCATTAACGGTGGATTCTCTTTAAACATTCAATATCCCTCAAACTCTGGTGTGTGCACCATTGGTCTAAGGTCTAGAAAGAAAAGGGGGTGACGTTATAAATGATCTTGTTTCTTTACACATAGATACGGGAGACATTTTTTGGCAGCTAAGAACCGTTCGGCATATCTAAAAGGTTTGCAGGGAAGCCGTCCCGCTTATCTACTATCTTTTGAGTCAAGTAAAGCTTTCCAGTGTTGATTGTACGGCGCTGAACTCGTGGTTTTAGCATAATAAAGCGAGCAGCGCCCGAACAGGGACTTGAACCCTGGACCCTCAGATTAAAAGTCTGATGCTCTACCGACTGAGCTATCCAGGCTCGCTGTGCAAGAGCCTTGGGCCAGACCTGAAGCTGGCTATCAGCCACAGAGTTGGTCCACGTGCACTTACATTACATCTAGGACACCTTGAGTTTCTGGTTGACAACCATTTCCACAATGTCGGTCTCATAATCTGAAGGTCGAGAGTCAGGTCCTCGCACAGGGCACGCTTCTTTTACAGCTACACGTATAAGCAACTAACTGATTGATCCCCCAACCACCGCTTCCATAACTTTCTGTTCAGAGGGAAAAATCTTCTTTCCGACCACTCGAATCTCTATGGATTTTCAAGTGGGCCGTTGCAGATGCATTGGTGGTTCAGTGGTAGAATTCTCGCCTGCCACGCGGGAGGCCCGGGTTCGATTCCCGGCCAATGCAAGCTTCTTTTTAGAGCATTGGTAAAACAGGTCCCTGGAAAAGCAGCGTTGCCTTTTACCATGCTGAAGGAAATTTGTCCTTTACGATGGATGTCCTTTATTTGTCCTTTACGATGCTTCAGCAACCGGCACCAGCCAGCGTTTGCCTTGTTAGCGCAGTAGGTAGCGCGTCAGTCTCATAATCTGAAGGTTGTGAGTTCGACCCTCATACAGGGCATGCTTGTTTTACAGCTTGAGACTGTTGATAGCTGATGCCAAACGTTCATTTACTCTGGAGTTTTTTCCACGGTCCTCTGTTTTGCCGAGCCTGCCGACGTGGCCGGTTAGCTCAGTTGGTTAGAGCGTGGTGCTAATAACGCCAAGGTCGCGGGTTCGATCCCCGTACGGGCCATGCTGTTTTGCCTATGTTTCTGCAAATGAAATGACTCCCTTATTTGCATGATGCATTGTAGAGATACCACTATATCCGTTACTCAGGAAATGTCTGGATGTCTGTGCGTTACCGTACATCCGCGGATTGCTGGCTGGTGTTTAGAGGCGGCGGTGTCTCGATTCTTCTGCACGTATGCTATTTGTTTCCGTGAATACAGGAGGCATTAACGGTGGATTCTCTTTAAACATTCAATATCCCTCAAACTCTGGTGTGTGCACCATTGGTCTAAGGTCTAGAAAGAAAAGGGGGTGACGTTATAAATGATCTTGTTTCTTTACACATAGATACGGGAGACATTTTTTGGCAGCTAAGAACCGTTCGGCATATCTAAAAGGTTTGCAGGGAAGCCGTCCCGCTTATCTACTATCTTTTGAGTCAAGTAAAGCTTTCCAGTGTTGATTGTACGGCGCTGAACTCGTGGTTTTAGCATAATAAAGCGAGCAGCGCCCGAACAGGGACTTGAACCCTGGACCCTCAGATTAAAAGTCTGATGCTCTACCGACTGAGCTATCCAGGCTCGCTGGGCAAGAGCCTTGGGCCAGACCTGAAGCTGGCTATCAGCCACAGAGTTGGTCCACGTGCACTTACATTACATCTAGGACACCTTGAGTTTCTGGTTGACAACCATTTCCACAATGTCGGTCTCATAATCTGAAGGTCGAGAGTCAGGTCCTCGCACAGGGCACGCTTCTTTTACAGCTACACGTATAAGCAACTAACTGATTGATCCCCCAACCACCGCTTCCATAACTTTCTGTTCAGGGGGAAAAATCTTCTTTCCGACCACTCGAATCTCTATGGATTTTCAAGTGGGCCGTTGCAGATGCATTGGTGGTTCAGTGGTAGAATTCTCGCCTGCCACGCGGGAGGCCCGGGTTCGATTCCCGGCCAATGCAAGCTTCTTTTTAGAGCATTGGTAAAACAGGTCCCTGGAAAAGCAGGGTTGCCTTTTACCCATGCTGAAGGAAATTTGTCCTTTACGATGGATGTCCTTTATTTGTCCTTTACGATGCTTCAGCAACCGGCACCAGCCAGCGTTTGCCTTGTTAGCGCAGTAGGTAGCGCGTCAGTCTCATAATCTGAAGGTTGTGAGTTCGACCCTCATACAGGGCATGCTTGTTTTACAGCTTGAGACTGTTGATAGCTGATGCCAAACGTTCATTTACTCTGGAGTTTTTTCCACGGTCCTCTGTTTTGCCGAGCCTGCCGACGTGGCCGGTTAGCTCAGTTGGTTAGAGCGTGGTGCTAATAACGCCAAGGTCGCGGGTTCGATCCCCGTACGGGCCATGCTGTTTTGCCTATGTTTCTGCAAATGAAATGACTCCCTTATTTGCATGATGCATTGTAGAGATACCACTATATCCGTTACTCAGGAAATGTCTGGACGTCTGTGCGTTACCGTACATCCGCGGATTGCTGGCTTGTGTTGAGAGGCGGCGTTGTCTCGATTCTTCTGCACGTATGCTATTTGTTTCCGTGAATACAGGAGGCATTAACGGTGGATTCTCTTTAAACATTCAATATCCCTCAAACTCTGGTGTGTGCACTATTGGTCTAAGGTCTAGAAAGAAAAGGGGGTGACGTTATAAATGATCTTGTTTCTTTACACATAGATACGGGAGACATTTTTTGGCAGCTAAGAACCGTTCGGCATATCTAAAAGGTTTGCAGGGAAGCCGTCCCGCTTATCTACTATCTTTTGAGTCAAGTAAAGCTTTCCAGTGTTGATTGTACGGCGCTGAACTCGTGGTTTTAGCATAATAAAGCGAGCAGCGCCCGAACAGGGACTTGAACCCTGGACCCTCAGATTAAAAGTCTGATGCTCTACCGACTGAGCTATCCAGGCTCGCTGTGCAAGAGCCTTGGGCCAGACCTGAAGCTGGCTATCAGCCACAGAGTTGGTCCACGTGCACTTACATTACATCTAGGACACCTTGAGTTTCTGGTTGACAACCATTTCCACAATGTCGGTCTCATAATCTGAAGGTCGAGAGTCAGGTCCTCGCACAGGGCACGCTTCTTTTACAGCTACACGTATAAGCAACTAACTGATTGATCCCCCAACCACCGCTTCCATAACTTTCTGTTCAGGGGGAAAAATCTTCTTTCCGACCACTCGAATCTCTATGGATTTTCAAGTGGACCGCTGCAGATGCATTGGTGGTTCAGTGGTAGAATTCTCGCCTGCCACGCGGGAGGCCCGGGTTCGATTCCCGGCCAATGCAAGCTTCTTTTTAGAGCATTGGTAAAACAGGTCCCTGGAAAAGCAGCGTTGCCTTTTACCATGCTGAAGGAAATTTGTCCTTTACGATGGATGTCCTTTATTTGTCCTTTACGATGCTTCAGCAACCGGCACCAGCCAGCGTTTGCCTTGTTAGCGCAGTAGGTAGCGCGTCAGTCTCATAATCTGAAGGTTGTGAGTTCGACCCTCATACAGGGCATGCTTGTTTTACAGCTTGAGACTGTTGATAGCTGATGCCAAACGTTCATTTACTCTGGAGTTTTTTCCACGGTCCTCTGTTTTGCCGAGCCTGCCGACGTGGCCGGTTAGCTCAGTTGGTTAGAGCGTGGTGCTAATAACGCCAAGGTCGCGGGTTCGATCCCCGTACGGGCCATGCTGTTTTGCCTATGTTTCTGCAAATGAAATGACTCCCTTATTTGCATGATGCATTGTAGAGATACCACTATATCCGTTACTCAGGAAATGTCTGGACGTCTGTGCGTTACCGTACATCCGCGGATTGCTGGCTGGTGTTTAGAGGCGGCGGTGTCTCGATTCTTCTGCACGTATGCTATTTGTTTCCGTGAATACAGGAGGCATTAACGGTGGATTCTCTTTAAACATTCAATATCCCTCAAACTCTGGTGTGTGCACCATTGGTCTAAGGTCTAGAAAGAAAAGGGGGTGACGTTATAAATGATCTTGTTTCTTTACACATAGATACGGGAGACATTTTTTGGCAGCTAAGAACCGTTCGGCATATCTAAAAGGTTTGCAGGGAAGCCGTCCCGCTTATCTACTATCTTTTGAGTCAAGTAAAGCTTTCCAGTGTTGATTGTACGGCGCTGAACTCGTGGTTTTAGCATAATAAAGCAAGCAGCGCCCGAACAGGGACTTGAACCCTGGACCCTCAGATTAAAAGTCTGATGCTCTACCGACTGAGCTATCCAGGCTCGCTGTGCAAGAGCCTTGGGCCAGACCTGAAGCTGGCTATCAGCCACAGAGTTGGTCCACGTGCACTTACATTACATCTAGGACACCTTGAGTTTCTGGTTGACAACCATTTCCACAATGTCGGTCTCATAATCTGAAGGTCGAGAGTCAGGTCCTCACACAGGGCACGCTTCTTTTACAGCTACACGTATAAGCAACTAACTGATTGATCCCCCAACCACCGCTTCCATAACTTTCTGGTCAGGGGGAGAAATCTTCTTTCCGACCACTCGAATCTCTATGGATTTTCAAGTCGACCGTTGCAGATGCATTGGTGGTTCAGTGGTAGAATTCTCGCCTGCCACGCGGGAGGCCCGGGTTCGATTCCCGGCCAATGCAAGCTTCTTTTTAGAGCATTGGTAAAACAGGTCCCTGGAAAAGCAGCGTTGCCTTTTACCATGCTGAAGGAAATTTGTCCTTTACGATGGATGTCCTTTATTTGTCCTTTACGATGCTTCAGCAACCGGCACCAGCCAGCGTTTGCCTTGTTAGCGCAGTAGGTAGCGCGTCAGTCTCATAATCTGAAGGTTGTGAGTTCGACCCTCATACAGGGCATGCTTGTTTTACAGCTTGAGACTGTTGATAGCTGATGCCAAACGTTCATTTACTCTGGAGTTTTTTCCACGGTCCTCTGTTTTGCCGAGCCTGCCGACGTGGCCGGTTAGCTCAGTTGGTTAGAGCGTGGTGCTAATAACGCCAAGGTCGCGGGTTCGATCCCCGTACGGGCCATGCTGTTTTGCCTATGTTTCTGCAAATGAAATGACTCCCTTATTTGCATGATGCATTGTAGAGATACCACTATATCCGTTACTCAGGAAATGTCTGGACGTCTGTGCGTTACCGTACATCCGTGGATTGCTGGCTGGTGTTTAGAGGCGGCGGTGTCTCGATTCTTCTGCACGTATGCTATTTGTTTCCGTGAATACAGGAGGCATTAACGGTGGATTCTCTTTAAACATTCAATATCCCTCAAACTCTGGTGTGTGCACCATTGGTCTAAGGTCTAGAAAGAAAAGGGGGTGACGTTATAAATGATCTTGTTTCTTTACACATAGATACGGGAGACATTTTTTGGCAGCTAAGAACCGTTCGGCATATCTAAAAGGTTTGCAGGGAAGCCGTCCCGCTTATCTACTATCTTTTGAGTCAAGTAAAGCTTTCCAGTGTTGATTGTACGGCGCTGAACTCGTGGTTTTAGCATAATAAAGCGAGCAGCGCCCGAACAGGGACTTGAACCCTGGACCCTCAGATTAAAAGTCTGATGCTCTACCGACTGAGCTATCCAGGCTCGCTGTGCAAGAGCCTTGGGCCAGACCTGAAGCTGGCTATCAGCCACAGAGTTGGTCCACGTGCACTTACATTACATCTAGAACACCTTGAGTTTCTGGTTGACAACCATTTCCACAATGTCGGTCTCATAATCTGAAGTTCGAGAGTCAGGTCCTCGCACAGGGCACGCTTCTTTTACAGCTACACGTATAAGCAACTAACTGATTGATCCCCCAACCACCGCTTCCATAACTTTCTGTTCAGGGGGAAAAATCTTCTTTCCGACCACTCGAATCTCTATGGATTTTCAAGTGGGCCGTTGCAGATGCATTGGTGGTTCAGTGGTAGAATTCTCGCCTGCCACGCGGGAGGCCCGGGTTCGATTCCCGGCCAATGCAAGCTTCTTTTTAGAGCATTGGTAAAACAGGTCCCTGGAAAAGCAGGGTTGCCTTTTACCCATGCTGAAGGAAATTTGTCCTTTACGATGGATGTCCTTTATTTGTCCTTTACGATGCTTCAGCAACCGGCACCAGCCAGCGTTTGCCTTGTTAGCGCAGTAGGTAGCGCGTCAGTCTCATAATCTGAAGGTTGTGAGTTCGACCCTCATACAGGGCATGCTTGTTTTACAGCTTGAGACTGTTGATAGCTGATGCCAAACGTTCATTTACTCTGGAGTTTTTTCCACGGTCCTCTGTTTTGCCGAGCCTGCCGACGTGGCCGGTTAGCTCAGTTGGTTAGAGCGTGGTGCTAATAACGCCAAGGTCGCGGGTTCGATCCCCGTACGGGCCATGCTGTTTTGCCTATGTTTCTGCAAATGAAATGACTCCCTTATTTGCATGATGCATTGTAGAGATACCACTATATCCGTTACTCAGGAAATGTCTGGACGTCTGTGCGTTACCGTACATCCGCGGATTGCTGGCTGGTGTTTAGAGGCGGCGGTGTCTCGATTCTTCTGCACGTATGCTATTTGTTTCCGTGAATACAGGAGGCATTAACGGTGGATTCTCTTTAAACATTCAATATCCCTCAAACTCTGGTGTGTGCACCATTGGTCTAAGGTCTAGAAAGAAAAGGGGGTGACGTTATAAATGATCTTGTTTCTTTACACATAGATACGGGAGACATTTTTTGGCAGCTAAGAACCGTTCGGCATATCTAAAAGGTTTGCAGGGAAGCCGTCCCGCTTATCTACTATCTTTTGAGTCAAGTAAAGCTTTCCAGTGTTGATTGTACGGCGCTGAACTCGTGGTTTTAGCATAATAAAGCGAGCAGCGCCCGAACAGGGACTTGAACCCTGGACCCTCAGATTAAAAGTCTGATGCTCTACCGACTGAGCTATCCAGGCTCGCTGTGCAAGAGCCTTGGGCCAGACCTGAAGCTGGCTATCAGCCACAGAGTTGGTCCACGTGCACTTACATTACATCTAGGACACCTTGAGTTTCTGGTTGACAACCATTTCCACAATGTCGGTCTCATAATCTGAAGTTCGAGAGTCAGGTCCTCGCACAGGGCACGCTTCTTTTACAGCTACACGTATAAGCAACTAACTGATTAATCCCCCAACCACCGCTTCCATAACTTTCTGTTCAGGGGGAAAAATCTTCTTTCCGACCACTCGAATCTCTATGGATTTTCAAGTGTGCCGTTGCAGATGCATTGGTGGTTCAGTGGTAGAATTCTCGCCTGCCACGCGGGAGGCCCGGGTTCGATTCCCGGCCAATGCAAGCTTCTTTTTAGAGCATTGGTAAAACAGGTCCCTGGAAAAGCAGCGTTGCCTTTTACCATGCTGAAGGAAATTTGTCCTTTACGATGGATGTCCTTTATTTGTCCTTTACGATGCTTCAGCAACCGGCACCAGCCAGCGTTTGCCTTGTTAGCGCAGTAGGTAGCGCGTCAGTCTCATAATCTGAAGGTTGTGAGTTCGACCCTCATACAGGGCATGCTTGTTTTACAGCTTGAGACTGTTGATAGCTGATGCCAAACGTTCATTTACTCTGGAGTTTTTTCCACGGTCCTCTGTTTTGCCGAGCCTGCCGACGTGGCCGGTTAGCTCAGTTGGTTAGAGCGTGGTGCTAATAACGCCAAGGTCGCGGGTTCGATCCCCGTACGGGCCATGCTGTTTTGCCTATGTTTCTGCAAATGAAATGACTCCCTTATTTGCATGATGCATTGTAGAGATACCACTATATCCGTTACTCAGGAAATGTCTGGACGTCTGTGCGTTACCGTACATCCGTGGATTGCTGGCTGGTGTTTAGAGGCGGCGGTGTCTCGATTCTTCTGCACGTATGCTATTTGTTTCCGTGAATACAGGAGGCATTAACGGTGGATTCTCTTTAAACATTCAATATCCCTCAAACTCTGGTGTGTGCACCATTGGTCTAAGGTCTAGAAAGAAAAGGGGGTGACGTTATAAATGATCTTGTTTCTTTACACATAGATACGGGAGACATTTTTTGGCAGCTAAGAACCGTTCGGCATATCTAAAAGGTTTGCAGGGAAGCCGTCCCGCTTATCTACTATCTTTTGAGTCAAGTAAAGCTTTCCAGTGTTGATTGTACGGCGCTGAACTCGTGGTTTTAGCATAATAAAGCGAGCAGCGCCCGAACAGGGACTTGAACCCTGGACCCTCAGATTAAAAGTCTGATGCTCTACCGACTGAGCTATCCAGGCTCGCTGTGCAAGAGCCTTGGGCCAGACCTGAAGCTGGCTATCAGCCACAGAGTTGGTCCACGTGCACTTACATTACATCTAGAACACCTTGAGTTTCTGGTTGACAACCATTTCCACAATGTCGGTCTCATAATCTGAAGTTCGAGAGTCAGGTCCTCGCACAGGGCACGCTTCTTTTACAGCTACACGTATAAGCAACTAACTGATTGATCCCCCAACCACCGCTTCCATAACTTTCTGTTCAGGGGGAAAAATCTTCTTTCCGACCACTCGAATCTCTATGGATTTTCAAGTGGGCCGTTGCAGATGCATTGGTGGTTCAGTGGTAGAATTCTCGCCTGCCACGCGGGAGGCCCGGGTTCGATTCCCGGCCAATGCAAGCTTCTTTTTAGAGCATTGGTAAAACAGGTCCCTGGAAAAGCAGGGTTGCCTTTTACCCATGCTGAAGGAAATTTGTCCTTTACGATGGATGTCCTTTATTTGTCCTTTACGATGCTTCAGCAACCGGCACCAGCCAGCGTTTGCCTTGTTAGCGCAGTAGGTAGCGCGTCAGTCTCATAATCTGAAGGTTGTGAGTTCGACCCTCATACAGGGCATGCTTGTTTTACAGCTTGAGACTGTTGATAGCTGATGCCAAACGTTCATTTACTCTGGAGTTTTTTCCACGGTCCTCTGTTTTGCCGAGCCTGCCGACGTGGCCGGTTAGCTCAGTTGGTTAGAGCGTGGTGCTAATAACGCCAAGGTCGCGGGTTCGATCCCCGTACGGGCCATGCTGTTTTGCCTATGTTTCTGCAAATGAAATGACTCCCTTATTTGCATGATGCATTGTAGAGATACCACTATATCCGTTACTCAGGAAATGTCTGGACGTCTGTGCGTTACCGTACATCCGCGGATTGCTGGCTGGTGTTTAGAGGCGGCGGTGTCTCGATTCTTCTGCACGTATGCTATTTGTTTCCGTGAATACAGGAGGCATTAACGGTGGATTCTCTTTAAACATTCAATATCCCTCAAACTCTGGTGTGTGCACCATTGGTCTAAGGTCTAGAAAGAAAAGGGGGTGACGTTATAAATGATCTTGTTTCTTTACACATAGATACGGGAGACATTTTTTGGCAGCTAAGAACCGTTCGGCATATCTAAAAGGTTTGCAGGGAAGCCGTCCCGCTTATCTACTATCTTTTGAGTCAAGTAAAGCTTTCCAGTGTTGATTGTACGGCGCTGAACTCGTGGTTTTAGCATAATAAAGCGAGCAGCGCCCGAACAGGGACTTGAACCCTGGACCCTCAGATTAAAAGTCTGATGCTCTACCGACTGAGCTATCCAGGCTCGCTGGGCAAGAGCCTTGGGCCAGACCTGAAGCTGGCTATCAGCCACAGAGTTGGTCCACGTGCACTTACATTACATCTAGGACACCTTGAGTTTCTGGTTGACAACCATTTCCACAATGTCGGTCTCATAATCTGAAGGTCGAGAGTCAGGTCCTCGCACAGGGCACGCTTCTTTTACAGCTACACGTATAAGCAACTAACTGATTGATCCCCCAACCACCGCTTCCATAACTTTCTGTTCAGGGGGAAAAATCTTCTTTCCGACCACTCGAATCTCTATGGATTTTCAAGTGGGCCGTTGCAGATGCATTGGTGGTTCAGTGGTAGAATTCTCGCCTGCCACGCGGGAGGCCCGGGTTCGATTCCCGGCCAATGCAAGCTTCTTTTTAGAGCATTGGTAAAACAGGTCCCTGGAAAAGCAGGGTTGCCTTTTACCCATGCTGAAGGAAATTTGTCCTTTACGATGGATGTCCTTTATTTGTCCTTTACGATGCTTCAGCAACCGGCACCAGCCAGCGTTTGCCTTGTTAGCGCAGTAGGTAGCGCGTCAGTCTCATAATCTGAAGGTTGTGAGTTCGACCCTCATACAGGGCATGCTTGTTTTACAGCTTGAGACTGTTGATAGCTGATGCCAAACGTTCATTTACTCTGGAGTTTTTTCCACGGTCCTCTGTTTTGCCGAGCCTGCCGACGTGGCCGGTTAGCTCAGTTGGTTAGAGCGTGGTGCTAATAACGCCAAGGTCGCGGGTTCGATCCCCGTACGGGCCATGCTGTTTTGCCTATGTTTCTGCAAATGAAATGACTCCCTTATTTGCATGATGCATTGTAGAGATACCACTATATCCGTTACTCAGGAAATGTCTGGACGTCTGTGCGTTACCGTACATCCGCGGATTGCTGGCTGGTGTTTAGAGGCGGCGGTGTCTCGATTCTTCTGCACGTATGCTATTTGTTTCCGTGAACACAGGAGGCATTAACGGTGGATTCTCTTTAAACATTCAATATCCCTCAAACTCTGGTGTGTGCACCATTGGTCTAAGGTCTAGAAAGAAAAGGGGGTGACGTTATAAATGATCTTGTTTCTTTACACATAGATACGGGAGACATTTTTTGGCAGCTAAGAACCGTTCGGCATATCTAAAAGGTTTGCAGGGAAGCCGTCCCGCTTATCTACTATCTTTTGAGTCAAGTAAAGCTTTCCAGTGTTGATTGTACGGCGCTGAACTCGTGGTTTTAGCATAATAAAGCAAGCAGCGCCCGAACAGGGACTTGAACCCTGGACCCTCAGATTAAAAGTCTGATGCTCTACCGACTGAGCTATCCAGGCTCGCTGTGCAAGAGCCTTGGGCCAGACCTGAAGCTGGCTATCAGCCACAGAGTTGGTCCACGTGCACTTACATTACATCTAGGACACCTTGAGTTTCTGGTTGACAACCATTTCCACAATGTCGGTCTCATAATCTGAAGGTCGAGAGTCAGGTCCTCGCACAGGGCACGCTTCTTTTACAGCTACACGTATAAGCAACTAACTGATTGATCCCCCAACCACCGCTTCCATAACTTTCTGTTCAGGGGGAAAAATCTTCTTTCCGACCACTCGAATCTCTATGGATTTTCAAGTGGGCCGTTGCAGATGCATTGGTGGTTCAGTGGTAGAATTCTCGCCTGCCACGCGGGAGGCCCGGGTTCGATTCCCGGCCAATGCAAGCTTCTTTTTAGAGCATTGGTAAAACAGGTCCCTGGAAAAGCAGGGTTGCCTTTTACCCATGCTGAAGGAAATTTGTCCTTTACGATGGATGTCCTTTATTTGTCCTTTACGATGCTTCAGCAACCGGCACCAGCCAGCGTTTGCCTTGTTAGCGCAGTAGGTAGCGCGTCAGTCTCATAATCTGAAGGTTGTGAGTTCGACCCTCATACAGGGCATGCTTGTTTTACAGCTTGAGACTGTTGATAGCTGATGCCAAACGTTCATTTACTCTGGAGTTTTTTCCACGGTCCTCTGTTTTGCCGAGCCTGCCGACGTGGCCGGTTAGCTCAGTTGGTTAGAGCGTGGTGCTAATAACGCCAAGGTCGCGGGTTCGATCCCTGTACGGGCCATGCTGTTTTGCCTATGTTTCTGCAAATGAAATGACTCCCTTATTTGCATGATGCATTGTAGAGATACCACTATATCCGTTACTCAGGAAATGTCTGGACGTCTGTGCGTTACCGTACATCCGTGGATTGCTGGCTGGTGTTTAGAGGCGGTGGTGTCTCGATTCTTCTGCACGTATGCTATTTGTTTCCGTGAATACAGGAGGCATTAACGGTGGATTCTCTTTAAACATTCAATATCCCTCAAACTCTGGTGTGTGCACCATTGGTCTAAGGTCTAGAAAGAAAAGGGGGTGACGTTATAAATGATCTTGTTTCTTTACACATAGATACGGGAGACATTTTTTGGCAGCTAAGAACCGTTCGGCATATCTAAAAGGTTTGCAGGGAAGCCGTCCCGCTTATCTACTATCTTTTGAGTCAAGTAAAGCTTTCCAGTGTTGATTGTACGGCGCTGAACTCGTGGTTTTAGCATAATAAAGCGAGCAGCGCCCGAACAGGGACTTGAACCCTGGACCCTCAGATTAAAAGTCTGATGCTCTACCGACTGAGCTATCCAGGCTCGCTGTGCAAGAGCCTTGGGCCAGACCTGAAGCTGGCTATCAGCCACAGAGTTGGTCCACGTGCACTTACATTACATCTAGGACACCTTGAGTTTCTGGTTGACAACCATTTCCACAATGTCGGTCTCATAATCTGAAGGTCGAGAGTCAGGTCCTCGCACAGGGCACGCTTCTTTTACAGCTACACGTATAAGCAACTAACTGATTGATCCCCCAACCACCGCTTCCATAACTTTCTGTTCAGGGGGAAAAATCTTCTTTCCGACCACTCGAATCTCTATGGATTTTCAAGTGGGCCGTTGCAGATGCATTGGTGGTTCAGTGGTAGAATTCTCGCCTGCCACGCGGGAGGCCCGGGTTCGATTCCCGGCCAATGCAAGCTTCTTTTTAGAGCATTGGTAAAACAGGTCCCTGGAAAAGCAGGGTTGCCTTTTACCCATGCTGAAGGAAATTTGTCCTTTACGATGGATGTCCTTTATTTGTCCTTTACGATGCTTCAGCAACCGGCACCAGCCAGCGTTTGCCTTGTTAGCGCAGTAGGTAGCGCGTCAGTCTCATAATCTGAAGGTTGTGAGTTCGACCCTCATACAGGGCATGCTTGTTTTACAGCTTGAGACTGTTGATAGCTGATGCCAAACGTTCATTTACTCTGGAGTTTTTTCCACGGTCCTCAATCCGAGCCTGCGTCCGAGCCTGCCGACGTGGCCGGTTAGCTCAGTTGGTTAGAGCGTGGTGCTAATAACGCCAAGGTCGCGGGTTCGATCCCCGTACGGGCCATGCTGTTTTGCCTATGTTTCTGCAAATGAAATGACTCCCTTATTTGCATGATGCATTGTAGAGATACCACTATATCCGTTACTCAGGAAATGTCTGGACGTCTGTGCGTTACCGTACATCCGCGGATTGCTGGCTGGTGTTTAGAGGCGGCGGTGTCTCGATTCTTCTGCACGTATGCTATTTGTTTCCGTGAATACAGGAGGCATTAACGGTGGATTCTCTTTAAACATTCAATATCCCTCAAACTCTGGTGTGTGCACCATTGGTCTAAGGTCTAGAAAGAAAAGGGGGTGACGTTATAAATGATCTTGTTTCTTTACACATAGATACGGGAGACATTTTTTGGCAGCTAAGAACCGTTCGGCATATCTAAAAGGTTTGCAGGGAAGCCGTCCCGCTTATCTACTATCTTTTGAGTCAAGTAAAGCTTTCCAGTGTTGATTGTACGGCGCTGAACTCGTGGTTTTAGCATAATAAAGCGAGCAGCGCCCGAACAGGGACTTGAACCCTGGACCCTCAGATTAAAAGTCTGATGCTCTACCGACTGAGCTATCCAGGCTCGCTGTGCAAGAGCCTTGGGCCAGACCTGAAGCTGGCTATCAGCCACAGAGTTGGTCCACGTGCACTTACATTACATCTAGGACACCTTGAGTTTCTGGTTGACAAATGACAACCATTTCCACAATGTCGGTCTCATAATCTGAAGGTCGAGAGTCAGGTCCTCGCACAGGGCACGCTTCTTTTACAGCTACACGTATAAGCAACTAACTGATTGATCCCCCAACCACCGCTTCCATAACTTTCTGTTCAGGGGGAAAAATCTTCTTTCCGACCACTCGAATCTCTATGGATTTTCAAGTGGGCCATTGCAGATGCATTGGTGGTTCAGTGGTAGAATTCTCGCCTGCCACGCGGGAGGCCCGGGTTCGATTCCCGGCCAATGCAAGCTTCTTTTTAGAGCATTGGTAAAACAGGTCCCTGGAAAAGCAGGGTTGCCTTTTACCCATGCTGAAGGAAATTTGTCCTTTACGATGGATGTCCTTTATTTGTCCTTTACGATGCTTCAGCAACCGGCACCAGCCAGCGTTTGCCTTGTTAGCGCAGTAGGTAGCGCGTCAGTCTCATAATCTGAAGGTTGTGAGTTCGACCCTCATACAGGGCATGCTTGTTTTACAGCTTGAGACTGTTGATAGCTGATGCCAAACGTTCATTTACTCTGGAGTTTTTTCCACGGTCCTCTGTTTTGCCGAGCCTGCCGACGTGGCCGGTTAGCTCAGTTGGTTAGAGCGTGGTGCTAATAACGCCAAGGTCGCGGGTTCGATCCCCGTACGGGCCATGCTGTTTTGCCTATGTTTCTGCAAATGAAATGACTCCCTTATTTGCATGATGCATTGTAGAGATACCACTATATCCGTTACTCAGGAAATGTCTGGACGTCTGTGCGTTACCGTACATCCGCGGATTGCTGGCTTGTGTTGAGAGGCGGCGTTGTCTCGATTCTTCTGCACGTATGCTATTTGTTTCCGTGAATACAGGAGGCATTAACGGTGGATTCTCTTTAAACATTCAATATCCCTCAAACTCTGGTGTGTGCACTATTGGTCTAAGGTCTAGAAAGAAAAGGGGGTGACGTTATAAATGATCTTGTTTCTTTACACATAGATACGGGAGACATTTTTTGGCAGCTAAGAACCGTTCGGCATATCTAAAAGGTTTGCAGGGAAGCCGTCCCGCTTATCTACTATCTTTTGAGTCAAGTAAAGCTTTCCAGTGTTGATTGTACGGCGCTGAACTCGTGGTTTTAGCATAATAAAGCGAGCAGCGCCCGAACAGGGACTTGAACCCTGGACCCTCAGATTAAAAGTCTGATGCTCTACCGACTGAGCTATCCAGGCTCGCTGTGCAAGAGCCTTGGGCCAGACCTGAAGCTGGCTATCAGCCACAGAGTTGGTCCACGTGCACTTACATTACATCTAGGACACCTTGAGTTTCTGGTTGACAACCATTTCCACAATGTCGGTCTCATAATCTGAAGGTCGAGAGTCAGGTCCTCGCACAGGGCACGCTTCTTTTACAGCTACACGTATAAGCAACTAACTGATTGATCCCCCAACCACCGCTTCCATAACTTTCTGTTCAGGGGGAAAAATCTTCTTTCCGACCACTCGAATCTCTATGGATTTTCAAGTGGACCGCTGCAGATGCATTGGTGGTTCAGTGGTAGAATTCTCGCCTGCCACGCGGGAGGCCCGGGTTCGATTCCCGGCCAATGCAAGCTTCTTTTTAGAGCATTGGTAAAACAGGTCCCTGGAAAAGCAGCGTTGCCTTTTACCATGCTGAAGGAAATTTGTCCTTTACGATGGATGTCCTTTATTTGTCCTTTACGATGCTTCAGCAACCGGCACCAGCCAGCGTTTGCCTTGTTAGCGCAGTAGGTAGCGCGTCAGTCTCATAATCTGAAGGTTGTGAGTTCGACCCTCATACAGGGCATGCTTGTTTTACAGCTTGAGACTGTTGATAGCTGATGCCAAACGTTCATTTACTCTGGAGTTTTTTCCACGGTCCTCTGTTTTGCCGAGCCTGCCGACGTGGCCGGTTAGCTCAGTTGGTTAGAGCGTGGTGCTAATAACGCCAAGGTCGCGGGTTCGATCCCCGTACGGGCCATGCTGTTTTGCCTATGTTTCTGCAAATGAAATGACTCCCTTATTTGCATGATGCATTGTAGAGATACCACTATATCCGTTACTCAGGAAATGTCTGGACGTCTGTGCGTTACCGTACATCCGCGGATTGCTGGCTGGTGTTTAGAGGCGGCGGTGTCTCGATTCTTCTGCACGTATGCTATTTGTTTCCGTGAATACAGGAGGCATTAACGGTGGATTCTCTTTAAACATTCAATATCCCTCAAACTCTGGTGTGTGCACCATTGGTCTAAGGTCTAGAAAGAAAAGGGGGTGACGTTATAAATGATCTTGTTTCTTTACACATAGATACGGGAGACATTTTTTGGCAGCTAAGAACCGTTCGGCATATCTAAAAGGTTTGCAGGGAAGCCGTCCCGCTTATCTACTATCTTTTGAGTCAAGTAAAGCTTTCCAGTGTTGATTGTACGGCGCTGAACTCGTGGTTTTAGCATAATAAAGCAAGCAGCGCCCGAACAGGGACTTGAACCCTGGACCCTCAGATTAAAAGTCTGATGCTCTACCGACTGAGCTATCCAGGCTCGCTGTGCAAGAGCCTTGGGCCAGACCTGAAGCTGGCTATCAGCCACAGAGTTGGTCCACGTGCACTTACATTACATCTAGGACACCTTGAGTTTCTGGTTGACAACCATTTCCACAATGTCGGTCTCATAATCTGAAGGTCGAGAGTCAGGTCCTCACACAGGGCACGCTTCTTTTACAGCTACACGTATAAGCAACTAACTGATTGATCCCCCAACCACCGCTTCCATAACTTTCTGGTCAGGGGGAGAAATCTTCTTTCCGACCACTCGAATCTCTATGGATTTTCAAGTCGACCGTTGCAGATGCATTGGTGGTTCAGTGGTAGAATTCTCGCCTGCCACGCGGGAGGCCCGGGTTCGATTCCCGGCCAATGCAAGCTTCTTTTTAGAGCATTGGTAAAACAGGTCCCTGGAAAAGCAGCGTTGCCTTTTACCATGCTGAAGGAAATTTGTCCTTTACGATGGATGTCCTTTATTTGTCCTTTACGATGCTTCAGCAACCGGCACCAGCCAGCGTTTGCCTTGTTAGCGCAGTAGGTAGCGCGTCAGTCTCATAATCTGAAGGTTGTGAGTTCGACCCTCATACAGGGCATGCTTGTTTTACAGCTTGAGACTGTTGATAGCTGATGCCAAACGTTCATTTACTCTGGAGTTTTTTCCACGGTCCTCTGTTTTGCCGAGCCTGCCGACGTGGCCGGTTAGCTCAGTTGGTTAGAGCGTGGTGCTAATAACGCCAAGGTCGCGGGTTCGATCCCCGTACGGGCCATGCTGTTTTGCCTATGTTTCTGCAAATGAAATGACTCCCTTATTTGCATGATGCATTGTAGAGATACCACTATATCCGTTACTCAGGAAATGTCTGGACGTCTGTGCGTTACCGTACATCCGTGGATTGCTGGCTGGTGTTTAGAGGCGGCGGTGTCTCGATTCTTCTGCACGTATGCTATTTGTTTCCGTGAATACAGGAGGCATTAACGGTGGATTCTCTTTAAACATTCAATATCCCTCAAACTCTGGTGTGTGCACCATTGGTCTAAGGTCTAGAAAGAAAAGGGGGTGACGTTATAAATGATCTTGTTTCTTTACACATAGATACGGGAGACATTTTTTGGCAGCTAAGAACCGTTCGGCATATCTAAAAGGTTTGCAGGGAAGCCGTCCCGCTTATCTACTATCTTTTGAGTCAAGTAAAGCTTTCCAGTGCTGATTGTACGGCGCTGAACTCGTGGTTTTAGCATAATAAAGCGAGCAGCGCCCGAACAGGGACTTGAACCCTGGACCCTCAGATTAAAAGTCTGATGCTCTACCGACTGAGCTATCCAGGCTCGCTGTGCAAGAGCCTTGGGCCAGACCTGAAGCTGGCTATCAGCCACAGAGTTGGTCCACGTGCACTTACATTACATCTAGAACACCTTGAGTTTCTGGTTGACAACCATTTCCACAATGTCGGTCTCATAATCTGAAGTTCGAGAGTCAGGTCCTCGCACAGGGCACGCTTCTTTTACAGCTACACGTATAAGCAACTAACTGATTGATCCCCCAACCACCGCTTCCATAACTTTCTGTTCAGGGGGAAAAATCTTCTTTCCGACCACTCGAATCTCTATGGATTTTCAAGTGGGCCGTTGCAGATGCATTGGTGGTTCAGTGGTAGAATTCTCGCCTGCCACGCGGGAGGCCCGGGTTCGATTCCCGGCCAATGCAAGCTTCTTTTTAGAGCATTGGTAAAACAGGTCCCTGGAAAAGCAGCGTTGCCTTTTACCATGCTGAAGGAAATTTGTCCTTTACGATGGATGTCCTTTATTTGTCCTTTACGATGCTTCAGCAACCGGCACCAGCCAGCGTTTGCCTTGTTAGCGCAGTAGGTAGCGCGTCAGTCTCATAATCTGAAGGTTGTGAGTTCGACCCTCATACAGGGCATGCTTGTTTTACAGCTTGAGACTGTTGATAGCTGATGCCAAACGTTCATTTACTCTGGAGTTTTTTCCACGGTCCTCTGTTTTGCCGAGCCTGCCGACGTGGCCGGTTAGCTCAGTTGGTTAGAGCGTGGTGCTAATAACGCCAAGGTCGCGGGTTCGATCCCCGTACGGGCCATGCTGTTTTGCCTATGTTTCTGCAAATGAAATGACTCCCTTATTTGCATGATGCATTGTAGAGATACCACTATATCCGTTACTCAGGAAATGTCTGGACGTCTGTGCGTTACCGTACATCCGCGGATTGCTGGCTGGTGTTTAGAGGCGGCGGTGTCTCGATTCTTCTGCACGTATGCTATTTGTTTCCGTGAATACAGGAGGCATTAACGGTGGATTCTCTTTAAACATTCAATATCCCTCAAACTCTGGTGTGTGCACCATTGGTCTAAGGTCTAGAAAGAAAAGGGGGTGACGTTATAAATGATCTTGTTTCTTTACACATAGATACGGGAGACATTTTTTGGCAGCTAAGAACCGTTCGGCATATCTAAAAGGTTTGCAGGGAAGCCGTCCCGCTTATCTACTATCTTTTGAGTCAAGTAAAGCTTTCCAGTGTTGATTGTACGGCGCTGAACTCGTGGTTTTAGCATAATAAAGCAAGCAGCGCCCGAACAGGGACTTGAACCCTGGACCCTCAGATTAAAAGTCTGATGCTCTACCGACTGAGCTATCCAGGCTCGCTGTGCAAGAGCCTTGGGCCAGACCTGAAGCTGGCTATCAGCCACAGAGTTGGTCCACGTGCACTTACATTACATCTAGGACACCTTGAGTTTCTGGTTGACAACCATTTCCACAATGTCGGTCTCATAATCTGAAGTTCGAGAGTCAGGTCCTCGCACAGGGCACGCTTCTTTTACAGCTACACGTATAAGCAACTAACTGATTAATCCCCCAACCACCGCTTCCATAACTTTCTGTTCAGGGGGAAAAATCTTCTTTCCGACCACTCGAATCTCTATGGATTTTCAAGTGTGCCGTTGCAGATGCATTGGTGGTTCAGTGGTAGAATTCTCGCCTGCCACGCGGGAGGCCCGGGTTCGATTCCCGGCCAATGCAAGCTTCTTTTTAGAGCATTGGTAAAACAGGTCCCTGGAAAAGCAGCGTTGCCTTTTACCATGCTGAAGGAAATTTGTCCTTTACGATGGATGTCCTTTATTTGTCCTTTACGATGCTTCAGCAACCGGCACCAGCCAGCGTTTGCCTTGTTAGCGCAGTAGGTAGCGCGTCAGTCTCATAATCTGAAGGTTGTGAGTTCGACCCTCATACAGGGCATGCTTGTTTTACAGCTTGAGACTGTTGATAGCTGATGCCAAACGTTCATTTACTCTGGAGTTTTTTCCACGGTCCTCTGTTTTGCCGAGCCTGCCGACGTGGCCGGTTAGCTCAGTTGGTTAGAGCGTGGTGCTAATAACGCCAAGGTCGCGGGTTCGATCCCCGTACGGGCCATGCTGTTTTGCCTATGTTTCTGCAAATGAAATGACTCCCTTATTTGCATGATGCATTGTAGAGATACCACTATATCCGTTACTCAGGAAATGTCTGGACGTCTGTGCGTTACCGTACATCCGTGGATTGCTGGCTGGTGTTTAGAGGCGGCGGTGTCTCGATTCTTCTGCACGTATGCTATTTGTTTCCGTGAATACAGGAGGCATTAACGGTGGATTCTCTTTAAACATTCAATATCCCTCAAACTCTGGTGTGTGCACCATTGGTCTAAGGTCTAGAAAGAAAAGGGGGTGACGTTATAAATGATCTTGTTTCTTTACACATAGATACGGGAGACATTTTTTGGCAGCTAAGAACCGTTCGGCATATCTAAAAGGTTTGCAGGGAAGCCGTCCCGCTTATCTACTATCTTTTGAGTCAAGTAAAGCTTTCCAGTGTTGATTGTACGGCGCTGAACTCGTGGTTTTAGCATAATAAAGCGAGCAGCGCCCGAACAGGGACTTGAACCCTGGACCCTCAGATTAAAAGTCTGATGCTCTACCGACTGAGCTATCCAGGCTCGCTGTGCAAGAGCCTTGGGCCAGACCTGAAGCTGGCTATCAGCCACAGAGTTGGTCCACGTGCACTTACATTACATCTAGAACACCTTGAGTTTCTGGTTGACAACCATTTCCACAATGTCGGTCTCATAATCTGAAGTTCGAGAGTCAGGTCCTCGCACAGGGCACGCTTCTTTTACAGCTACACGTATAAGCAACTAACTGATTGATCCCCCAACCACCGCTTCCATAACTTTCTGTTCAGGGGGAAAAATCTTCTTTCCGACCACTCGAATCTCTATGGATTTTCAAGTGGGCCGTTGCAGATGCATTGGTGGTTCAGTGGTAGAATTCTCGCCTGCCACGCGGGAGGCCCGGGTTCGATTCCCGGCCAATGCAAGCTTCTTTTTAGAGCATTGGTAAAACAGGTCCCTGGAAAAGCAGGGTTGCCTTTTACCCATGCTGAAGGAAATTTGTCCTTTACGATGGATGTCCTTTATTTGTCCTTTACGATGCTTCAGCAACCGGCACCAGCCAGCGTTTGCCTTGTTAGCGCAGTAGGTAGCGCGTCAGTCTCATAATCTGAAGGTTGTGAGTTCGACCCTCATACAGGGCATGCTTGTTTTACAGCTTGAGACTGTTGATAGCTGATGCCAAACGTTCATTTACTCTGGAGTTTTTTCCACGGTCCTCTGTTTTGCCGAGCCTGCCGACGTGGCCGGTTAGCTCAGTTGGTTAGAGCGTGGTGCTAATAACGCCAAGGTCGCGGGTTCGATCCCCGTACGGGCCATGCTGTTTTGCCTATGTTTCTGCAAATGAAATGACTCCCTTATTTGCATGATGCATTGTAGAGATACCACTATATCCGTTACTCAGGAAATGTCTGGACGTCTGTGCGTTACCGTACATCCGCGGATTGCTGGCTGGTGTTTAGAGGCGGCGGTGTCTCGATTCTTCTGCACGTATGCTATTTGTTTCCGTGAATACAGGAGGCATTAACGGTGGATTCTCTTTAAACATTCAATATCCCTCAAACTCTGGTGTGTGCACCATTGGTCTAAGGTCTAGAAAGAAAAGGGGGTGACGTTATAAATGATCTTGTTTCTTTACACATAGATACGGGAGACATTTTTTGGCAGCTAAGAACCGTTCGGCATATCTAAAAGGTTTGCAGGGAAGCCGTCCCGCTTATCTACTATCTTTTGAGTCAAGTAAAGCTTTCCAGTGTTGATTGTACGGCGCTGAACTCGTGGTTTTAGCATAATAAAGCGAGCAGCGCCCGAACAGGGACTTGAACCCTGGACCCTCAGATTAAAAGTCTGATGCTCTACCGACTGAGCTATCCAGGCTCGCTGGGCAAGAGCCTTGGGCCAGACCTGAAGCTGGCTATCAGCCACAGAGTTGGTCCACGTGCACTTACATTACATCTAGGACACCTTGAGTTTCTGGTTGACAACCATTTCCACAATGTCGGTCTCATAATCTGAAGGTCGAGAGTCAGGTCCTCGCACAGGGCACGCTTCTTTTACAGCTACACGTATAAGCAACTAACTGATTGATCCCCCAACCACCGCTTCCATAACTTTCTGTTCAGGGGGAAAAATCTTCTTTCCGACCACTCGAATCTCTATGGATTTTCAAGTGGGCCGTTGCAGATGCATTGGTGGTTCAGTGGTAGAATTCTCGCCTGCCACGCGGGAGGCCCGGGTTCGATTCCCGGCCAATGCAAGCTTCTTTTTAGAGCATTGGTAAAACAGGTCCCTGGAAAAGCAGGGTTGCCTTTTACCCATGCTGAAGGAAATTTGTCCTTTACGATGGATGTCCTTTATTTGTCCTTTACGATGCTTCAGCAACCGGCACCAGCCAGCGTTTGCCTTGTTAGCGCAGTAGGTAGCGCGTCAGTCTCATAATCTGAAGGTTGTGAGTTCGACCCTCATACAGGGCATGCTTGTTTTACAGCTTGAGACTGTTGATAGCTGATGCCAAACGTTCATTTACTCTGGAGTTTTTTCCACGGTCCTCTGTTTTGCCGAGCCTGCCGACGTGGCCGGTTAGCTCAGTTGGTTAGAGCGTGGTGCTAATAACGCCAAGGTCGCGGGTTCGATCCCCGTACGGGCCATGCTGTTTTGCCTATGTTTCTGCAAATGAAATGACTCCCTTATTTGCATGATGCATTGTAGAGATACCACTATATCCGTTACTCAGGAAATGTCTGGACGTCTGTGCGTTACCGTACATCCGCGGATTGCTGGCTGGTGTTTAGAGGCGGCGGTGTCTCGATTCTTCTGCACGTATGCTATTTGTTTCCGTGAACACAGGAGGCATTAACGGTGGATTCTCTTTAAACATTCAATATCCCTCAAACTCTGGTGTGTGCACCATTGGTCTAAGGTCTAGAAAGAAAAGGGGGTGACGTTATAAATGATCTTGTTTCTTTACACATAGATACGGGAGACATTTTTTGGCAGCTAAGAACCGTTCGGCATATCTAAAAGGTTTGCAGGGAAGCCGTCCCGCTTATCTACTATCTTTTGAGTCAAGTAAAGCTTTCCAGTGTTGATTGTACGGCGCTGAACTCGTGGTTTTAGCATAATAAAGCAAGCAGCGCCCGAACAGGGACTTGAACCCTGGACCCTCAGATTAAAAGTCTGATGCTCTACCGACTGAGCTATCCAGGCTCGCTGTGCAAGAGCCTTGGGCCAGACCTGAAGCTGGCTATCAGCCACAGAGTTGGTCCACGTGCACTTACATTACATCTAGGACACCTTGAGTTTCTGGTTGACAACCATTTCCACAATGTCGGTCTCATAATCTGAAGGTCGAGAGTCAGGTCCTCGCACAGGGCACGCTTCTTTTACAGCTACACGTATAAGCAACTAACTGATTGATCCCCCAACCACCGCTTCCATAACTTTCTGTTCAGGGGGAAAAATCTTCTTTCCGACCACTCGAATCTCTATGGATTTTCAAGTGGGCCGTTGCAGATGCATTGGTGGTTCAGTGGTAGAATTCTCGCCTGCCACGCGGGAGGCCCGGGTTTGATTCCCGGCCAATGCAAGCTTCTTTTTAGAGCATTGGTAAAACAGGTCCCTGGAAAAGCAGGGTTGCCTTTTACCCATGCTGAAGGAAATTTGTCCTTTACGATGGATGTCCTTTATTTGTCCTTTACGATGCTTCAGCAACCGGCACCAGCCAGCGTTTGCCTTGTTAGCGCAGTAGGTAGCGCGTCAGTCTCATAATCTGAAGGTTGTGAGTTCGACCCTCATACAGGGCATGCTTGTTTTACAGCTTGAGACTGTTGATAGCTGATGCCAAACGTTCATTTACTCTGGAGTTTTTTCCACGGTCCTCTGTTTTGCCGAGCCTGCCGACGTGGCCGGTTAGCTCAGTTGGTTAGAGCGTGGTGCTAATAACGCCAAGGTCGCGGGTTCGATCCCTGTACGGGCCATGCTGTTTTGCCTATGTTTCTGCAAATGAAATGACTCCCTTATTTGCATGATGCATTGTAGAGATACCACTATATCCGTTACTCAGGAAATGTCTGGACGTCTGTGCGTTACCGTACATCCGTGGATTGCTGGCTGGTGTTTAGAGGCGGTGGTGTCTCGATTCTTCTGCACGTATGCTATTTGTTTCCGTGAATACAGGAGGCATTAACGGTGGATTCTCTTTAAACATTCAATATCCCTCAAACTCTGGTGTGTGCACCATTGGTCTAAGGTCTAGAAAGAAAAGGGGGTGACGTTATAAATGATCTTGTTTCTTTACACATAGATACGGGAGACATTTTTTGGCAGCTAAGAACCGTTCGGCATATCTAAAAGGTTTGCAGGGAAGCCGTCCCGCTTATCTACTATCTTTTGAGTCAAGTAAAGCTTTCCAGTGTTGATTGTACGGCGCTGAACTCGTGGTTTTAGCATAATAAAGCGAGCAGCGCCCGAACAGGGACTTGAACCCTGGACCCTCAGATTAAAAGTCTGATGCTCTACCGACTGAGCTATCCAGGCTCGCTGTGCAAGAGCCTTGGGCCAGACCTGAAGCTGGCTATCAGCCACAGAGTTGGTCCACGTGCACTTACATTACATCTAGGACACCTTGAGTTTCTGGTTGACAACCATTTCCACAATGTCGGTCTCATAATCTGAAGGTCGAGAGTCAGGTCCTCGCACAGGGCACGCTTCTTTTACAGCTACACGTATAAGCAACTAACTGATTGATCCCCCAACCACCGCTTCCATAACTTTCTGTTCAGGGGGAAAAATCTTCTTTCCGACCACTCGAATCTCTATGGATTTTCAAGTGGGCCGTTGCAGATGCATTGGTGGTTCAGTGGTAGAATTCTCGCCTGCCACGCGGGAGGCCCGGGTTCGATTCCCGGCCAATGCAAGCTTCTTTTTAGAGCATTGGTAAAACAGGTCCCTGGAAAAGCAGGGTTGCCTTTTACCCATGCTGAAGGAAATTTGTCCTTTACGATGGATGTCCTTTATTTGTCCTTTACGATGCTTCAGCAACCGGCACCAGCCAGCGTTTGCCTTGTTAGCGCAGTAGGTAGCGCGTCAGTCTCATAATCTGAAGGTTGTGAGTTCGACCCTCATACAGGGCATGCTTGTTTTACAGCTTGAGACTGTTGATAGCTGATGCCAAACGTTCATTTACTCTGGAGTTTTTTCCACGGTCCTCAATCCGAGCCTGCGTCCGAGCCTGCCGACGTGGCCGGTTAGCTCAGTTGGTTAGAGCGTGGTGCTAATAACGCCAAGGTCGCGGGTTCGATCCCCGTACGGGCCATGCTGTTTTGCCTATGTTTCTGCAAATGAAATGACTCCCTTATTTGCATGATGCATTGTAGAGATACCACTATATCCGTTACTCAGGAAATGTCTGGACGTCTGTGCGTTACCGTACATCCGCGGATTGCTGGCTGGTGTTTAGAGGCGGCGGTGTCTCGATTCTTCTGCACGTATGCTATTTGTTTCCGTGAATACAGGAGGCATTAACGGTGGATTCTCTTTAAACATTCAATATCCCTCAAACTCTGGTGTGTGCACCATTGGTCTAAGGTCTAGAAAGAAAAGGGGGTGACGTTATAAATGATCTTGTTTCTTTACACATAGATACGGGAGACATTTTTTGGCAGCTAAGAACCGTTCGGCATATCTAAAAGGTTTGCAGGGAAGCCGTCCCGCTTATCTACTATCTTTTGAGTCAAGTAAAGCTTTCCAGTGTTGATTGTACGGCGCTGAACTCGTGGTTTTAGCATAATAAAGCGAGCAGCGCCCGAACAGGGACTTGAACCCTGGACCCTCAGATTAAAAGTCTGATGCTCTACCGACTGAGCTATCCAGGCTCGCTGTGCAAGAGCCTTGGGCCAGACCTGAAGCTGGCTATCAGCCACAGAGTTGGTCCACGTGCACTTACATTACATCTAGGACACCTTGAGTTTCTGGTTGACAAATGACAACCATTTCCACAATGTCGGTCTCATAATCTGAAGGTCGAGAGTCAGGTCCTCGCACAGGGCACGCTTCTTTTACAGCTACACGTATAAGCAACTAACTGATTGATCCCCCAACCACCGCTTCCATAACTTTCTGTTCAGGGGGAAAAATCTTCTTTCCGACCACTCGAATCTCTATGGATTTTCAAGTGGGCCATTGCAGATGCATTGGTGGTTCAGTGGTAGAATTCTCGCCTGCCACGCGGGAGGCCCGGGTTCGATTCCCGGCCAATGCAAGCTTCTTTTTAGAGCATTGGTAAAACAGGTCCCTGGAAAAGCAGGGTTGCCTTTTACCCATGCTGAAGGAAATTTGTCCTTTACGATGGATGTCCTTTATTTGTCCTTTACGATGCTTCAGCAACCGGCACCAGCCAGCGTTTGCCTTGTTAGCGCAGTAGGTAGCGCGTCAGTCTCATAATCTGAAGGTTGTGAGTTCGACCCTCATACAGGGCATGCTTGTTTTACAGCTTGAGACTGTTGATAGCTGATGCCAAACGTTCATTTACTCTGGAGTTTTTTCCACGGTCCTCTGTTTTGCCGAGCCTGCCGACGTGGCCGGTTAGCTCAGTTGGTTAGAGCGTGGTGCTAATAACGCCAAGGTCGCGGGTTCGATCCCCGTACGGGCCATGCTGTTTTGCCTATGTTTCTGCAAATGAAATGACTCCCTTATTTGCATGATGCATTGTAGAGATACCACTATATCCGTTACTCAGGAAATGTCTGGACGTCTGTGCGTTACCGTACATCCGTGGATTGCTGGCTGGTGTTTAGAGGCGGCGGTGTCTCGATTCTTCTGCACGTATGCTATTTGTTTCCGTGAATACAGGAGGCATTAACGGTGGATTCTCTTTAAACATTCAATATCCCTCAAACTCTGGTGTGTGCACCATTGGTCTAAGGTCTAGAAAGAAAAGGGGGTGACGTTATAAATGATCTTGTTTCTTTACACATAGATACGGGAGACATTTTTTGGCAGCTAAGAACCGTTCGGCATATCTAAAAGGTTTGCAGGGAAGCCGTCCCGCTTATCTACTATCTTTTGAGTCAAGTAAAGCTTTCCAGTGTTGATTGTACGGCGCTGAACTCGTGGTTTTAGCATAATAAAGCGAGCAGCGCCCGAACAGGGACTTGAACCCTGGACCCTCAGATTAAAAGTCTGATGCTCTACCGACTGAGCTATCCAGGCTCGCTGTGCAAGAGCCTTGGGCCAGACCTGAAGCTGGCTATCAGCCACAGAGTTGGTCCACGTGCACTTACATTACATCTAGGACACCTTGAGTTTCTGGTTGACAACCATTTCCACAATGTCGGTCTCATAATCTGAAGGTCGAGAGTCAGGTCCTCGCACAGGGCACGCTTCTTTTACAGCTACACGTATAAGCAACTAACTGATTGATCCCCCAACCACCGCTTCCATAACTTTCTGTTCAGGGGGAAAAATCTTCTTTCCGACCACTCGAATCTCTATGGATTTTCAAGTGGGCCGTTGCAGATGCATTGGTGGTTCAGTGGTAGAATTCTCGCCTGCCACGCGGGAGGCCCGGGTTCGATTCCCGGCCAATGCAAGCTTCTTTTTAGAGCATTGGTAAAACAGGTCCCTGGAAAAGCAGCGTTGCCTTTTACCATGCTGAAGGAAATTTGTCCTTTACGATGGATGTCCTTTATTTGTCCTTTACGATGCTTCAGCAACCGGCACCAGCCAGCGTTTGCCTTGTTAGCGCAGTAGGTAGCGCGTCAGTCTCATAATCTGAAGGTTGTGAGTTCGACCCTCATACAGGGCATGCTTGTTTTACAGCTTGAGACTGTTGATAGCTGATGCCAAACGTTCATTTACTCTGGAGTTTTTTCCACGGTCCTCTGTTTTGCCGAGCCTGCCGACGTGGCCGGTTAGCTCAGTTGGTTAGAGCGTGGTGCTAATAACGCCAAGGTCGCGGGTTCGATCCCCGTACGGGCCATGCTGTTTTGCCTATGTTTCTGCGAATGAAATGACTCCCTTATTTGCATGATGCATTGTAGAGATACCACTATATCCGTTACTCAGGAAATGTCTGGACGTCTGTGCGTTACTGTACATCCGCGGATTGCTGGCTTGTGTTGAGAGGCGGCGTTGTCTCGATTCTTCTGCACGTATGCTATTTGTTTCCGTGAATACAGGAGGCATTAACGGTGGATTCTCTTTAAACATTCAATATCCCTCAAACTCTGGTGTGTGCACCATTGGTCTAAGGTCTAGAAAGAAAAGGGGGTGACGTTATAAATGATCTTGTTTCTTTACACATAGATACGGGAGACATTTTTTGGCAGCTAAGAACCGTTCGGCATATCTAAAAGGTTTGCAGGGAAGCCGTCCCGCTTATCTACTATCTTTTGAGTCAAGTAAAGATTTCCAGTGTTCATTGTACGGCGCTGAACTCGTGGTTTTAGCATAATAAAGCGAGCAGCGCCCGAACAGGGACTTGAACCCTGGACCCTCAGATTAAAAGTCTGATGCTCTACCGACTGAGCTGTGCAAGAGCCTTGGGCCAGACCTGAAGCTGGCTATCAGCCACAGAGTTGGTCCACGTGCACTTACATTACATCTAGGACACCTTGAGTTTCTGGTTGACAACCATTTCCACAATGTCGGTCTCATAATCTGAAGGTCGAGAGTCAGGTCCTCGCACAGGGCACGCTTCTTTTACAGCTACACGTATAAGCAACTAACTGATTGATCCCCCAACCACCGCTTCCATAACTTTCTGTTCAGGGGGAAAAATCTTCTTTCCGACCACTCGAATCTCTATGGATTTTCAAGTGGGCCGTTGCAGATGCATTGGTGGTTCAGGGGTAGAATTCTCGCCTGCCACGCGGGAGGCCCGGGTTCGATTCCCGGCCAATGCAAGCTTCTATTTAGAGCATTGGTAAAACAGGTCCCTGGAAAAGCAGGGTTGCCTTTTACCCATGCTGAAGGAAATTTGTCCTTTACGATGGATGTCCTTTATTTGTCCTTTACGATGCTTCAGCAACCGGCACCAGCCAGCGTTTGCCTTGTTAGCGCAGTAGGTAGCGCGTCAGTCTCATAATCTGAAGGTCGTGAGTTCGACCCTCATACAGGGCATGCTTGTTTTACAGCTTGAGACTGTTGATAGCTGATGCCAAACGTTCATTTACTCTGGAGTTTTTTCCACGGTCCTCTGTTTTGCCGAGCCTGCCGACGTGGCCGGTTAGCTCAGTTGGTTAGAGCGTGGTGCTAATAACGCCAAGGTCGCAGGTTCGATCCCCGTACGGGCCATGCTGTTTTGCCTATGTTTCTGCAAATGAAATGACTCCCTTATTTGCATGATGCATTGTAGAGATACCACTATATCCGTTACTCAGGAAATGTCTGGACGTCTGTGCGTTACCGTACATCCGCGGATTGCTGGCTTGTGTTTAGAGGCGGCGGTGTCTCGATTTTTCTGCACGTATGCTATTTGTTTCCGTGAATACAGGAGGCATTAACGGTGGATTCTCTTTAAACATTCAATATCCCTCAAACTCTGGTGTGTGCACCATTGGTCTAAGGTCTAGAAAGAAAAGGGGGTGACGTTATAAATGATCTTGTTTCTTTACACATAGATACGGGAGACATTTTTTGGCAGCTAAGAACCGTTCGGCATATCTAAAAGGTTTGCAGGGAAGCCGTCCCGCTTATCTACTATCTTTTGAGTCAAGTAAAGCTTTCCAGTGTTGATTGTACGGCGCTGAACTCGTGGTTTTAGCATAATAAAGCGAGCAGCGCCCGAACAGGGACTTGAACCCTGGACCCTCAGATTAAAAGTCTGATGCTCTACCGACTGAGCTATCCAGGATCGCTGTGCAAGAGCCTTGGGCCAGACCTGAAGCTGGCTATCAGCCACAGAGTTGGTCCACGTGCACTTACATTACATCTAGGACACCTTGAGTTTCTGGTTGACAACCATTTCCACAATGTCGGTCTCATAATCTGAAGGTCGAGAGTCAGGTCCTCGCACAGGGCACGCTTCTTTTACAGCTACACGTATAAGCAACTAACTGATTGATCCCCCAACCACCGCTTCCATAACTTTCTGTTCAGGGGGAAAAATCTTCTTTCCGACCACTCGAATCTCTATGGATTTTCAAGTGGGCCGTTGCAGATGCATTGGTGGTTCAGTGGTAGAATTCTCGCCTGCCACGCGGGAGGCCCGGGTTCGATTCCCGGCCAATGCAAGCTTCTTTTTAGAGCATTGGTAAAACAGGTCCCTGGAAAAGCAGGGTTGCCTTTTACCCATGCTGAAGGAAATTTGTCCTTTACGATGGATGTCCTTTATTTGTCCTTTACGATGCTTCAGCAACCGGCACCAGCCAGCGTTTGCCTTGTTAGCGCAGTAGGTAGCGCGTCAGTCTCATAATCTGAAGGTCGTGAGTTCGACCCTCATACAGGGCATGCTTGTTTTACAGCTTGAGACTGTTGATAGCTGATGCCAAACGTTCATTTACTCTGGAGTTTTTTCCACGGTCCTCAATCCGAGCCTGCGTCCGAGCCTGCCGACGTGGCCGGTTAGCTCAGTTGGTTAGAGCGTGGTGCTAATAACGCCAAGGTCGCGGGTTCGATCCCCGTACGGGCCATGCTGTTTTGCCTATGTTTCTGCAAATGAAATGACTCCCTTATTTGCATGATGCATTGTAGAGATACCACTATATCCGTTACTCAGGAAATGTCTGGACGTCTGTGCGTTACCGTACATCCGCGGATTGCTGGCTGGTGTTTAGAGGCGGCGGTGTCTCGATTCTTCTGCACGTATGCTATTTGTTTCCGTGAATACAGGAGGCATTAACGGTGGATTCTCTTTAAACATTCAATATCCCTCAAACTCTGGTGTGTGCACCATTGGTCTAAGGTCTAGAAAGAAAAGGGGGTGACGTTATAAATGATCTTGTTTCTTTACACATAGATACGGGAGACATTTTTTGGCAGCTAAGAACCGTTCGGCATATCTAAAAGGTTTGCAGGGAAGCCGTCCCGCTTATCTACTATCTTTTGAGTCAAGTAAAGCTTTCCAGTGTTGATTGTACGGCGCTGAACTCGTGGTTTTAGCATAATAAAGCGAGCAGCGCCCGAACAGGGACTTGAACCCTGGACCCTCAGATTAAAAGTCTGATGCTCTACCGACTGAGCTATCCAGGCTCGCTGTGCAAGAGCCTTGGGCCAGACCTGAAGCTGGCTATCAGCCACAGAGTTGGTCCACGTGCACTTACATTACATCTAGGACACCTTGAGTTTCTGGTTGACAAATGACAACCATTTCCACAATGTCGGTCTCATAATCTGAAGGTCGAGAGTCAGGTCCTCGCACAGGGCACGCTTCTTTTACAGCTACACGTATAAGCAACTAACTGATTGATCCCCCAACCACCGCTTCCATAACTTTCTGTTCAGGGGGAAAAATCTTCTTTCCGACCACTCGAATCTCTATGGATTTTCAAGTGGGCCATTGCAGATGCATTGGTGGTTCAGTGGTAGAATTCTCGCCTGCCACGCGGGAGGCCCGGGTTCGATTCCCGGCCAATGCAAGCTTCTTTTTAGAGCATTGGTAAAACAGGTCCCTGGAAAAGCAGGGTTGCCTTTTACCCATGCTGAAGGAAATTTGTCCTTTACGATGGATGTCCTTTATTTGTCCTTTACGATGCTTCAGCAACCGGCACCAGCCAGCGTTTGCCTTGTTAGCGCAGTAGGTAGCGCGTCAGTCTCATAATCTGAAGGTTGTGAGTTCGACCCTCATACAGGGCATGCTTGTTTTACAGCTTGAGACTGTTGATAGCTGATGCCAAACGTTCATTTACTCTGGAGTTTTTTCCACGGTCCTCTGTTTTGCCGAGCCTGCCGACGTGGCCGGTTAGCTCAGTTGGTTAGAGCGTGGTGCTAATAACGCCAAGGTCGCGGGTTCGATCCCCGTACGGGCCATGCTGTTTTGCCTATGTTTCTGCAAATGAAATGACTCCCTTATTTGCATGATGCATTGTAGAGATAACACTATATCCGTTACTCAGGAAATGTCTGGACGTCTGTGCGTTACCGTACATCCGTGGATTGCTGGCTGGTGTTTAGAGGCGGCGGTGTCTCGATTCTTCTGCACGTATGCTATTTGTTTCCGTGAATACAGGAGGCATTAACGGTGGATTCTCTTTAAACATTCAATATCCTTCAAACTCTGGTGTGTGCACCATTGGTCTAAGGTCTAGAAAGAAAAGGGGGTGACGTTATAAATGATCTTGTTTCTTTACACATAGATACGGGAGACATTTTTTGGCAGCTAAGAACCGTTCGGCATATCTAAAAGGTTTGCAGGGAAGCCGTCCCGCTTATCTACTATCTTTTGAGTCAAGTAAAGCTTTCCAGTGTTGATTGTACGGCGCTGAACTCGTGGTTTTAGCATAATAAAGCGAGCAGCGCCCGAACAGGGACTTGAACCCTGGACCCTCAGATTAAAAGTCTGATGCTCTACCGACTGAGCTATCCAGGCTCGCTGTGCAAGAGCCTTGGGCCAGACCTGAAGCTGGCTATCAGCCACAGAGTTGGTCCACGTGCACTTACATTACATCTAGAACACCTTGAGTTTCTGGTTGACAACCATTTCCACAATGTCGGTCTCATAATCTGAAGTTCGAGAGTCAGGTCCTCGCACAGGGCACGCTTCTTTTACAGCTACACGTATAAGCAACTAACTGATTGATCCCCCAACCACCGCTTCCATAACTTTCTGTTCAGGGGGAAAAATCTTCTTTCCGACCACTCGAATCTCTATGGATTTTCAAGTGGGCCGTTGCAGATGCATTGGTGGTTCAGTGGTAGAATTCTCGCCTGCCACGCGGGAGGCCCGGGTTCGATTCCCGGCCAATGCAAGCTTCTTTTTAGAGCATTGGTAAAACAGGTCCCTGGAAAAGCAGCGTTGCCTTTTACCATGCTGAAGGAAATTTGTCCTTTACGATGGATGTCCTTTATTTGTCCTTTACGATGCTTCAGCAACCGGCACCAGCCAGCGTTTGCCTTGTTAGCGCAGTAGGTAGCGCGTCAGTCTCATAATCTGAAGGTTGTGAGTTCGACCCTCATACAGGGCATGCTTGTTTTACAGCTTGAGACTGTTGATAGCTGATGCCAAACGTTCATTTACTCTGGAGTTTTTTCCACGGTCCTCTGTTTTGCCGAGCCTGCCGACGTGGCCGGTTAGCTCAGTTGGTTAGAGCGTGGTGCTAATAACGCCAAGGTCGCGGGTTCGATCCCCGTACGGGCCATGCTGTTTTGCCTATGTTTCTGCAAATGAAATGACTCCCTTATTTGCATGATGCATTGTAGAGATACCACTATATCCGTTACTCAGGAAATGTCTGGACATCTGTGCGTTACCGTACATCCGCGGATTGCTGGCTTGTGTTGAGAGGCGGCGTTGTCTCGATTCTTCTGCACGTATGCTATTTGTTTCCGTGAATACAGGAGGCATTAACGGTGGATTCTCTTTAAACATTCAATATCCCTCAAACTCTGGTGTGTGCACCATTGGTCTAAGGTCTAGAAAGAAAAGGGGGTGACGTTATAAATGATCTTGTTTCTTTACACATAGATACGGGAGACATTTTTTGGCAGCTAAGAACCGTTCGGCATATCTAAAAGGTTTGCAGGGAAGCCGTCCCGCTTATCTACTATCTTTTGAGTCAAGTAAAGATTTCCAGTGTTCATTGTACGGCGCTGAACTCGTGGTTTTAGCATAATAAAGCGAGCAGCGCCCGAACAGGGACTTGAACCCTGGACCCTCAGATTAAAAGTCTGATGCTCTACCGACTGAGCTATCCAGGCTCGCTGTGCAAGAGCCTTGGGCCAGACCTGAAGCTGGCTATCAGCCACAGAGTTGGTCCACGTGCACTTACATTACATCTAGGACACCTTGAGTTTCTGGTTGACAACCATTTCCACAATGTCGGTCTCATAATCTGAAGGTCGAGAGTCAGGTCCTCGCACAGGGCACGCTTCTTTTACAGCTACACGTATAAGCAACTAACTGATTGATCCCCCAACCACCGCTTCCATAACTTTCTGTTCAGGGGGAAAAATCTTCTTTCCGACCACTCGAATCTCTATGGATTTTCAAGTGGGCCGTTGCAGATGCATTGGTGGTTCAGTGGTAGAATTCTCGCCTGCCACGCGGGAGGCCCGGGTTCGATTCCCGGCCAATGCAAGCTTCTATTTAGAGCATTGGTAAAACAGGTCCCTGGAAAAGCAGGGTTGCCTTTTACCCATGCTGAAGGAAATTTGTCCTTTACGATGGATGTCCTTTATTTGTCCTTTACGATGCTTCAGCAACCGGCACCAGCCAGCGTTTGCCTTGTTAGCGCAGTAGGTAGCGCGTCAGTCTCATAATCTGAAGGTCGTGAGTTCGACCCTCATACAGGGCATGCTTGTTTTACAGCTTGAGACTGTTGATAGCTGATGCCAAACGTTCATTTACTCTGGAGTTTTTTCCACGGTCCTCTGTTTCGCCGAGCCTGCTGACGTGGCCGGTTAGCTCAGTTGGTTAGAGCGTGGTGCTAATAACGCCAAGGTCGCGGGTTCGATCCCCGTACGGGCCATGCTGTTTTGCCTATGTTTCTGCAAATGAAATGACTCCCTTATTTGCATGATGCATTGTAGAGATACCACTATATCCGTTACTCAGGAAATGTCTGGACGTCTGTGCGTTACCGTACATCCGCGGATTGCTGGCTGGTGTTTAGAGGCGGCGGTGTCTCGATTCTTCTGCACGTATGCTATTTGTTTCCGTGAATACAGGAGGCATTAACGGTGGATTCTCTTTAAACATTCAATATCCCTCAAACTCTGGTGTGTGCACCATTGGTCTAAGGTCTAGAAAGAAAAGGGGGTGACGTTATAAATGACCTTGTTTCTTTACACATAGATACGGGAGACATTTTTTGGCAGCTAAGAACCGTTCGGCATATCTAAAAGGTTTGCAGGGAAGCCGTCCCGCTTATCTACTATCTTTTGAGTCAAGTAAAGCTTTCCAGTGTTGATTGTACAGCGCTGAACTCGTGGTTTTAGCATAATAAAGCAAGCAGCGCCCGAACAGGGACTTGAACCCTGGACCCTCAGATTAAAAGTCTGATGCTCTACCGACTGAGCTATCCAGGCTCGCTGTGCAAGAGCCTTGGGCCAGACCTGAAGCTGGCTATCAGCCACAGAGTTGGTCCACGTGCACTTACATTACATCTAGGACACCTTGAGTTTCTGGTTGACAACCATTTCCACAATGTCGGTCTCATAATCTGAAGGTCGAGAGTCAGGTCCTCGCACAGGGCACGCTTCTTTTACAGCTACACGTATAAGCAACTAACTGATTGATCCCCCAACCACCGCTTCCATAACTTTCTGTTCAGGGGGAAAAATCTTCTTTCCGACCACTCGAATCTCTATGGATTTTCAAGTCGGCCGTTGCAGATGCATTGGTGGTTCAGTGGTAGAATTCTCGCCTGCCACGCGGGAGGCCCGGGTTCGATTCCCGGCCAATGCAAGCTTCTTCTTAGAGCATTGGTAAAACAGGTCCCTGGAAAAGCAGGGTTGCCTTTTACCCATGCTGAAGGAAATTTGTCCTTTACGATGTTGCAACGCGTCACGTATGAAGAGCTTCAGCAACCGGCACCAGCCGGCGTTTGCCTTGTTAGCGCAGTAGGTAGCGCGTCAGTCTCATAATCTGAAGGTCGTGAGTTCGACCCTCATACAGGGCACGCTTCTTTTACAGCTTGAGACTGTTGATAGCTGATGCCAAACGTTCATTTACTCTGGAGTTTTTTCCACGGTCCTCTGTTTCGCCGAGCCTGCCGACGTGGCCGGTTAGCTCAGTTGGTTAGAGCGTGGTGCTAATAACGCCAAGGTCGCGGGTTCGATCCCCGTACGGGCCATGCTGTTTTGCCTATGTTTCTGCAAATGAAATGACTCCCTTATTTGCATGATGCATTGTAGAGATACCACTATATCCGTTACTCAGGAAATGTCTGGACGTCTGTGCGTTACCGTACATCCGCGGATTGCTGGCTGGTGTTTAGAGGCGGCGGTGTCTCGATTCTTCTGCACGTATGCTATTTGTTTCCGTGAATACAGGAGGCATTAACGGTGGATTCTCTTTAAACATTCAATATCCCTCAAACTCTGGTGTGTGCACCATTGGTCTAAGGTCTAGAAAGAAAAGGGGGTGACGTTATAAATGACCTTGTTTCTTTACACATAGATACGGGAGACATTTTTTGGCAGCTAAGAACCGTTCGGCATATCTAAAGGGTTTGCAGGGAAGCCGTCCCGCTTATCTACTATCTTTTGAGTCAAGTAAAGCTTTCCAGTGTTGATTGTACGGCGCTGAACTCGTGGTTTTAGCATAATAAAGCGAGCAGCGCCCGAACAGGGACTTGAACCCTGGACCCTCAGATTAAAAGTCTGATGCTCTACCGACTGAGCTATCCAGGCTCGCTGTGCAAGAGCCTTGGGCCAGACCTGAAGCTGGCTATCAGCCACAGAGTTGGTCCACGTGCACTTACATTACATCTAGGACACCTTGAGTTTCTGGTTGACAACCATTTCCACAATGTCGGTCTCATAATCTGAAGGTCGAGAGTCAGGTCCTCACACAGGGCACGCTTCTTTTACAGCTACACGTATAAGCAACTAACTGATTGATCCCCCAACCACCGCTTCCATAACTTTCTGTTCAGGGGGAAAAATCTTCTTTCCGACCACTCGAATCTCTATGGATTTTCAAGTGGGCCGTTGCAGATGCATTGGTGGTTCAGTGGTAGAATTCTCGCCTGCCACGCGGGAGGCCCGGGTTCGATTCCCGGCCAATGCAAGCTTCTTTTTAGAGCATTGGTAAAACAGGTCCCTGGAAAAGCAGGGTTGCCTTTTACCCATGCTGAAGGAAATTTGTCCTTTACGATGGATGTCCTTTATTTGTCCTTTACGATGCTTCAGCAACCGGCACCAGCCAGCGTTTGCCTTGTTAGCGCAGTAGGTAGCGCGTCAGTCTCATAATCTGAAGGTCGTGAGTTCGACCCTCATACAGGGCATGCTTGTTTTACAGCTTGAGACTGTTGATAGCTGATGCCAAACGTTCATTTACTCTGGAGTTTTTTCCACGGTCCTCAATCCGAGCCTGCGTCCGAGCCTGCCGACGTGGCCGGTTAGCTCAGTTGGTTAGAGCGTGGTGCTAATAACGCCAAGGTCGCGGGTTCGATCCCCGTACGGGCCATGCTGTTTTGCCTATGTTTCTGCAAATGAAATGACTCCCTTATTTGCATGATGCATTGTAGAGATACCACTATATCCGTTACTCAGGAAATGTCTGGACGTCTGTGCGTTACCGTACATCCGCGTATTGCTGGCTGGTGTTTAGAGGCGGCGGTGTCTCGATTCTTCTGCACGTATGCTATTTGTTTCCGTGAATACAGGAGGCATTAACGGTGGATTCTCTTTAAACATTCAATATCCCTCAAACTCTGGTGTGTGCACCATTGGTCTAAGGTCTAGAAAGAAAAGGGGGTGACGTTATAAATGATCTTGTTTCTTTACACATAGATACGGGAGACATTTTTTGGCAGCTAAGAACCGTTCGGCATATCTAAAAGGTTTGCAGGGAAGCCGTCCCGCTTATCTACTATCTTTTGAGTCAAGTAAAGCTTTCCAGTGTTGATTGTACGGCGCTGAACTCGTGGTTTTAGCATAATAAAGCGAGCAGCGCCCGAACAGGGACTTGAACCCTGGACCCTCAGATTAAAAGTCTGATGCTCTACCGACTGAGCTATCCAGGCTCGCTGTGCAAGAGCCTTGGGCCAGACCTGAAGCTGGCTATCAGCCACAGAGTTGGTCCACGTGCACTTACATTACATCTAGGACACCTTGAGTTTCTGGTTGACAAATGACAACCATTTCCACAATGTCGGTCTCATAATCTGAAGGTCGAGAGTCAGGTCCTCGCACAGGGCACGCTTCTTTTACAGCTACACGTATAAGCAACTAACTGATTGATCCCCCAACCACCGCTTCCATAACTTTCTGTTCAGGGGGAAAAATCTTCTTTCCGACCACTCGAATCTCTATGGATTTTCAAGTGGGCCATTGCAGATGCATTGGTGGTTCAGTGGTAGAATTCTCGCCTGCCACGCGGGAGGCCCGGGTTCGATTCCCGGCCAATGCAAGCTTCTTTTTAGAGCATTGGTAAAACAGGTCCCTGGAAAAGCAGGGTTGCCTTTTACCCATGCTGAAGGAAATTTGTCCTTTACGATGGATGTCCTTTATTTGTCCTTTACGATGCTTCAGCAACCGGCACCAGCCAGCGTTTGCCTTGTTAGCGCAGTAGGTAGCGCGTCAGTCTCATAATCTGAAGGTTGTGAGTTCGACCCTCATACAGGGCATGCTTGTTTTACAGCTTGAGACTGTTGATAGCTGATGCCAAACGTTCATTTACTCTGGAGTTTTTTCCACGGTCCTCTGTTTTGCCGAGCCTGCCGACGTGGCCGGTTAGCTCAGTTGGTTAGAGCGTGGTGCTAATAACGCCAAGGTCGCGGGTTCGATCCCCGTACGGGCCATGCTGTTTTGCCTATGTTTCTGCAAATGAAATGACTCCCTTATTTGCATGATGCATTGTAGAGATAACACTATATCCGTTACTCAGGAAATGTCTGGACGTCTGTGCGTTACCGTACATCCGTGGATTGCTGGCTGGTGTTTAGAGGCGGCGGTGTCTCGATTCTTCTGCACGTATGCTATTTGTTTCCGTGAATACAGGAGGCATTAACGGTGGATTCTCTTTAAACATTCAATATCCCTCAAACTCTGGTGTGTGCACCATTGGTCTAAGGTCTAGAAAGAAAAGGGGGTGACGTTATAAATGATCTTGTTTCTTTACACATAGATACGGGAGACATTTTTTGGCAGCTAAGAACCGTTCGGCATATCTAAAAGGTTTGCAGGGAAGCCGTCCCGCTTATCTACTATCTTTTGAGTCAAGTAAAGCTTTCCAGTGTTGATTGTACGGCGCTGAACTCGTGGTTTTAGCATAATAAAGCGAGCAGCGCCCGAACAGGGACTTGAACCCTGGACCCTCAGATTAAAAGTCTGATGCTCTACCGACTGAGCTATCCAGGCTCGCTGTGCAAGAGCCTTGGGCCAGACCTGAAGCTGGCTATCAGCCACAGAGTTGGTCCACGTGCACTTACATTACATCTAGAACACCTTGAGTTTCTGGTTGACAACCATTTCCACAATGTCGGTCTCATAATCTGAAGTTCGAGAGTCAGGTCCTCGCACAGGGCACGCTTCTTTTACAGCTACACGTATAAGCAACTAACTGATTGATCCCCCAACCACCGCTTCCATAACTTTCTGTTCAGGGGGAAAAATCTTCTTTCCGACCACTCGAATCTCTATGGATTTTCAAGTGGGCCGTTGCAGATGCATTGGTGGTTCAGTGGTAGAATTCTCGCCTGCCACGCGGGAGGCCCGGGTTCGATTCCCGGCCAATGCAAGCTTCTTTTTAGAGCATTGGTAAAACAGGTCCCTGGAAAAGCAGCGTTGCCTTTTACCATGCTGAAGGAAATTTGTCCTTTACGATGGATGTCCTTTATTTGTCCTTTACGATGCTTCAGCAACCGGCACCAGCCAGCGTTTGCCTTGTTAGCGCAGTAGGTAGCGCGTCAGTCTCATAATCTGAAGGTTGTGAGTTCGACCCTCATACAGGGCATGCTTGTTTTACAGCTTGAGACTGTTGATAGCTGATGCCAAACGTTCATTTACTCTGGAGTTTTTTCCACGGTCCTCTGTTTTGCCGAGCCTGCCGACGTGGCCGGTTAGCTCAGTTGGTTAGAGCGTGGTGCTAATAACGCCAAGGTCGCGGGTTCGATCCCCGTACGGGCCATGCTGTTTTGCCTATGTTTCTGCAAATGAAATGACTCCCTTATTTGCATGATGCATTGTAGAGATACCACTATATCCGTTACTCAGGAAATGTCTGGACGTCTGTGCGTTACTGTACATCCGCGGATTGCTGGCTTGTGTTGAGAGGCGGCGTTGTCTCGATTCTTCTGCACGTATGCTATTTGTTTCCGTGAATACAGGAGGCATTAACGGTGGATTCTCTTTAAACATTCAATATCCCTCAAACTCTGGTGTGTGCACCATTGGTCTAAGGTCTAGAAAGAAAAGGGGGTGACGTTATAAATGATCTTGTTTCTTTACACATAGATACGGGAGACATTTTTTGGCAGCTAAGAACCGTTCGGCATATCTAAAAGGTTTGCAGGGAAGCCGTCCCGCTTATCTACTATCTTTTGAGTCAAGTAAAGATTTCCAGTGTTCATTGTACGGCGCTGAACTCGTGGTTTTAGCATAATAAAGCGAGCAGCGCCCGAACAGGGACTTGAACCCTGGACCCTCAGATTAAAAGTCTGATGCTCTACCGACTGAGCTATCCAGGCTCGCTGTGCAAGAGCCTTGGGCCAGACCTGAAGCTGGCTATCAGCCACAGAGTTGGTCCACGTGCACTTACATTACATCTAGGACACCTTGAGTTTCTGGTTGACAACCATTTCCACAATGTCGGTCTCATAATCTGAAGGTCGAGAGTCAGGTCCTCGCACAGGGCACGCTTCTTTTACAGCTACACGTATAAGCAACTAACTGATTGATCCCCCAACCACCGCTTCCATAACTTTCTGTTCAGGGGGAAAAATCTTCTTTCCGACCACTCGAATCTCTATGGATTTTCAAGTGGGCCGTTGCAGATGCATTGGTGGTTCAGTGGTAGAATTCTCGCCTGCCACGCGGGAGGCCCGGGTTCGATTCCCGGCCAATGCAAGCTTCTATTTAGAGCATTGGTAAAACAGGTCCCTGGAAAAGCAGGGTTGCCTTTTACCCATGCTGAAGGAAATTTGTCCTTTACGATGGATGTCCTTTATTTGTCCTTTACGATGCTTCAGCAACCGGCACCAGCCAGCGTTTGCCTTGTTAGCGCAGTAGGTAGCGCGTCAGTCTCATAATCTGAAGGTCGTGAGTTCGACCCTCATACAGGGCATGCTTGTTTTACAGCTTGAGACTGTTGATAGCTGATGCCAAACGTTCATTTACTCTGGAGTTTTTTCCACGGTCCTCTGTTTCGCCGAGCCTGCTGACGTGGCCGGTTAGCTCAGTTGGTTAGAGCGTGGTGCTAATAACGCCAAGGTCGCGGGTTCGATCCCCGTACGGGCCATGCTGTTTTGCCTATGTTTCTGCAAATGAAATGACTCCCTTATTTGCATGATGCATTGTAGAGATACCACTATATCCGTTACTCAGGAAATGTCTGGACGTCTGTGCGTTACCGTACATCCGCGGATTGCTGGCTGGTGTTTAGAGGCGGCGGTGTCTCGATTCTTCTGCACGTATGCTATTTGTTTCCGTGAATACAGGAGGCATTAACGGTGGATTCTCTTTAAACATTCAATATCCCTCAAACTCTGGTGTGTGCACCATTGGTCTAAGGTCTAGAAAGAAAAGGGGGTGACGTTATAAATGACCTTGTTTCTTTACACATAGATACGGGAGACATTTTTTGGCAGCTAAGAACCGTTCGGCATATCTAAAAGGTTTGCAGGGAAGCCGTCCCGCTTATCTACTATCTTTTGAGTCAAGTAAAGCTTTCCAGTGTTGATTGTACAGCGCTGAACTCGTGGTTTTAGCATAATAAAGCAAGCAGCGCCCGAACAGGGACTTGAACCCTGGACCCTCAGATTAAAAGTCTGATGCTCTACCGACTGAGCTATCCAGGCTCGCTGTGCAAGAGCCTTGGGCCAGACCTGAAGCTGGCTATCAGCCACAGAGTTGGTCCACGTGCACTTACATTACATCTAGGACACCTTGAGTTTCTGGTTGACAACCATTTCCACAATGTCGGTCTCATAATCTGAAGGTCGAGAGTCAGGTCCTCGCACAGGGCACGCTTCTTTTACAGCTACACGTATAAGCAACTAACTGATTGATCCCCCAACCACCGCTTCCATAACTTTCTGTTCAGGGGGAAAAATCTTCTTTCCGACCACTCGAATCTCTATGGATTTTCAAGTCGGCCGTTGCAGATGCATTGGTGGTTCAGTGGTAGAATTCTCGCCTGCCACGCGGGAGGCCCGGGTTCGATTCCCGGCCAATGCAAGCTTCTTCTTAGAGCATTGGTAAAACAGGTCCCTGGAAAAGCAGGGTTGCCTTTTACCCATGCTGAAGGAAATTTGTCCTTTACGATGTTGCAACGCGTCACGTATGAAGAGCTTCAGCAACCGGCACCAGCCGGCGTTTGCCTTGTTAGCGCAGTAGGTAGCGCGTCAGTCTCATAATCTGAAGGTCGTGAGTTCGACCCTCATACAGGGCACGCTTCTTTTACAGCTTGAGACTGTTGATAGCTGATGCCAAACGTTCATTTACTCTGGAGTTTTTTCCACGGTCCTCTGTTTCGCCGAGCCTGCCGACGTGGCCGGTTAGCTCAGTTGGTTAGAGCGTGGTGCTAATAACGCCAAGGTCGCGGGTTCGATCCCCGTACGGGCCATGCTGTTTTGCCTATGTTTCTGCAAATGAAATGACTCCCTTATTTGCATGATGCATTGTAGAGATACCACTATATCCGTTACTCAGGAAATGTCTGGACGTCTGTGCGTTACCGTACATCCGCGGATTGCTGGCTGGTGTTTAGAGGCGGCGGTGTCTCGATTCTTCTGCACGTATGCTATTTGTTTCCGTGAATACAGGAGGCATTAACGGTGGATTCTCTTTAAACATTCAATATCCCTCAAACTCTGGTGTGTGCACCATTGGTCTAAGGTCTAGAAAGAAAAGGGGGTGACGTTATAAATGACCTTGTTTCTTTACACATAGATACGGGAGACATTTTTTGGCAGCTAAGAACCGTTCGGCATATCTAAAGGGTTTGCAGGGAAGCCGTCCCGCTTATCTACTATCTTTTGAGTCAAGTAAAGCTTTCCAGTGTTGATTGTACGGCGCTGAACTCGTGGTTTTAGCATAATAAAGCGAGCAGCGCCCGAACAGGGACTTGAACCCTGGACCCTCAGATTAAAAGTCTGATGCTCTACCGACTGAGCTATCCAGGCTCGCTGTGCAAGAGCCTTGGGCCAGACCTGAAGCTGGCTATCAGCCACAGAGTTGGTCCACGTGCACTTACATTACATCTAGGACACCTTGAGTTTCTGGTTGACAACCATTTCCACAATGTCGGTCTCATAATCTGAAGGTCGAGAGTCAGGTCCTCACACAGGGCACGCTTCTTTTACAGCTACACGTATAAGCAACTAACTGATTGATCCCCCAACCACCGCTTCCATAACTTTCTGTTCAGGGGGAAAAATCTTCTTTCCGACCACTCGAATCTCTATGGATTTTCAAGTCGGCCGTTGCAGATGCATTGGTGGTTCAGTGGTAGAATTCTCGCCTGCCACGCGGGAGGCCCGGGTTCGATTCCCGGCCAATGCAAGCTACCTTTTAGAGCATTGGTAAAACAGGTCCCTGGACAAGCAGGGTTGCCTTTTACCCACGCTGAAGGAAATGTGTCATTTACTATGTTGCAACGCGTCACGTATGAAGAGCTTCAGCAACCGGCGCCAGCCAGCGTTTGCCTTGTTAGCGCAGTAGGTAGCGCGTCAGTCTCATAATCTGAAGGTCGTGAGTTCGACCCTCATACAGGGCATGCTTGTTTTACAGCTTGAGACTGTTGATAGCTGATGCCAAACGTTCATTTACTATGGAGTTTTTTCCACGGTCCTCTGTTGCGCCGAGCCTGCCGGTTGGCCGGTTAGCTCAGTTGGTTAGAGCGTGGTGCTAATAACGCCAAGGTCGTGGGTTCGATCCCCGTACGGGCCATGCTGTTTTGCCTATGTTTCTGCAAATGAAATGACTCCCTTATTTGCATGATGCATTGTATAGATACCACTATATCCGTTATTCAGGAAATGTCTGGACATCTGTGCGTTACCGTACATCCGCGGATTGCTGGCTGGTGTTTAGAGGCGGCGGTGTCTCGATTTTTCTGCACGTATGTTATTTGTTTCCGTGAACACAGGAGGCATTAACGGTGGATTCTCTTTAAACATTCAATATCCTTCAAACTCTGGTGTGTGCACCATTGGTCTAAGGTCTAGAAAGAAAAGGGGGTGACGTTATAAATGACCTTGTTTCTTTACACATAGATACGGGAGACATTTTTTGGCAGGTAAGAACCGTTCGGCATATCTAAAACGTTTGCAGGGAAGCCGTCCCGCTTATCTACTATCTTTTGAGTCAAGTAAAGCTTTCCAGTGTTGATTGTACGGCGCTGAACTCGTGGTTTTAGCATAATAAAGCAAGCAGCGCCCGAACAGGGACTTGAACCCTGGACCCTCAGATTAAAAGTCTGATGCTCTACCGACTGAGCTATCCAGGCTCGCTGTGCATGAGGCTTGGGCCTGACCTGAAGCTGGCTATCAGTCACAGAGTTGGTCCACGTGCACTTACTTTACATCTAGGACACCTTGAGTTTCTGGTTGACAACCAATTTCTCAATGTCGGTCTCATAATCTGAAGGTCGAGAGTCAGGTCCTCACACAGGGCACGCTTCTTTTACAGCTACACGTATAAGCAACTAACTGATTGATCCCCCAACCACCGCTTCCATAACTTTCTGGTCAGGGGGAGAAATCTTCTTTCCGACCACTCGAATCTCTATGGATTTTCAAGTCGACCGTTGCGGATGCATTGGTGGTTCAGTGGTAGAATTCTCGCCTGCCACGAGGGAGGCCCGGGTTCGATTCCCGGCCAATGCAAGCTTCCTTTTAGAGCATTGGTAAAACAGGTCCCTGGACAAGCAGGGTTGCCTTTTACCCACGCTGAAGGAAATGTGTCATTTACTATGTTGCAACGCGTCACGTATGAAGAGCTTCAGCAACCGGCGCCAGCCAGCGTTTGCCTTGTTAGCGCAGTAGGTAGCGCGTCAGTCTCATAATCTGAAGGTCGTGAGTTCGACCCTCATACAGGGCATGCTTGTTTTACAGCTTGAGACTGTTGATAGCTGATGCCAAACGTTCATTTACTATGGAGTTTTTTCCACGGTCCTCTGTTGCGCCGAGCCTGCCGACGTGGCCGGTTAGCTCAGTTGGTTAGAGCGTGGTGCTAATAACGCCAAGGTCGCGGGTTCGATCCCCGTACGGGCCATGCTGTTTTGCCTATGTTTCTGCAAATGAAATGACTCCCTTATTTGCATGATGCATTGTATAGATACCACTATATCCGTTATTCAGGAAATGTCTGGACATCTGTGCGTTACCGTACATCCGCTGATTGCTGGCTGGTGTTTAGAGGCGGCGGTGTCTCGATTTTTCTGCACGTATGTTATTTGTTTCCGTGAACACAGGAGGCATTAACGGTGGATTCTCTTTAAACATTCAATATCCTTCAAACTCTGGTGTGTGCACCATTGGTCTAAGGTCTAGAAAGAAAAGGGGGTGACGTTATAAATGATCTTGTTTCTTTACACATAGATACGGGAGACATTTTTTGGCAGGTAAGAACCATTCGGCATATCTAAAACGTTTGCAGGGAAGCCGTCCCGCTTATCTACTATCTTTTGAGTCAAGTAAAGCTTTCCAGTGTTGATTGTACGGCACTGAACTCGTGGTTTTAGCATAATAAAGCAAGCAGCGCCCAAACAGGGACTTGAACCCTGGACCCTCAGATTAAAAGTCTGATGCTCTACCGACTGAGCTATCCAGGCTCGCTGTGCATGAGGCTTGGGCCAGACCTGAAGCTGGCTATCAGTCACAGAGTTGGTCCACGTGCACTTACTTTACATCTAGGACACCTTGAGTTTCTGGTTGACAACCAATTTCTCAATGTCGGTCTCATAATCTGAAGGTCGAGAGTCAGGTCCTCACACAGGGCACGCTTCTTTTACAGCTACACGTATAAGCAACTAACTGATTGATCCCCCAACCACCGCTTCCATAACTTTCTGGTCAGGGGGAAAAATCTTCTTTCCGACCACTCGAATCTCTATGGATTTTCAAGTGGGCCATTGCAGATGCATTGGTGGTTCAGTGGTAGAATTCTCGCCTGCCACGCGGGAGGCCCGGGTTCGATTCCCGGCCAATGCAAGCTTCTTTTTAGAGCATTGGTAAAACAGGTCCCTGGAAAAGCAGGGTTGCCTTTTACCCATGCTGAAGGAAATTTGTCCTTTACGATGGATGTCCTTTATTTGTCCTTTACGATGCTTCAGCAACCGGCACCAGCCAGCGTTTGCCTTGTTAGCGCAGTAGGTAGCGCGTCAGTCTCATAATCTGAAGGTCGTGAGTTCGACCCTCATACAGGGCATGCTTGTTTTACAGCTTGAGACTGTTGATAGCTGATGCCAAACGTTCATTTACTCTGGAGTTTTTTCCACGGTCCTCAATCCGAGCCTGCGTCCGAGCCTGCCGACGTGGCCGGTTAGCTCAGTTGGTTAGAGCGTGGTGCTAATAACGCCAAGGTCGCGGGTTCGATCCCCGTACGGGCCATGCTGTTTTGCCTATGTTTCTGCAAATGAAATGACTCCCTTATTTGCATGATGCATTGTATAGATACCACTATATCCGTTATTCAGGAAATGTCTGGACATCTGTGCGTTACCGTACATCCGCGGATTGCTGGCTGGTGTTTAGAGGCGGCGGTGTCTCGATTTTTCTGCACGTATGTTATTTGTTTCCGTGAACACAGGAGGCATTAACGGTGGATTCTCTTTAAACATTCAATATCCTTCAAACTCTGGTGTGTGCACCATTGGTCTAAGGTCTAGAAAGAAAAGGGGGTGACGTTATAAATGACCTTGTTTCTTTACACATAGATACGGGAGACATTTTTTGGCAGGTAAGAACCGTTCGGCATATCTAAAACGTTTGCAGGGAAGCCGTCCCGCTTATCTACTATCTTTTGAGTCAAGTAAAGCTTTCCAGTGTTGATTGTACGGCGCTGAACTCGTGGTTTTAGCATAATAAAGCAAGCAGCGCCCGAACAGGGACTTGAACCCTGGACCCTCAGATTAAAAGTCTGATGCTCTACCGACTGAGCTATCCAGGCTCGCTGTGCATGAGGCTTGGGCCTGACCTGAAGCTGGCTATCAGTCACAGAGTTGGTCCACGTGCACTTACTTTACATCTAGGACACCTTGAGTTTCTGGTTGACAACCAATTTCTCAATGTCGGTCTCATAATCTGAAGGTCGAGAGTCAGGTCCTCACACAGGGCACGCTTCTTTTACAGCTACACGTATAAGCAACTAACTGATTGATCCCCCAACCACCGCTTCCATAACTTTCTGGTCAGGGGGAGAAATCTTCTTTCCGACCACTCGAATCTCTATGGATTTTCAAGTCGACCGTTGCGGATGCATTGGTGGTTCAGTGGTAGAATTCTCGCCTGCCACGAGGGAGGCCCGGGTTCGATTCCCGGCCAATGCAAGCTTCCTTTTAGAGCATTGGTAAAACAGGTCCCTGGACAAGCAGGGTTGCCTTTTACCCACGCTGAAGGAAATGTGTCATTTACTATGTTGCAACGCGTCACGTATGAAGAGCTTCAGCAACCGGCGCCAGCCAGCGTTTGCCTTGTTAGCGCAGTAGGTAGCGCGTCAGTCTCATAATCTGAAGGTCGTGAGTTCGACCCTCATACAGGGCATGCTTGTTTTACAGCTTGAGACTGTTGATAGCTGATGCCAAACGTTCATTTACTATGGAGTTTTTTCCACGGTCCTCTGTTGCGCCGAGCCTGCCGACGTGGCCGGTTAGCTCAGTTGGTTAGAGCGTGGTGCTAATAACGCCAAGGTCGCGGGTTCGATCCCCGTACGGGCCATGCTGTTTTGCCTATGTTTCTGCAAATGAAATGACTCCCTTATTTGCATGATGCATTGTATAGATACCACTATATCCGTTATTCAGGAAATGTCTGGACATCTGTGCGTTACCGTACATCCGCTGATTGCTGGCTGGTGTTTAGAGGCGGCGGTGTCTCGATTTTTCTGCACGTATGTTATTTGTTTCCGTGAACACAGGAGGCATTAACGGTGGATTCTCTTTAAACATTCAATATCCTTCAAACTCTGGTGTGTGCACCATTGGTCTAAGGTCTAGAAAGAAAAGGGGGTGACGTTATAAATGATCTTGTTTCTTTACACATAGATACGGGAGACATTTTTTGGCAGGTAAGAACCATTCGGCATATCTAAAACGTTTGCAGGGAAGCCGTCCCGCTTATCTACTATCTTTTGAGTCAAGTAAAGCTTTCCAGTGTTGATTGTACGGCACTGAACTCGTGGTTTTAGCATAATAAAGCAAGCAGCGCCCAAACAGGGACTTGAACCCTGGACCCTCAGATTAAAAGTCTGATGCTCTACCGACTGAGCTATCCAGGCTCGCTGTGCATGAGGCTTGGGCCAGACCTGAAGCTGGCTATCAGTCACAGAGTTGGTCCACGTGCACTTACTTTACATCTAGGACACCTTGAGTTTCTGGTTGACAACCAATTTCTCAATGTCGGTCTCATAATCTGAAGGTCGAGAGTCAGGTCCTCACACAGGGCACGCTTCTTTTACAGCTACACGTATAAGCAACTAACTGATTGATCCCCCAACCACCGCTTCCATAACTTTCTGGTCAGGGGGAAAAATCTTCTTTCCGACCACTCGAATCTCTATGGATTTTCAAGTGGGCCATTGCAGATGCATTGGTGGTTCAGTGGTAGAATTCTCGCCTGCCACGCGGGAGGCCCGGGTTCGATTCCCGGCCAATGCAAGCTTCTTTTTAGAGCATTGGTAAAACAGGTCCCTGGAAAAGCAGGGTTGCCTTTTACCCATGCTGAAGGAAATTTGTCCTTTACGATGGATGTCCTTTATTTGTCCTTTACGATGCTTCAGCAACCGGCACCAGCCAGCGTTTGCCTTGTTAGCGCAGTAGGTAGCGCGTCAGTCTCATAATCTGAAGGTCGTGAGTTCGACCCTCATACAGGGCATGCTTGTTTTACAGCTTGAGACTGTTGATAGCTGATGCCAAACGTTCATTTACTCTGGAGTTTTTTCCACGGTCCTCAATCCGAGCCTGCGTCCGAGCCTGCCGACGTGGCCGGTTAGCTCAGTTGGTTAGAGCGTGGTGCTAATAACGCCAAGGTCGCGGGTTCGATCCCCGTACGGGCCATGCTGTTTTGCCTATGTTTCTGCAAATGAAATGACTCCCTTATTTGCATGATGCATTGTATAGATACCACTATATCCGTTATTCAGGAAATGTCTGGACATCTGTGCGTTACCGTACATCCGCGGATTGCTGGCTGGTGTTTAGAGGCGGCGGTGTCTCGATTTTTCTGCACGTATGTTATTTGTTTCCGTGAACACAGGAGGCATTAACGGTGGATTCTCTTTAAACATTCAATATCCTTCAAACTCTGGTGTGTGCACCATTGGTCTAAGGTCTAGAAAGAAAAGGGGGTGACTTTATAAATGACCTTGTTTCTTTACACATAGATACGGGAGACATTTTTTGGCAGGTAAGAACCGTTCGGCATATCTAAAACGTTTGCAGGGAAGCCGTCCCGCTTATCTACTATCTTTTGAGTCAAGTAAAGCTTTCCAGTGTTGATTGTACGGCGCTGAACTCGTGGTTTTAGCATAATAAAGCAAGCAGCGCCCGAACAGGGACTTGAACCCTGGACCCTCAGATTAAAAGTCTGATGCTCTACCGACTGAGCTATCCAGGCTCGCTGTGCATGAGGCTTGGGCCTGACCTGAAGCTGGCTATCAGTCACAGAGTTGGTCCACGTGCACTTACTTTACATCTAGGACACCTTGAGTTTCTGGTTGACAACCAATTTCTCAATGTCGGTCTCATAATCTGAAGGTCGAGAGTCAGGTCCTCACACAGGGCACGCTTCTTTTACAGCTACACGTATAAGCAACTAACTGATTGATCCCCCAACCACCGCTTCCATAACTTTCTGGTCAGGGGGAGAAATCTTCTTTCCGACCACTCGAATCTCTATGGATTTTCAAGTCGACCGTTGCGGATGCATTGGTGGTTCAGTGGTAGAATTCTCGCCTGCCACGAGGGAGGCCCGGGTTCGATTCCCGGCCAATGCAAGCTTCCTTTTAGAGCATTGGTAAAACAGGTCCCTGGACAAGCAGGGTTGCCTTTTACCCACGCTGAAGGAAATGTGTCATTTACTATGTTGCAACGCGTCACGTATGAAGAGCTTCAGCAACCGGCGCCAGCCAGCGTTTGCCTTGTTAGCGCAGTAGGTAGCGCGTCAGTCTCATAATCTGAAGGTCGTGAGTTCGACCCTCATACAGGGCATGCTTGTTTTACAGCTTGAGACTGTTGATAGCTGATGCCAAACGTTCATTTACTATGGAGTTTTTTCCACGGTCCTCTGTTGCGCCGAGCCTGCCGACGTGGCCGGTTAGCTCAGTTGGTTAGAGCGTGGTGCTAATAACGCCAAGGTCGCGGGTTCGATCCCCGTACGGGCCATGCTGTTTTGCCTATGTTTCTGCAAATGAAATGACTCCCTTATTTGCATGATGCATTGTATAGATACCACTATATCCGTTATTCAGGAAATGTCTGGACATCTGTGCGTTACCGTACATCCGCTGATTGCTGGCTGGTGTTTAGAGGCGGCGGTGTCTCGATTTTTCTGCACGTATGTTATTTGTTTCCGTGAACACAGGAGGCATTAACGGTGGATTCTCTTTAAACATTCAATATCCTTCAAACTCTGGTGTGTGCACCATTGGTCTAAGGTCTAGAAAGAAAAGGGGGTGACGTTATAAATGATCTTGTTTCTTTACACATAGATACGGGAGACATTTTTTGGCAGGTAAGAACCATTCGGCATATCTAAAACGTTTGCAGGGAAGCCGTCCCGCTTATCTACTATCTTTTGAGTCAAGTAAAGCTTTCCAGTGTTGATTGTACGGCACTGAACTCGTGGTTTTAGCATAATAAAGCAAGCAGCGCCCAAACAGGGACTTGAACCCTGGACCCTCAGATTAAAAGTCTGATGCTCTACCGACTGAGCTATCCAGGCTCGCTGTGCATGAGGCTTGGGCCAGACCTGAAGCTGGCTATCAGTCACAGAGTTGGTCCACGTGCACTTACTTTACATCTAGGACACCTTGAGTTTCTGGTTGACAACCAATTTCTCAATGTCGGTCTCATAATCTGAAGGTCGAGAGTCAGGTCCTCACACAGGGCACGCTTCTTTTACAGCTACACGTATAAGCAACTAACTGATTGATCCCCCAACCACCGCTTCCATAACTTTCTGGTCAGGGGGAGAAATCTTCTTTCCGACCACTCGAATCTCTATGGATTTTCAAGTCGGCCGTTGCAGATGCATTGGTGGTTCAGTGGTAGAATTCTCGCCTGCCACGCGGGAGGCCCGGGTTCGATTCCCGGCCAATGCAAGCTTCCTTTTAGAGCATTGGTAAAACAGGTCCCTGGGCAAGCAGGGTTGCCTTTTACCCACGCTGAAGGAAATGTGTCATTTACTATGTTGCAACGCGTCACATATGAAGAGCTTCAGCAACCGGCGCCAGCCAGCGTTTGCCTTGTTAGCGCAGTAGGTAGCGCGTCAGTCTCATAATCTGAAGGTCGTGAGTTCGACCCTCATACAGGGCATGCTTGTTTTACAGCTTGAGACTGTTGATAGCTGATGCCAAACGTTCATTTACTATGGAGTTTTTTCCACGGTCCTCTGTTGCGCCGAGCCTGCCGGTTGGCCGGTTAGCTCAGTTGGTTAGAGCGTGGTGCTAATAACGCCAAGGTCGTGGGTTCGATCCCCGTACGGGCCATGCTGTTTTGCCTATGTTTCTGCAAATGAAATGACTCCCTTATTTGCATGATGCATTGTATAGATACCACTATATCCGTTATTCAGGAAATGTCTGGACGTCTGTGCGTTACCGTACATCCGCGGATTGCTGGCTGGTGTTTAGAGGCGGCGGTGTCTCGATTTTTCTGCACGTATGTTATTTGTTTCCGTGAACACAGGAGGCATTAACGGTGGATTCTCTTTAAACATTCAATATCCTTCAAACTCTGGTGTGTGCACCATTGGTCTAAGGTCTAGAAAGAAAAGGGGGTGACGTTATAAATGACCTTGTTTCTTTACACATAGATACGGGAGACATTTTTTGGCAGGTAAGAACCGTTCGGCATATCTAAAACGTTTGCAGGGAAGCCGTCCCGCTTATCTACTATCTTTTGAGTCAAGTAAAGCTTTCCAGTGTTGATTGTACGGCGCTGAACTCGTGGTTTTAGCATAATAAAACAAGCAGCGCCCGAACAGGGACTTGAACCCTGGACCCTCAGATTAAAAGTCTGATGCTCTACCGACTGAGCTATCCAGGCTCGCTGTGCATGAGGCTTGGGCCTGACCTGAAGCTGGCTATCAGTCACAGAGTTGGTCCACGTGCACTTACTTTACATCTAGGACACCTTGAGTTTCTGGTTGACAACCAATTTCTCAATGTCGGTCTCATAATCTGAAGGTCGAGAGTCAGGTCCTCACACAGGGCACGCTTCTTTTACAGCTACACGTATAAGCAACTAACTGATTGATCCCCCAACCACCGCTTCCATAACTTTCTGGTCAGGGGGAAAAATCTTCTTTCCGACCACTCGAATCTCTATGGATTTTCAAGTCGACCGTTGCAGATGCATTGGTGGTTCAGTGGTAGAATTCTCGCCTGCCACGCGGGAGGCCCGGGTTCGATTCCCGGCCAATGCAAGCTTCCTTTTAGAGCATTGGTAAAACAGGTCCCTGGGCAAGCAGGGTTGCCTTTTACCCACGCTGAAGGAAATGTGTCATTTACTATGTTGCAACGCGTCACGTATGAAGAGCTTCAGCAACCGGCGCCAGCCAGCGTTTGCCTTGTTAGCGCAGTAGGTAGCGCGTCAGTCTCATAATCTGAAGGTCGTGAGTTCGACCCTCATACAGGGCATGCTTGTTTTACAGCTTGAGACTGTTGATAGCTGATGCCAAACGTTCATTTACTATGGAGTTTTTTCCACGGTCCTCTGTTGCGCCGAGCCTGCCGGTTGGCCGGTTAGCTCAGTTGGTTAGAGCGTGGTGCTAATAACGCCAAGGTCGTGGGTTCGATCCCCGTACGGGCCATGCTGTTTTGCCTATGTTTCTGCAAATGAAATGACTCCCTTATTTGCATGATGCATTGTATAGATACCACTATATCCGTTATTCAGGAAATGTCTGGACATCTGTGCGTTACCGTACATCCGCGGATTGCTGGCTGGTGTTTAGAGGCGGCGGTGTCTCGATTTTTCTGCACGTATGTTATTTGTTTCCGTGAACACAGGAGGCATTAACGGTGGATTCTCTTTAAACATTCAATATCCTTCAAACTCTGGTGTGTGCACCATTGGTCTAAGGTCTAGAAAGAAAAGGGGGTGACGTTATAAATGACCTTGTTTCTTTACACATAGATACGGGAGACATTTTTTGGCAGGTAAGAACCGTTCGGCATATCTAAAACGTTTGCAGGGAAGCCGTCCCGCTTATCTACTATCTTTTGAGTCAAGTAAAGCTTTCCAGTGTTGATTGTACGGCGCTGAACTCGTGGTTTTAGCATAATAAAGCAAGCAGCGCCCGAACAGGGACTTGAACCCTGGAGCCTCAGATTAAAAGTCTGATGCTCTACCGACTGAGCTATCCAGGCTCGCTGTGCATGAGGCTTGGGCCAGACCTGAAGCTGGCTATCAGTCACAGAGTTGGTCCACGTGCACTTACTTTACATCTAGGACACCTTGAGTTTCTGGTTGACAACCAATTTCTCAATGTCGGTCTCATAATCTGAAGGTCGAGAGTCAGGTCCTCACACAGGGCACGCTTCTTTTACAGCTACACGTATAAGCAACTAACTGATTGATCCCCCAACCACCGCTTCCATAACTTTCTGGTCAGGGGGAGAAATCTTCTTTCCGACCACTCGAATCTCTATGGATTTTCAAGTCGACCGTTGCGGATGCATTGGTGGTTCAGTGGTAGAATTCTCGCCTGCCACGAGGGAGGCCAGGGTTCGATTCCCGGCCAATGCAAGCTTCCTTTTAGAGCATTGGTAAAACAGGTCCCTGGACAAGCAGGGTTGCCTTTTACCCACGCTGAAGGAAATGTGTCATTTACTATGTTGCAACGCGTCACGTATGAAGAGCTTCAGCAACCGGCGCCAGCCAGCGTTTGCCTTGTTAGCGCAGTAGGTAGCGCGTCAGTCTCATAATCTGAAGGTCGTGAGTTCGACCCTCATACAGGGCATGCTTGTTTTACAGCTTGAGACTGTTGATAGCTGATGCCAAACGTTCATTTACTATGGAGTTTTTTCCACGGTCCTCTGTTGCGCCGAGCCTGCCGACGTGGCCGGTTAGCTCAGTTGGTTAGAGCGTGGTGCTAATAACGCCAAGGTCGCGGGTTCGATCCCCGTACGGGCCATGCTGTTTTGCCTATGTTTCTGCAAATGAAATGACTCCCTTATTTGCATGATGCATTGTATAGATACCACTATATCCGTTATTCAGGAAATGTCTGGACGTCTGTGCGTTACCGTACATCCGCGGATTGCTGGCTGGTGTTTAGAGGCGGCGGTGTCTCGATTTTTCTGCACGTATGTTATTTGTTTCCGTGAACACAGGAGGCATTAACGGTGGATTCTCTTTAAACATTCAATATCCTTCAAACTCTGGTGTGTGCACCATTGGTCTAAGGTCTAGAAAGAAAAGGGGGTGACGTTATAAATGATCTTGTTTCTTTACACATAGATACAGGAGACATTTTTTGGCAGCTAACAACAGTTCGGCATATCTAAAACGTTTGCAGGGAAGCCGTCCCGCTTATCTACTATCTTTTGAGTCAAGTAAAGCTTTCCAGTGTTGATTGTACGGCGCTGAACTCGTGGTTTTAGCATAATAAAGCAAGCCGACCCCAAACAGGGACTTGAACCCTGGACCCTCAGATTAAAAGTCTGGTGCTCTACCGACTGAGCTATCCAGGCTCGCTGTGCATGAGGCTTGGGCCAGACCTGAAGCTGGCTATCAGTCACAGAGTTGGTCCACGTGCACTTACTTTACATCTAGGACACCTTGAGTTTCTGGTTGACAACCAATTTCTCAATGTCGGTCTCATAATCTGAAGGTCGAGAGTCAGGTCCTCACACAGGGCACGCTTCTTTTACAGCTACACGTATAAGCAACTAACTGATTGATCCCCCAACCACCGCTTCCATAACTTTCTGGTCAGGGGGAGAAATCTTCTTTCCGACCACTCGAATCTCTATGGATTTTCAAGTCGGCCGTTGCAGATGCATTGGTGGTTCAGTGGTAGAATTCTCGCCTGCCACGCGGGAGGCCCGGGTTCGATTCCCGGCCAATGCAAGCTTCCTTTTAGAGCATTGGTAAAACAGGTCCCTGGACAAGCAGGGTTGCCTTTTACCCACGCTGAAGGAAATGTGTCATTTACTATGTTGCAACGCGTCACGTATGAAGAGCTTCAGCAACCGGCGCCAGCCAGCGTTTGCCTTGTTAGCGCAGTAGGTAGCGCGTCAGTCTCATAATCTGAAGGTCGTGAGTTCGACCCTCATACAGGGCATGCTTGTTTTACAGCTTGAGACTGTTGATAGCTGATGCCAAACGTTCATTTACTATGGAGTGTTTTCCACGGTCCTCTGTTGCGCCGAGCCTGCCGACGTGGCCGGTTAGCTCAGTTGGTTAGAGCGTGGTGCTAATAACGCCAAGGTCGCGGGTTCGATCCCCGTACGGGCCATGCTGTTTTGCCTATGTTTCTGCAAATGAAATGACTCCCTTATTTGCATGATGCATTGTATAGATACCACTATATCCGTTATTCAGGAAATGTCTGGACGTCTGTGCGTTACCGTACATCCGCGGATTGCTGGCTGGTGTTTAGAGGCGGCGGTGTCTCGATTTTTCTGCACGTATGTTATTTGTTTCCGTGAACACAGGAGGCATTAACGGTGGATTCTCTTTAAACATTCAATATCCTTCAAACTCTGGTGTGTGCACCATTGGTCTAAGGTCTAGAAAGAAAAGGGGGTGACGTTATAAATGATCTTGTTTCTTTACACATAGATACGGGAGACATTTTTTGGCAGGTAAGAACCATTCGGCATATCTAAAACGTTTGCAGGGAAGCCGTCCCGCTTATCTACTATCTTTTGAGTCAAGTAAAGCTTTCCAGTGTTGATTGTACGGCACTGAACTCGTGGTTTTAGCATAATAAAGCAAGCAGCGCCCGAACAGGGACTTGAACCCTGGACCCTCAGATTAAAAGTCTGATGCTCTACCGACTGAGCTATCCAGGCTCGCTGTGCATGAGGCTTGGGCCAGACCTGAAGCTGGCTATCAGTCACAGAGTTGGTCCACGTGCACTTACTTTACATCTAGGACACCTTGAGTTTCTGGTTGACAACCAATTTCTCAATGTCGGTCTCATAATCTGAAGGTCGAGAGTCAGGTCCTCACACAGGGCACGCTTCTTTTACAGCTACACGTATAAGCAACTAACTGATTGATCCCCCAACCACCGCTTCCATAACTTTCTGGTCAGGGGGAGAAATCTTCTTTCCGACCACTCGAATCTCTATGGATTTTCAAGTCGACCGTTGCAGATGCATTGGTGGTTCAGTGGTAGAATTCTCGCCTGCCACGCGGGAGGCCCGGGTTCGATTCCCGGCCAATGCAAGCTTCCTTTTAGAGCATTGGTAAAACAGGTCCCTGGGCAAGCAGGGTTGCCTTTTACCCACGCTGAAGGAAATGTGTCATTTACTATGTTGCAACGCGTCACGTATGAAGAGCTTCAGCAACCGGCGCCAGCCAGCGTTTGCCTTGTTAGCGCAGTAGGTAGCGCGTCAGTCTCATAATCTGAAGGTCGTGAGTTCGACCCTCATACAGGGCATGCTTGTTTTACAGCTTGAGACTGTTGATAGCTGATGCCAAACGTTCATTTACTATGGAGTGTTTTCCACGGTCCTCTGTTGCGCCAAGCCTGCCGACGTGGCCGGTTAGCTCAGTTGGTTAGAGCGTGGTGCTAATAACGCCAAGGTCGCGGGTTCGATCCCCGTACGGGCCATGCTGTTTTGCCTATGTTTCTGCAAATGAAATGACTCCCTTATTTGCATGATGCATTGTATAGATACCACTATATCCGTTATTCAGGAAATGTCTGGACGTCTGTGCGTTACCGTACATCCGCGGATTGCTGGCTGGTGTTTAGAGGCGGCGGTGTCTCGATTTTTCTGCACGTATGTTATTTGTTTCCGTGAACACAGGAGGCATTAACGGTGGATTCTCTTTAAACATTCAATATCCTTCAAACTCTGGTGTGTGCACCATTGGTCTAAGGTCTAGAAAGAAAAGGGGGTGACGTTATAAATGATCTTGTTTCTTTACACATAGATACAGGAGACATTTTTTGGCAGCTAAGAACAGTTCGGCATATCTAAAACGTTTGCAGGGAAGCCGTCCCGCTTATCTACTATCTTTTGAGTCAAGTAAAGCTTTCCAGTGTTGATTGTACGGCGCTGAACTCGTGGTTTTAGCATAATAAAGCAAGCAGCGCCCGAACAGGGACTTGAACCCTGGACCCTCAGATTAAAAGTCTGATGCTCTACCGACTGAGCTATCCAGGCTCGCTGTGCATGAGGCTTGGGCCAGACCTGAAGCTGGCTATCAGTCACAGAGTTGGTCCACGTGCACTTACTTTACATCTAGGACACCTTGAGTTTCTGGTTGACAACCAATTTCTCAATGTCGGTCTCATAATCTGAAGGTCGAGAGTCAGGTCCTCACACAGGGCACGCTTCTTTTACAGCTACACGTATAAGCAACTAACTGATTGATCCCCCAACCACCGCTTCCATAACTTTCTGGTCAGGGGGAGAAATCTTCTTTCCGACCACTCGAATCTCTATGGATTTTCAAGTCGGCCGTTGCAGATGCATTGGTGGTTCAGTGGTAGAATTCTCGCCTGCCACGCGGGAAGCCCGGGTTCGATTCCCGGCCAATGCAAGCTTCCTTTTAGAGCATTGGTAAAACAGGTCCCTGGACAAGCAGGGTTGCCTTTTGCCCACGCTGAAGGAAATGTGTCATTTACTATGTTGCAACGCGTCACGTATGAAGAGCTTCAGCAACCGGCGCCAGCCAGCGTTTGCCTTGTTAGCGCAGTAGGTAGCGCGTCAGTCTCATAATCTGAAGGTCGTGAGTTCGACCCTCATACAGGGCATGCTTGTTTTACAGCTTGAGACTGTTGATAGCTGATGCCAAACGTTCATTTACTATGGAGTTTTTTCCACGGTCCTCTGTTGCGCCGAGCCTGCCGACGTGGCCGGTTAGCTCAGTTGGTTAGAGCGTGGTGCTAATAACGCCAAGGTCGCGGGTTCGATCCCCGTACGGGCCATGCTGTTTTGCCTATGTTTCTGCAAATGAAATGACTCCCTTATTTGCATGATGCATTGTATAGATACCACTATATCCGTTATTCAGGAAATGTCTGGACGTCTGTGCGTTACCGTACATCCGCGGATTGCTGGCTGGTGTTTAGAGGCGGCGGTGTCTCGATTTTTCTGCACGTATGTTATTTGTTTCCGTGAACACAGGAGGCATTAACGGTGGATTCTCTTTAAACATTCAATATCCTTCAAACTCTGGTGTGTGCACCATTGGTCTAAGGTCTAGAAAGAAAAGGGGGTGACGTTATAAATGATCTTGTTTCTTTACACATAGATACAGGAGACATTTTTTGGCAGCTAAGAACAGTTCGGCATATCTAAAACGTTTGCAGGGAAGCCGTCCCGCTTATCTACTATCTTTTGAGTCAAGTAAAGCTTTCCAGTGTTGATTGTACGGCGCTGAACTCGTGGTTTTAGCATAATAAAGCAAGCAGCGCCCGAACAGGGACTTGAACCCTGGACCCTCAGATTAAAAGTCTGATGCTCTACCGACTGAGCTATCCAGGCTCACTGTGCATGAGGCTTGGGCCAGACCTGAAGCTGGCTATCAGTCACAGAGTTGGTCCACGTGCACTTACTTTACATCTAGGACACCTTGAGTTTCTGGTTGACAACCAATTTCTCAATGTCGGTCTCATAATCTGAAGGTCGAGAGTCAGGTCCTCACACAGGGCACGCTTCTTTTACAGCTACACGTATAAGCAACTAACTGATTGATCCCCCAACCACCGCTTCCATAACTTTCTGGTCAGGGGGAGAAATCTTCTTTCCGACCACTCGAATCTCTATGGATTTTCAAGTCGGCCGTTGCAGATGCATTGGTGGTTCAGTGGTAGAATTCTCGCCTGCCACGCGGGAGGCCCGGGTTCGATTCCCGGCCAATGCAAGCTTCCTTTTAGAGCATTGGTAAAACAGGTCCCTGGACAAGCAGGGTTGCCTTTTGCCCACGCTGAAGGAAATGTGTCATTTACTATGTTGCAACGCGTCACGTATGAAGAGCTTCAGCAACCGGCGCCAGCCAGCGTTTGCCTTGTTAGCGCAGTAGGTAGCGCGTCAGTCTCATAATCTGAAGGTCGTGAGTTCGACCCTCATACAGGGCATGCTTGTTTTACAGCTTGAGACTGTTGATAGCTGATGCCAAACGTTCATTTACTATGGAGTGTTTTCCACGGTCCTCTGTTGCGCCGAGCCTGCCGACGTGGCCGGTTAGCTCAGTTGGTTAGAGCGTGGTGCTAATAACGCCAAGGTCGCGGGTTCGATCCCCGTACGGGCCATGCTGTTTTGCCTATGTTTCTGCAAATGAAATGACTCCCTTATTTGCATGATGCATTGTATAGATACCACTATATCCGTTATTCAGGAAATGTCTGGACGTCTGTGCGTTACCGTACATCCGCGGATTGCTGGCTGGTGTTTAGAGGCGGCGGTGTCTCGATTTTTCTGCACGTATGTTATTTGTTTCCGTGAACACAGGAGGCATTAACGGTGGATTCTCTTTAAACATTCAATATCCTTCAAACTCTGGTGTGTGCACCATTGGTCTAAGGTCTAGAAAGAAAAGGGGGTGACGTTATAAATGATCTTGTTTCTTTACACATAGATACAGGAGACATTTTTTGGCAGCTAAGAACAGTTCGGCATATCTAAAACGTTTGCAGGGAAGCCGTCCCGCTTATCTACTATCTTTTGAGTCAAGTAAAGCTTTCCAGTGTTGATTGTACGGCGCTGAACTCGTGGTTTTAGCATAATAAAGCTAGCAGCGCCCGAACAGTGACTTGAACCCTGGACCCTCAGATTAAAAGTCTGATGCTCTACCGACTGAGCTATCCAGGCTCGCTGTGCATGAGGCTTGGGCCAGACCTGAAGCTGGCTATCAGTCACAGAGTTGGTCCACGTGCACTTACTTTACATCTAGGACACCTTGAGTTTCTGGTTGACAACCAATTTCTCAATGTCGGTCTCATAATCTGAAGGTCGAGAGTCAGGTCCTCACACAGGGCACGCTTCTTTTACAGCTACACGTATAAGCAACTAACTGATTGATCCCCCAACCACCGCTTCCATAACTTTCTGGTCAGGGGGAGAAATCTTCTTTCCGACCACTCGAATCTCTATGGATTTTCAAGTCGGCCGTTGCAGATGCATTGGTGGTTCAGTGGTAGAATTCTCGCCTGCCACGCGGGAAGCCCGGGTTCGATTCCCGGCCAATGCAAGCTTCCTTTTAGAGCATTGGTAAAACAGGTCCCTGGACAAGCAGGGTTGCCTTTTGCCCACGCTGAAGGAAATGTGTCATTTACTATGTTGCAACGCGTCACGTATGAAGAGCTTCAGCAACCGGCGCCAGCCAGCGTTTGCCTTGTTAGCGCAGTAGGTAGCGCGTCAGTCTCATAATCTGAAGGTCGTGAGTTCGACCCTCATACAGGGCATGCTTGTTTTACAGCTTGAGACTGTTGATAGCTGATGCCAAACGTTCATTTACTATGGAGTTTTTTCCACGGTCCTCTGTTGCGCCGAGCCTGCCGACGTGGCCGGTTAGCTCAGTTGGTTAGAGCGTGGTGCTAATAACGCCAAGGTCGCGGGTTCGATCCCCGTACGGGCCATGCTGTTTTGCCTATGTTTCTGCAAATGAAATGACTCCCTTATTTGCATGATGCATTGTATAGATACCACTATATCCGTTATTCAGGAAATGTCTGGACGTCTGTGCGTTACCGTACATCCGCGGATTGCTGGCTGGTGTTTAGAGGCGGCGGTGTCTCGATTTTTCTGCACGTATGTTATTTGTTTCCGTGAACACAGGAGGCATTAACGGTGGATTCTCTTTAAACATTCAATATCCTTCAAACTCTGGTGTGTGCACCATTGGTCTAAGGTCTAGAAAGAAAAGGGGGTGACGTTATAAATGATCTTGTTTCTTTACACATAGATACAGGAGACATTTTTTGGCAGCTAAGAACAGTTCGGCATATCTAAAACGTTTGCAGGGAAGCCGTCCCGCTTATCTACTATCTTTTGAGTCAAGTAAAGCTTTCCAGTGTTGATTGTACGGCGCTGAACTCGTGGTTTTAGCATAATAAAGCAAGCAGCGCCCGAACAGGGACTTGAACCCTGGACCCTCAGATTAAAAGTCTGATGCTCTACCGACTGAGCTATCCAGGCTCGCTGTGCATGAGGCTTGGGCCAGACCTGAAGCTGGCTATCAGTCACAGAGTTGGTCCACGTGCACTTACTTTACATCTAGGACACCTTGAGTTTCTGGTTGACAACCAATTTCTCAATGTCGGTCTCATAATCTGAAGGTCGAGAGTCAGGTCCTCACACAGGGCACGCTTCTTTTACAGCTACACGTATAAGCAACTAACTGATTGATCCCCCAACCACCGCTTCCATAACTTTCTGGTCAGGGGGAGAAATCTTCTTTCCGACCACTCGAATCTCTATGGATTTTCAAGTCGGCCGTTGCAGATGCATTGGTGGTTCAGTGGTAGAATTCTCGCCTGCCACGCGGGAGGCCCGGGTTCGATTCCCGGCCAATGCAAGCTTCCTTTTAGAGCATTGGTAAAACAGGTCCCTGGACAAGCAGGGTTGCCTTTTGCCCACGCTGAAGGAAATGTGTCATTTACTATGTTGCAACGCGTCACGTATGAAGAGCTTCAGCAACCGGCGCCAGCCAGCGTTTGCCTTGTTAGCGCAGTAGGTAGCGCGTCAGTCTCATAATCTGAAGGTCGTGAGTTCGACCCTCATACAGGGCATGCTTGTTTTACAGCTTGAGACTGTTGATAGCTGATGCCAAACGTTCATTTACTATGGAGTTTTTTCCACGGTCCTCTGTTGCGCCGAGCCTGCCGACGTGGCCGGTTAGCTCAGTTGGTTAGAGCGTGGTGCTAATAACGCCAAGGTCGCGGGTTCGATCCCCGTACGGGCCATGCTGTTTTGCCTATGTTTCTGCAAATGAAATGACTCCCTTATTTGCATGATGCATTGTATAGATACTACTATATCCGTTATTCAGGAAATGTCTGGACGTCTGTGCGTTACCGTACATCCGCTGATTGCTGGCTGGTGTTTAGAGGCGGCGGTGTCTCGATTTTTCTGCACGTATGTTATTTGTTTCCGTGAACACAGGAGGCATTAACGGTGGATTCTCTTTAAACATTCAATATCCTTCAAACTCTGGTGTGTGCACCATTGGTCTAAGGTCTAGAAAGAAAAGGGGGTGACGTTATAAATGATCTTGTTTCTTTACACATAGATACAGGAGACATTTTTTGGCAGCTAAGAACAGTTCGGCATATCTAAAACGTTTGCAGGGAAGCCGTCCCGCTTATCTACTATCTTTTGAGTCAAGTAAAGCTTTCCAGTGTTGATTGTACGGCGCTGAACTCGTGGTTTTAGCATAATAAAGCAAGCAGCGCCCGAACAGGGACTTGAACCCTGGACCCTCAGATTAAAAGTCTGATGCTCTACCGACTGAGCTATCCAGGCTCGCTGTGCATGAGGCTTGGGCCAGACCTGAAGCTGGCTATCAGTCACAGAGTTGGTCCACGTGCACTTACTTTACATCTAGGACACCTTGAGTTTCTGGTTGACAACCAATTTCTCAATGTCGGTCTCATAATCTGAAGGTCGAGAGTCAGGTCCTCACACAGGGCACGCTTCTTTTACAGCTACACGTATAAGCAACTAACTGATTGATCCCCCAACCACCGCTTCCATAACTTTCTGGTCAGGGGGAGAAATCTTCTTTCCGACCACTCGAATCTCTATGGATTTTCAAGTCGGCCGTTGCAGATGCATTGGTGGTTCAGTGGTAGAATTCTCGCCTGCCACGCGGGAGGCCCGGGTTCGATTCCCGGCCAATGCAAGCTTCCTTTTAGAGCATTGGTAAAACAGGTCCCTGGACAAGCAGGGTTGCCTTTTACCCACGCTGAAGGAAATGTGTCATTTACTATGTTGCAACGCGTCACGTATGAAGAGCTTCAGCAACCGGCGCAAGCCAGCCAGCGTTTGCCTTGTTAGCGCAGTAGGTAGCGCGTCAGTCTCATAATCTGAAGGTCGTGAGTTCGACCCTCATACAGGGCATGCTTGTTTTACAGCTTGAGACTGTTGATAGCTGATGCCAAACGTTCATTTACTATGGAGTTTTTTCCACGGTCCTCTGTTGCGCCGAGCCTGCCGACGTGGCCGGTTAGCTCAGTTGGTTAGAGCGTGGTGCTAATAACGCCAAGGTCGCGGGTTCGATCCCCGTACGGGCCATGCTGTTTTGCCTATGTTTCTGCAAATGAAATGACTCCCTTATTTGCATGATGCATTGTATAGATACCACTATATCCGTTATTCAGGAAATGTCTGGACATCTGTGCGTTACCGTACATCCGCTGATTGCTGGCTGGTGTTTAGAGGCGGCGGTGTCTCGATTTTTCTGCACGTATGTTATTTGTTTCCGTGAACACAGGAGGCATTAACGGTGGATTCTCTTTAAACATTCAATATCCTTCAAACTCTGGTGTGTGCACCATTGGTCTAAGGTCTAGAAAGAAAAGGGGGTGACGTTATAAATGATCTTGTTTCTTTACACATAGATACAGGAGACATTTTTTGGCAGCTAAGAACAGTTCGGCATATCTAAAACGTTTGCAGGGAAGCCGTCCCGCTTATCTACTATCTTTTGAGTCAAGTAAAGCTTTCCAGTGTTGATTGTACGGCGCTGAACTCGTGGTTTTAGCATAATAAAGCAAGCAGCGCCCGAACAGGGACTTGAACCCTGGACCCTCAGATTAAAAGTCTGATGCTCTACCGACTGAGCTATCCAGGCTCGCTGTGCATGAGGCTTGGGCCAGACCTGAAGCTGGCTATCAGTCACAGAGTTGGTCCACGTGCACTTACTTTACATCTAGGACACCTTGAGTTTCTGGTTGACAACCAATTTCTCAATGTCGGTCTCATAATCTGAAGGTCGAGAGTCAGGTCCTCACACAGGGCACGCTTCTTTTACAGCTACACGTATAAGCAACTAACTGATTGATCCCCCAACCACCGCTTCCATAACTTTCTGGTCAGGGGGAGAAATCTTCTTTCCGACCACTCGAATCTCTATGGATTTTCAAGTCGGCCGTTGCGGATGCATTGGTGGTTCAGTGGTAGAATTCTCGCCTGCCACGCGGGAGGCCCGGGTTCGATTCCCGGCCAATGCAAGCTTCCTTTTAGAGCATTGGTAAAACAGGTCCCTGGACAAGCAGGGTTGCCTTTTGCCCACGCTGAAGGAAATGTGTCATTTACTATGTTGCAACGCGTCACGTATGAAGAGCTTCAGCAACCGGCGCCAGCCAGCCAGCGTTTGCCTTGTTAGCGCAGTAGGTAGCGCGTCAGTCTCGTAATCTGAAGGTCGTGAGTTCGACCCTCATACAGGGCATGCTTGTTTTACAGCTTGAGACTGTTGATAGCTGATGCCAAACGTTCATTTACTATGGAGTTTTTTCCACGGTCCTCTGTTGCGCCGAGCCTGCCGACGTGGCCGGTTAGCTCAGTTGGTTAGAGCGTGGTGCTAATAACGCCAAGGTCGTGGGTTCGATCCCCGTACGGGCCATGCTGTTTTGCCTATGTTTCTGCAAACGAAATGACTCCCTTATTTGCATGATGCATTGTATAGATACCACTATATCCGTTATTCAGGAAATGTCTGGACATCTGTGCGTTACCGTACATCCGCTGATTGCTGGCTGGTGTTTAGAGGCGGCGGTGTCTCGATTTTTCTGCACGTATGTTATTTGTTTCCGTGAACACAGGAGGCATTAACGGTGGATTCTCTTTAAACATTCAATATCCTTCAAACTCTGGTGTGTGCACCATTGGTCTAAGGTCTAGAAAGAAAAGGGGGTGACGTTATAAATGATCTTGTTTCTTTACACATAGATACAGGAGACATTTTTTGGCAGCTAAGAACAGTTCGGCATATCTAAAACGTTTGCAGGGAAGCCGTCCCGCTTATCTACTATCTTTTGAGTCAAGTAAAGCTTTCCAGTGTTGATTGTACGGCGCTGAACTCGTGGTTTTAGCATAATAAAGCAAGCAGCGCCCGAACAGGGACTTGAACCCTGGACCCTCAGATTAAAAGTCTGATGCTCTACCGACTGAGCTATCCAGGCTCGCTGTGCATGAGGCTTGGGCCAGACCTGAAGCTGGCTATCAGTCACAGAGTTGGTCCACGTGCACTTACTTTACATCTAGGACACCTTGAGTTTCTGGTTGACAACCAATTTCTCAATGTCGGTCTCATAATCTGAAGGTCGAGAGTCAGGTCCTCGCACAGGGCACGCTTCTTTTACAGCTACACGTATAAGCAACTAACTGATTGATCCCCCAACCACCGCTTCCATAACTTTCTGGTCAGGGGGAGAAATCTTCTTTCCGACCACTCGAATCTCTATGGATTTTCAAGTCGACCGTTGCAGATGCATTGGTGGTTCAGTGGTAGAATTCTCGCCTGCCACGCGGGAGGCCCGGGTTCGATTCCCGGCCAATGCAAGCTTCCTTTTAGAGCATTGGTAAAACAGGTCCCTGGACAAGCAGGGTTGCCTTTTACCCACGCTGAAGGAAATGTGTCATTTACTATGTTGCAACGCGTCACGTATGAAGAGCTTCAGCAACCGGCGCCAGCCAGCCAGCGTTTGCCTTGTTAGCGCAGTAGGTAGCGCGTCAGTCTCGTAATCTGAAGGTCGTGAGTTCGACCCTCATACAGGGCATGCTTGTTTTACAGCTTGAGACTGTTGATAGCTGATGCCAAACGTTCATTTACTATGGAGTTTTTTCCACGGTCCTCTGTTGCGCCGAGCCTGCCGACGTGGCCGGTTAGCTCAGTTGGTTAGAGCGTGGTGCTAATAACGCCAAGGTCGTGGGTTCGATCCCCGTACGGGCCATGCTGTTTTGCCTATGTTTCTGCAAACGAAATGACTCCCTTATTTGCATGATGCATTGTATAGATACCACTATATCCGTTATTCAGGAAATGTCTGGACATCTGTGCGTTACCGTACATCCGCTGATTGCTGGCTGGTGTTTAGAGGCGGCGGTGTCTCGATTTTTCTGCACGTATGTTATTTGTTTCCGTGAACACAGGAGGCATTAACGGTGGATTCTCTTTAAACATTCAATATCCTTCAAACTCTGGTGTGTGCACCATTGGTCTAAGGTCTAGAAAGAAAAGGGGGTGACGTTATAAATGATCTTGTTTCTTTACACATAGATACAGGAGACATTTTTTGGCAGCTAAGAACAGTTCGGCATATCTAAAACGTTTGCAGGGAAGCCGTCCCGCTTATCTACTATCTTTTGAGTCAAGTAAAGCTTTCCAGTGTTGATTGTACGGCGCTGAACTCGTGGTTTTAGCATAATAAAGCAAGCAGCGCCCGAACAGGGACTTGAACCCTGGACCCTCAGATTAAAAGTCTGATGCTCTACCGACTGAGCTATCCAGGCTCGCTGTGCATGAGGCTTGGGCCAGACCTGAAGCTGGCTATCAGTCACAGAGTTGGTCCACGTGCACTTACTTTACATCTAGGACACCTTGAGTTTCTGGTTGACAACCAATTTCTCAATGTCGGTCTCATAATCTGAAGGTCGAGAGTCAGGTCCTCACACAGGGCACGCTTCTTTTACAGCTACACGTATAAGCAACTAACTGATTGATCCCCCAACCACCGCTTCCATAACTTTCTGGTCAGGGGGAGAAATCTTCTTTCCGACCACTCGAATCTCTATGGATTTTCAAGTCGACCGTTGCAGATGCATTGGTGGTTCAGTGGTAGAATTCTCGCCTGCCACGCGGGAGGCCCGGGTTCGATTCCCGGCCAATGCAAGCTTCCTTTTAGAGCATTGGTAAAACAGGTCCCTGGACAAGCAGGGTTGCCTTTTACCCACGCTGAAGGAAATGTGTCATTTACTATGTTGCAACGCGTCACGTATGAAGAGCTTCAGCAACCGGCGCAAGCCAGCCAGCGTTTGCCTTGTTAGCGCAGTAGGTAGCGCGTCAGTCTCATAATCTGAAGGTCGTGAGTTCGACCCTCATACAGGGCATGCTTGTTTTACAGCTTGAGACTGTTGATAGCTGATGCCAAACGTTCATTTACTATGGAGTTTTTTCCACGGTCCTCTGTTGCGCCGAGCCTGCCGACGTGGCCGGTTAGCTCAGTTGGTTAGAGCGTGGTGCTAATAACGCCAAGGTCGCGGGTTCGATCCCCGTACGGGCCATGCTGTTTTGCCTATGTTTCTGCAAACGAAATGACTCCCTTATTTGCATGATGCATTGTATAGATACCACTATATCCGTTATTCAGGAAATGTCTGGACATCTGTGCGTTACCGTACATCCGCTGATTGCTGGCTGGTGTTTAGAGGCGGCGGTGTCTCGATTTTTCTGCACGTATGTTATTTGTTTCCGTGAACACAGGAGGCATTAACGGTGGATTCTCTTTAAACATTCAATATCCTTCAAACTCTGGTGTGTGCACCATTGGTCTAAGGTCTAGAAAGAAAAGGGGGTGACGTTATAAATGATCTTGTTTCTTTACACATAGATACAGGAGACATTTTTTGGCAGCTAAGAACAGTTCGGCATATCTAAAACGTTTGCAGGGAAGCCGTCCCGCTTATCTACTATCTTTTGAGTCAAGTAAAGCTTTCCAGTGTTGATTGTACGGCGCTGAACTCGTGGTTTTAGCATAATAAAGCAAGCAGCGCCCGAACAGGGACTTGAACCCTGGACCCTCAGATTAAAAGTCTGATGCTCTACCGACTGAGCTATCCAGGCTCGCTGTGCATGAGGCTTGGGCCAGACCTGAAGCTGGCTATCAGTCACAGAGTTGGTCCACGTGCACTTACTTTACATCTAGGACACCTTGAGTTTCTGGTTGACAACCAATTTCTCAATGTCGGTCTCATAATCTGAAGGTCGAGAGTCAGGTCCTCACACAGGGCACGCTTCTTTTACAGCTACACGTATAAGCAACTAACTGATTGATCCCCCAACCACCGCTTCCATAACTTTCTGGTCAGGGGGAGAAATCTTCTTTCCGACCACTCGAATCTCTATGGATTTTCAAGTCGACCGTTGCAGATGCATTGGTGGTTCAGTGGTAGAATTCTCGCCTGCCACGCGGGAGGCCCGGGTTCGATTCCCGGCCAATGCAAGCTTCCTTTTAGAGCATTGGTAAAACAGGTCCCTGGACAAGCAGGGTTGCCTTTTACCCACGCTGAAGGAAATGTGTCATTTACTATGTTGCAACGCGTCACGTATGAAGAGCTTCAGCAACCGGCGCAAGCCAGCCAGCGTTTGCCTTGTTAGCGCAGTAGGTAGCGCGTCAGTCTCATAATCTGAAGGTCGTGAGTTCGACCCTCATACAGGGCATGCTTGTTTTACAGCTTGAGACTGTTGATAGCTGATGCCAAACGTTCATTTACTATGGAGTTTTTTCCACGGTCCTCTGTTGCGCCGAGCCTGCCGACGTGGCCGGTTAGCTCAGTTGGTTAGAGCGTGGTGCTAATAACGCCAAGGTCGCGGGTTCGATCCCCGTACGGGCCATGCTGTTTTGCCTATGTTTCTGCAAATGAAATGACTCCCTTATTTGCATGATGCATTGTATAGATACCACTATATCCGTTATTCAGGAAATGTCTGGACATCTGTGCGTTACCGTACATCCGCTGATTGCTGGCTGGTGTTTAGAGGCGGCGGTGTCTCGATTTTTCTGCACGTATGTTATTTGTTTCCGTGAACACAGGAGGCATTAACGGTGGATTCTCTTTAAACATTCAATATCCTTCAAACTCTGGTGTGTGCACCATTGGTCTAAGGTCTAGAAAGAAAAGGGGGTGACGTTATAAATGATCTTGTTTCTTTACACATAGATACAGGAGACATTTTTTGGCAGCTAAGAACAGTTCGGCATATCTAAAACGTTTGCAGGGAAGCCGTCCCGCTTATCTACTATCTTTTGAGTCAAGTAAAGCTTTCCAGTGTTGATTGTACGGCGCTGAACTCGTGGTTTTAGCATAATAAAGCAAGCAGCGCCCGAACAGGGACTTGAACCCTGGACCCTCAGATTAAAAGTCTGATGCTCTACCGACTGAGCTATCCAGGCTCGCTGTGCATGAGGCTTGGGCCAGACCTGAAGCTGGCTATCAGTCACAGAGTTGGTCCACGTGCACTTACTTTACATCTAGGACACCTTGAGTTTCTGGTTGACAACCAATTTCTCAATGTCGGTCTCATAATCTGAAGGTCGAGAGTCAGGTCCTCGCACAGGGCACGCTTCTTTTACAGCTACACGTATAAGCAACTAACTGATTGATCCCCCAACCACCGCTTCCATAACTTTCTGGTCAGGGGGAGAAATCTTCTTTCCGACCACTCGAATCTCTATGGATTTTCAAGTCGACCGTTGCAGATGCATTGGTGGTTCAGTGGTAGAATTCTCGCCTGCCACGCGGGAGGCCCGGGTTCGATTCCCGGCCAATGCAAGCTTCCTTTTAGAGCATTGGTAAAACAGGTCCCTGGACAAGCAGGGTTGCCTTTTACCCACGCTGAAGGAAATGTGTCATTTACTATGTTGCAACGCGTCACGTATGAAGAGCTTCAGCAACCGGCGCCAGCCAGCCAGCGTTTGCCTTGTTAGCGCAGTAGGTAGCGCGTCAGTCTCGTAATCTGAAGGTCGTGAGTTCGACCCTCATACAGGGCATGCTTGTTTTACAGCTTGAGACTGTTGATAGCTGATGCCAAACGTTCATTTACTATGGAGTTTTTTCCACGGTCCTCTGTTGCGCCGAGCCTGCCGACGTGGCCGGTTAGCTCAGTTGGTTAGAGCGTGGTGCTAATAACGCCAAGGTCGTGGGTTCGATCCCCGTACGGGCCATGCTGTTTTGCCTATGTTTCTGCAAACGAAATGACTCCCTTATTTGCATGATGCATTGTATAGATACCACTATATCCGTTATTCAGGAAATGTCTGGACATCTGTGCGTTACCGTACATCCGCTGATTGCTGGCTGGTGTTTAGAGGCGGCGGTGTCTCGATTTTTCTGCACGTATGTTATTTGTTTCCGTGAACACAGGAGGCATTAACGGTGGATTCTCTTTAAACATTCAATATCCTTCAAACTCTGGTGTGTGCACCATTGGTCTAAGGTCTAGAAAGAAAAGGGGGTGACGTTATAAATGATCTTGTTTCTTTACACATAGATACAGGAGACATTTTTTGGCAGCTAAGAACAGTTCGGCATATCTAAAACGTTTGCAGGGAAGCCGTCCCGCTTATCTACTATCTTTTGAGTCAAGTAAAGCTTTCCAGTGTTGATTGTACGGCGCTGAACTCGTGGTTTTAGCATAATAAAGCAAGCAGCGCCCGAACAGGGACTTGAACCCTGGACCCTCAGATTAAAAGTCTGATGCTCTACCGACTGAGCTATCCAGGCTCGCTGTGCATGAGGCTTGGGCCAGACCTGAAGCTGGCTATCAGTCACAGAGTTGGTCCACGTGCACTTACTTTACATCTAGGACACCTTGAGTTTCTGGTTGACAACCAATTTCTCAATGTCGGTCTCATAATCTGAAGGTCGAGAGTCAGGTCCTCACACAGGGCACGCTTCTTTTACAGCTACACGTATAAGCAACTAACTGATTGATCCCCCAACCACCGCTTCCATAACTTTCTGGTCAGGGGGAGAAATCTTCTTTCCGACCACTCGAATCTCTATGGATTTTCAAGTCAGCCGTTGCAGATGCATTGGTGGTTCAGTGGTAGAATTCTCGCCTGCCACGCGGGAGGCCCGGGTTCGATTCCCGGCCAATGCAAGCTTCCTTTTAGAGCATTGGTAAAACAGGTCCCTGGACAAGCAGGGTTGCCTTTTACCCACGCTGAAGGAAATGTGTCATTTACTATGTTGCAGCGCGTCACGTATGAAGAGCTTCAGCAACCGGCGCCAGCCAGCGTTTGCCTTGTTAGCGCAGTAGGTAGCGCGTCAGTCTCATAATCTGAAGGTCGTGAGTTCGACCCTCATACAGGGCATGCTTGTTTTACAGCTTGAGACTGTTGATAGCTGATGCCAAACGTTCATTTACTATGGAGTTTTTTCCACGGTCCTCTGTTGCGCCGAGCCTGCCGACGTGGCCGGTTAGCTCAGTTGGTTAGAGCGTGGTGCTAATAACGCCAAGGTCGCGGGTTCGATCCCCGTACGGGCCATGCTGTTTTGCCTATGTTTCTGCAAATGAAATGACTCCCTTATTTGCATGATGCATTGTATAGATACTACTATATCCGTTATTCAGGAAATGTCTGGACGTCTGTGCGTTACCGTACATCCGCTGATTGCTGGCTGGTGTTTAGAGGCGGCGGTGTCTCGATTTTTCTGCACGTATGTTATTTGTTTCCGTGAACACAGGAGGCATTAACGGTGGATTCTCTTTAAACATTCAATATCCTTCAAACTCTGGTGTGTGCACCATTGGTCTAAGGTCTAGAAAGAAAAGGGGGTGACGTTATAAATGATCTTGTTTCTTTACACATAGATACAGGAGACATTTTTTGGCAGCTAAGAACAGTTCGGCATATCTAAAACGTTTGCAGGGAAGCCGTCCCGCTTATCTACTATCTTTTGAGTCAAGTAAAGCTTTCCAGTGTTGATTGTACGGCGCTGAACTCGTGGTTTTAGCATAATAAAGCAAGCAGCGCCCGAACAGGGACTTGAACCCTGGACCCTCAGATTAAAAGTCTGATGCTCTACCGACTGAGCTATCCAGGCTCGCTGTGCATGAGGCTTGGGCCAGACCTGAAGCTGGCTATCAGTCACAGAGTTGGTCCACGTGCACTTACTTTACATCTAGGACACCTTGAGTTTCTGGTTGACAACCAATTTCTCAATGTCGGTCTCATAATCTGAAGGTCGAGAGTCAGGTCCTCACACAGGGCACGCTTCTTTTACAGCTACACGTATAAGCAACTAACTGATTGATCCCCCAACCACCGCTTCCATAACTTTCTGGTCAGGGGGAGAAATCTTCTTTCCGACCACTCGAATCTCTATGGATTTTCAAGTCGGCCGTTGCAGATGCATTGGTGGTTCAGTGGTAGAATTCTCGCCTGCCACGCGGGAGGCCCGGGTTCGATTCCCGGCCAATGCAAGCTTCCTTTTAGAGCATTGGTAAAACAGGTCCCTGGACAAGCAGGGTTGCCTTTTACCCACGCTGAAGGAAATGTGTCATTTACTATGTTGCAACGCGTCACGTATGAAGAGCTTCAGCAACCGGCGCAAGCCAGCCAGCGTTTGCCTTGTTAGCGCAGTAGGTAGCGCGTCAGTCTCATAATCTGAAGGTCGTGAGTTCGACCCTCATACAGGGCATGCTTGTTTTACAGCTTGAGACTGTTGATAGCTGATGCCAAACGTTCATTTACTATGGAGTTTTTTCCACGGTCCTCTGTTGCGCCGAGCCTGCCGACGTGGCCGGTTAGCTCAGTTGGTTAGAGCGTGGTGCTAATAACGCCAAGGTCGCGGGTTCGATCCCCGTACGGGCCATGCTGTTTTGCCTATGTTTCTGCAAATGAAATGACTCCCTTATTTGCATGATGCATTGTATAGATACCACTATATCCGTTATTCAGGAAATGTCTGGACATCTGTGCGTTACCGTACATCCGCTGATTGCTGGCTGGTGTTTAGAGGCGGCGGTGTCTCGATTTTTCTGCACGTATGTTATTTGTTTCCGTGAACACAGGAGGCATTAACGGTGGATTCTCTTTAAACATTCAATATCCTTCAAACTCTGGTGTGTGCACCATTGGTCTAAGGTCTAGAAAGAAAAGGGGGTGACGTTATAAATGATCTTGTTTCTTTACACATAGATACAGGAGACATTTTTTGGCAGCTAAGAACAGTTCGGCATATCTAAAACGTTTGCAGGGAAGCCGTCCCGCTTATCTACTATCTTTTGAGTCAAGTAAAGCTTTCCAGTGTTGATTGTACGGCGCTGAACTCGTGGTTTTAGCATAATAAAGCAAGCAGCGCCCGAACAGGGACTTGAACCCTGGACCCTCAGATTAAAAGTCTGATGCTCTACCGACTGAGCTATCCAGGCTCGCTGTGCATGAGGCTTGGGCCAGACCTGAAGCTGGCTATCAGTCACAGAGTTGGTCCACGTGCACTTACTTTACATCTAGGACACCTTGAGTTTCTGGTTGACAACCAATTTCTCAATGTCGGTCTCATAATCTGAAGGTCGAGAGTCAGGTCCTCACACAGGGCACGCTTCTTTTACAGCTACACGTATAAGCAACTAACTGATTGATCCCCCAACCACCGCTTCCATAACTTTCTGGTCAGGGGGAGAAATCTTCTTTCCGACCACTCGAATCTCTATGGATTTTCAAGTCGGCCGTTGCGGATGCATTGGTGGTTCAGTGGTAGAATTCTCGCCTGCCACGCGGGAGGCCCGGGTTCGATTCCCGGCCAATGCAAGCTTCCTTTTAGAGCATTGGTAAAACAGGTCCCTGGACAAGCAGGGTTGCCTTTTGCCCACGCTGAAGGAAATGTGTCATTTACTATGTTGCAACGCGTCACGTATGAAGAGCTTCAGCAACCGGCGCCAGCCAGCCAGCGTTTGCCTTGTTAGCGCAGTAGGTAGCGCGTCAGTCTCGTAATCTGAAGGTCGTGAGTTCGACCCTCATACAGGGCATGCTTGTTTTACAGCTTGAGACTGTTGATAGCTGATGCCAAACGTTCATTTACTATGGAGTTTTTTCCACGGTCCTCTGTTGCGCCGAGCCTGCCGACGTGGCCGGTTAGCTCAGTTGGTTAGAGCGTGGTGCTAATAACGCCAAGGTCGTGGGTTCGATCCCCGTACGGGCCATGCTGTTTTGCCTATGTTTCTGCAAACGAAATGACTCCCTTATTTGCATGATGCATTGTATAGATACCACTATATCCGTTATTCAGGAAATGTCTGGACATCTGTGCGTTACCGTACATCCGCTGATTGCTGGCTGGTGTTTAGAGGCGGCGGTGTCTCGATTTTTCTGCACGTATGTTATTTGTTTCCGTGAACACAGGAGGCATTAACGGTGGATTCTCTTTAAACATTCAATATCCTTCAAACTCTGGTGTGTGCACCATTGGTCTAAGGTCTAGAAAGAAAAGGGGGTGACGTTATAAATGATCTTGTTTCTTTACACATAGATACAGGAGACATTTTTTGGCAGCTAAGAACAGTTCGGCATATCTAAAACGTTTGCAGGGAAGCCGTCCCGCTTATCTACTATCTTTTGAGTCAAGTAAAGCTTTCCAGTGTTGATTGTACGGCGCTGAACTCGTGGTTTTAGCATAATAAAGCAAGCAGCGCCCGAACAGGGACTTGAACCCTGGACCCTCAGATTAAAAGTCTGATGCTCTACCGACTGAGCTATCCAGGCTCGCTGTGCATGAGGCTTGGGCCAGACCTGAAGCTGGCTATCAGTCACAGAGTTGGTCCACGTGCACTTACTTTACATCTAGGACACCTTGAGTTTCTGGTTGACAACCAATTTCTCAATGTCGGTCTCATAATCTGAAGGTCGAGAGTCAGGTCCTCGCACAGGGCACGCTTCTTTTACAGCTACACGTATAAGCAACTAACTGATTGATCCCCCAACCACCGCTTCCATAACTTTCTGGTCAGGGGGAGAAATCTTCTTTCCGACCACTCGAATCTCTATGGATTTTCAAGTCGACCGTTGCAGATGCATTGGTGGTTCAGTGGTAGAATTCTCGCCTGCCACGCGGGAGGCCCGGGTTCGATTCCCGGCCAATGCAAGCTTCCTTTTAGAGCATTGGTAAAACAGGTCCCTGGACAAGCAGGGTTGCCTTTTACCCACGCTGAAGGAAATGTGTCATTTACTATGTTGCAACGCGTCACGTATGAAGAGCTTCAGCAACCGGCGCCAGCCAGCCAGCGTTTGCCTTGTTAGCGCAGTAGGTAGCGCGTCAGTCTCGTAATCTGAAGGTCGTGAGTTCGACCCTCATACAGGGCATGCTTGTTTTACAGCTTGAGACTGTTGATAGCTGATGCCAAACGTTCATTTACTATGGAGTTTTTTCCACGGTCCTCTGTTGCGCCGAGCCTGCCGACGTGGCCGGTTAGCTCAGTTGGTTAGAGCGTGGTGCTAATAACGCCAAGGTCGTGGGTTCGATCCCCGTACGGGCCATGCTGTTTTGCCTATGTTTCTGCAAACGAAATGACTCCCTTATTTGCATGATGCATTGTATAGATACCACTATATCCGTTATTCAGGAAATGTCTGGACGTCTGTGCGTTACCGTACATCCGCTGATTGCTGGCTGGTGTTTAGAGGCGGCGGTGTCTCGATTTTTCTGCACGTATGTTATTTGTTTCCGTGAACACAGGAGGCATTAACGGTGGATTCTCTTTAAACATTCAATATCCTTCAAACTCTGGTGTGTGCACCATTGGTCTAAGGTCTAGAAAGAAAAGGGGGTGACGTTATAAATGATCTTGTTTCTTTACACATAGATACAGGAGACATTTTTTGGCAGCTAAGAACAGTTCGGCATATCTAAAACGTTTGCAGGGAAGCCGTCCCGCTTATCTACTATCTTTTGAGTCAAGTAAAGCTTTCCAGTGTTGATTGTACGGCGCTGAACTCGTGGTTTTAGCATAATAAAGCAAGCAGCGCCCGAACAGGGACTTGAACCCTGGACCCTCAGATTAAAAGTCTGATGCTCTACCGACTGAGCTATCCAGGCTCGCTGTGCATGAGGCTTGGGCCAGACCTGAAGCTGGCTATCAGTCACAGAGTTGGTCCACGTGCACTTACTTTACATCTAGGACACCTTGAGTTTCTGGTTGACAACCAATTTCTCAATGTCGGTCTCATAATCTGAAGGTCGAGAGTCAGGTCCTCGCACAGGGCACGCTTCTTTTACAGCTACACGTATAAGCAACTAACTGATTGATCCCCCAACCACCGCTTCCATAACTTTCTGGTCAGGGGGAGAAATCTTCTTTCCGACCACTCGAATCTCTATGGATTTTCAAGTCGACCGTTGCAGATGCATTGGTGGTTCAGTGGTAGAATTCTCGCCTGCCACGCGGGAGGCCCGGGTTCGATTCCCGGCCAATGCAAGCTTCCTTTTAGAGCATTGGTAAAACAGGTCCCTGGACAAGCAGGGTTGCCTTTTACCCACGCTGAAGGAAATGTGTCATTTACTATGTTGCAACGCGTCACGTATGAAGAGCTTCAGCAACCGGCGCCAGCCAGCCAGCGTTTGCCTTGTTAGCGCAGTAGGTAGCGCGTCAGTCTCGTAATCTGAAGGTCGTGAGTTCGACCCTCATACAGGGCATGCTTGTTTTACAGCTTGAGACTGTTGATAGCTGATGCCAAACGTTCATTTACTATGGAGTTTTTTCCACGGTCCTCTGTTGCGCCGAGCCTGCCGACGTGGCCGGTTAGCTCAGTTGGTTAGAGCGTGGTGCTAATAACGCCAAGGTCGTGGGTTCGATCCCCGTACGGGCCATGCTGTTTTGCCTATGTTTCTGCAAACGAAATGACTCCCTTATTTGCATGATGCATTGTATAGATACCACTATATCCGTTATTCAGGAAATGTCTGGACATCTGTGCGTTACCGTACATCCGCTGATTGCTGGCTGGTGTTTAGAGGCGGCGGTGTCTCGATTTTTCTGCACGTATGTTATTTGTTTCCGTGAACACAGGAGGCATTAACGGTGGATTCTCTTTAAACATTCAATATCCTTCAAACTCTGGTGTGTGCACCATTGGTCTAAGGTCTAGAAAGAAAAGGGGGTGACGTTATAAATGATCTTGTTTCTTTACACATAGATACAGGAGACATTTTTTGGCAGCTAAGAACAGTTCGGCATATCTAAAACGTTTGCAGGGAAGCCGTCCCGCTTATCTACTATCTTTTGAGTCAAGTAAAGCTTTCCAGTGTTGATTGTACGGCGCTGAACTCGTGGTTTTAGCATAATAAAGCAAGCAGCGCCCGAACAGGGACTTGAACCCTGGACCCTCAGATTAAAAGTCTGATGCTCTACCGACTGAGCTATCCAGGATCGCTGTGCATGAGGCTTGGGCCAGACCTGAAGCTGGCTATCAGTCACAGAGTTGGTCCACGTGCACTTACTTTACATCTAGGACACCTTGAGTTTCTGGTTGACAACCAATTTCTCAATGTCGGTCTCATAATCTGAAGGTCGAGAGTCAGGTCCTCACACAGGGCACGCTTCTTTTACAGCTACACGTATAAGCAACTAACTGATTGATCCCCCAACCACCGCTTCCATAACTTTCTGGTCAGGGGGAGAAATCTTCTTTCCGACCACTCGAATCTCTATGGATTTTCAAGTCGACCGTTGCAGATGCATTGGTGGTTCAGTGGTAGAATTCTCGCCTGCCACGCGGGAGGCCCGGGTTCGATTCCCGGCCAATGCAAGCTTCCTTTTAGAGCATTGGTAAAACAGGTCCCTGGACAAGCAGGGTTGCCTTTTACCCACGCTGAAGGAAATGTGTCATTTACTATGTTGCAACGCGTCACGTATGAAGAGCTTCAGCAACCGGCGCAAGCCAGCCAGCGTTTGCCTTGTTAGCGCAGTAGGTAGCGCGTCAGTCTCGTAATCTGAAGGTCGTGAGTTCGACCCTCATACAGGGCATGCTTGTTTTACAGCTTGAGACTGTTGATAGCTGATGCCAAACGTTCATTTACTATGGAGTTTTTTCCACGGTCCTCTGTTGCGCCGAGCCTGCCGACGTGGCCGGTTAGCTCAGTTGGTTAGAGCGTGGTGCTAATAACGCCAAGGTCGCGGGTTCGATCCCCGTACGGGCCATGCTGTTTTGCCTATGTTTCTGCAAACGAAATGACTCCCTTATTTGCATGATGCATTGTATAGATACCACTATATCCGTTATTCAGGAAATGTCTGGACATCTGTGCGTTACCGTACATCCGCTGATTGCTGGCTGGTGTTTAGAGGCGGCGGTGTCTCGATTTTTCTGCACGTATGTTATTTGTTTCCGTGAACACAGGAGGCATTAACGGTGGATTCTCTTTAAACATTCAATATCCTTCAAACTCTGGTGTGTGCACCATTGGTCTAAGGTCTAGAAAGAAAAGGGGGTGACGTTATAAATGATCTTGTTTCTTTACACATAGATACAGGAGACATTTTTTGGCAGCTAAGAACAGTTCGGCATATCTAAAACGTTTGCAGGGAAGCCGTCCCGCTTATCTACTATCTTTTGAGTCAAGTAAAGCTTTCCAGTGTTGATTGTACGGCGCTGAACTCGTGGTTTTAGCATAATAAAGCAAGCAGCGCCCGAACAGGGACTTGAACCCTGGACCCTCAGATTAAAAGTCTGATGCTCTACCGACTGAGCTATCCAGGCTCGCTGTGCATGAGGCTTGGGCCAGACCTGAAGCTGGCTATCAGTCACAGAGTTGGTCCACGTGCACTTACTTTACATCTAGGACACCTTGAGTTTCTGGTTGACAACCAATTTCTCAATGTCGGTCTCATAATCTGAAGGTCGAGAGTCAGGTCCTCACACAGGGCACGCTTCTTTTACAGCTACACGTATAAGCAACTAACTGATTGATCCCCCAACCACCGCTTCCATAACTTTCTGGTCAGGGGGAGAAATCTTCTTTCCGACCACTCGAATCTCTATGGATTTTCAAGTCGACCGTTGCAGATGCATTGGTGGTTCAGTGGTAGAATTCTCGCCTGCCACGCGGGAGGCCCGGGTTCGATTCCCGGCCAATGCAAGCTTCCTTTTAGAGCATTGGTAAAACAGGTCCCTGGACAAGCAGGGTTGCCTTTTACCCACGCTGAAGGAAATGTGTCATTTACTATGTTGCAACGCGTCACGTATGAAGAGCTTCAGCAACCGGCGCAAGCCAGCCAGCGTTTGCCTTGTTAGCGCAGTAGGTAGCGCGTCAGTCTCATAATCTGAAGGTCGTGAGTTCGACCCTCATACAGGGCATGCTTGTTTTACAGCTTGAGACTGTTGATAGCTGATGCCAAACGTTCATTTACTATGGAGTTTTTTCCACGGTCCTCTGTTGCGCCGAGCCTGCCGACGTGGCCGGTTAGCTCAGTTGGTTAGAGCGTGGTGCTAATAACGCCAAGGTCGCGGGTTCGATCCCCGTACGGGCCATGCTGTTTTGCCTATGTTTCTGCAAACGAAATGACTCCCTTATTTGCATGATGCATTGTATAGATACCACTATATCCGTTATTCAGGAAATGTCTGGACATCTGTGCGTTACCGTACATCCGCTGATTGCTGGCTGGTGTTTAGAGGCGGCGGTGTCTCGATTTTTCTGCACGTATGTTATTTGTTTCCGTGAACACAGGAGGCATTAACGGTGGATTCTCTTTAAACATTCAATATCCTTCAAACTCTGGTGTGTGCACCATTGGTCTAAGGTCTAGAAAGAAAAGGGGGTGACGTTATAAATGATCTTGTTTCTTTACACATAGATACAGGAGACATTTTTTGGCAGCTAAGAACAGTTCGGCATATCTAAAACGTTTGCAGGGAAGCCGTCCCGCTTATCTACTATCTTTTGAGTCAAGTAAAGCTTTCCAGTGTTGATTGTACGGCGCTGAACTCGTGGTTTTAGCATAATAAAGCAAGCAGCGCCCGAACAGGGACTTGAACCCTGGACCCTCAGATTAAAAGTCTGATGCTCTACCGACTGAGCTATCCAGGCTCGCTGTGCATGAGGCTTGGGCCAGACCTGAAGCTGGCTATCAGTCACAGAGTTGGTCCACGTGCACTTACTTTACATCTAGGACACCTTGAGTTTCTGGTTGACAACCAATTTCTCAATGTCGGTCTCATAATCTGAAGGTCGAGAGTCAGGTCCTCACACAGGGCACGCTTCTTTTACAGCTACACGTATAAGCAACTAACTGATTGATCCCCCAACCACCGCTTCCATAACTTTCTGGTCAGGGGGAGAAATCTTCTTTCCGACCACTCGAATCTCTATGGATTTTCAAGTCAGCCGTTGCAGATGCATTGGTGGTTCAGTGGTAGAATTCTCGCCTGCCACGCGGGAGGCCCGGGTTCGATTCCCGGCCAATGCAAGCTTCCTTTTAGAGCATTGGTAAAACAGGTCCCTGGACAAGCAGGGTTGCCTTTTACCCACGCTGAAGGAAATGTGTCATTTACTATGTTGCAGCGCGTCACGTATGAAGAGCTTCAGCAACCGGCGCCAGCCAGCGTTTGCCTTGTTAGCGCAGTAGGTAGCGCGTCAGTCTCATAATCTGAAGGTCGTGAGTTCGACCCTCATACAGGGCATGCTTGTTTTACAGCTTGAGACTGTTGATAGCTGATGCCAAACGTTCATTTACTATGGAGTTTTTTCCACGGTCCTCTGTTGCGCCGAGCCTGCCGACGTGGCCGGTTAGCTCAGTTGGTTAGAGCGTGGTGCTAATAACGCCAAGGTCGCGGGTTCGATCCCCGTACGGGCCATGCTGTTTTGCCTATGTTTCTGCAAATGAAATGACTCCCTTATTTGCATGATGCATTGTATAGATACCACTATATCCGTTATTCAGGAAATGTCTGGACATCTGTGCGTTACCGTACATCCGCTGATTGCTGGCTGGTGTTTAGAGGCGGCGGTGTCTCGATTTTTCTGCACGTATGTTATTTGTTTCCGTGAACACAGGAGGCATTAACGGTGGATTCTCTTTAAACATTCAATATCCTTCAAACTCTGGTGTGTGCACCATTGGTCTAAGGTCTAGAAAGAAAAGGGGGTGACGTTATAAATGATCTTGTTTCTTTACACATAGATACGGGAGACATTTTTTGGCAGCTAAGAACAGTTCGGCATATCTAAAACGTTTGCAGGGAAGCCGTCCCGCTTATCTACTATCTTTTGAGTCAAGTAAAGCTTTCCAGTGTTGATTGTACGGCGCTGAACTCGTGGTTTTAGCATAATAAAGCAAGCAGCGCCCGAACAGGGACTTGAACCCTGGACCCTCAGATTAAAAGTCTGATGCTCTACCGACTGAGCTATCCAGGCTCGCTGTGCATGAGGCTTGGGCCAGACCTGAAGCTGGCTATCAGTCACAGAGTTGGTCCACGTGCACTTACTTTACATCTAGGACACCTTGAGTTTCTGGTTGACAACCAATTTCTCAATGTCGGTCTCATAATCTGAAGGTCGAGAGTCAGGTCCTCACACAGGGCACGCTTCTTTTACAGCTACACGTATAAGCAACTAACTGATTGATCCCCCAACCACCGCTTCCATAACTTTCTGGTCAGGGGGAGAAATCTTCTTTCCGACCACTCGAATCTCTATGGATTTTCAAGTCGACCGTTGCAGATGCATTGGTGGTTCAGTGGTAGAATTCTCGCCTGCCACGCGGGAGGCCCGGGTTCGATTCCCGGCCAATGCAAGCTTCCTTTTAGAGCATTGGTAAAACAGGTCCCTGGACAAGCAGGGTTGCCTTTTACCCACGCTGAAGGAAATGTGTCATTTACTATGTTGCAACGCGTCACGTATGAAGAGCTTCAGCAACCGGCGCCGGCCAGCGTTTGCCTTGTTAGTGCAGTAGGTAGCGCGTCAGTCTCATAATCTGAAGGTCGTGAGTTCGACCCTCATACAGGGCATGCTTGTTTTACAGCTTGAGACTGTTGATAGCTGATGCCAAACGTTCATTTACTATGGAGTTTTTTCCACGGTCCTCTGTTGCGCCGAGCCTGCCGACGTGGCCGGTTAGCTCAGTTGGTTAGAGCGTGGTGCTAATAACGCCAAGGTCGCGGGTTCGATCCCCGTACGGGCCATGCTGTTTTGCCTATGTTTCTGCAAATGAAATGACTCCCTTATTTGCATGATGCATTGTATAGATACCACTATATCCGTTATTCAGGAAATGTCTGGACGTCTGTGCGTTACCGTACATCCGCTGATTGCTGGCTGGTGTTTAGAGGCGGCGGTGTCTCGATTTTTCTGCACGTATGTTATTTGTTTCCGTGAACACAGGAGGCATTAACGGTGGATTCTCTTTAAACATTCAATATCCTTCAAACTCTGGTGTGTGCACCATTGGTCTAAGGTCTAGAAAGAAAAGGGGGTGACGTTATAAATGATCTTGTTTCTTTACACATAGATACAGGAGACATTTTTTGGCAGCTAAGAACAGTTCGGCATATCTAAAACGTTTGCAGGGAAGCCGTCCCGCTTATCTACTATCTTTTGAGTCAAGTAAAGCTTTCCAGTGTTGATTGTACGGCGCTGAACTCGTGGTTTTAGCATAATAAAGCGAGCAGCGCCCGAACAGGGACTTGAACCCTGGACCCTCAGATTAAAAGTCTGATGCTCTACCGACTGAGCTATCCAGGCTCGCTGTGCATGAGGCTTGGGCCAGACCTGAAGCTGGCTATCAGTCACAGAGTTGGTCCACGTGCACTTACTTTACATCTAGGACACCTTGAGTTTCTGGTTGACAACCAATTTCTCAATGTCGGTCTCATAATCTGAAGGTCGAGAGTCAGGTCCTCACACAGGGCACGCTTCTTTTACAGCTACACGTATAAGCAACTAACTGATTGATCCCCCAACCACCGCTTCCATAACTTTCTGGTCAGGGGGAGAAATCTTCTTTCCGACCACTCGAATCTCTATGGATTTTCAAGTCGACCGTTGCAGATGCATTGGTGGTTCAGTGGTAGAATTCTCGCCTGCCACGCGGGAGGCCCGGGTTCGATTCCCGGCCAATGCAAGCTTCCTTTTAGAGCATTGGTAAAACAGGTCCCTGGACAAGCAGGGTTGCCTTTTACCCACGCTGAAGGAAATGTGTCATTTACTATGTTGCAACGCGTCACGTATGAAGAGCTTCAGCAACCGGCGCAAGCCAGCCAGCGTTTGCCTTGTTAGCGCAGTAGGTAGCGCGTCAGTCTCATAATCTGAAGGTCGTGAGTTCGACCCTCATACAGGGCATGCTTGTTTTACAGCTTGAGACTGTTGATAGCTGATGCCAAACGTTCATTTACTATGGAGTTTTTTCCACGGTCCTCTGTTGCGCCGAGCCTGCCGACGTGGCCGGTTAGCTCCGTTGGTTAGAGCGTGGTGCTAATAACGCCAAGGTCGCGGGTTCGATCCCCGTACGGGCCATGCTGTTTTGCCTATGTTTCTGCAAATGAAATGACTCCCTTATTTGCATGATGCATTGTATAGATACCACTATATCCGTTATTCAGGAAATGTCTGGACATCTGTGCGTTACCGTACATCCGCTGATTGCTGGCTGGTGTTTAGAGGCGGCGGTGTCTCGATTTTTCTGCACGTATGTTATTTGTTTCCGTGAACACAGGAGGCATTAACGGTGGATTCTCTTTAAACATTCAATATCCTTCAAACTCTGGTGTGTGCACCATTGGTCTAAGGTCTAGAAAGAAAAGGGGGTGACGTTATAAATGATCTTGTTTCTTTACACATAGATACAGGAGACATTTTTTGGCAGCTAAGAACAGTTCGGCATATCTAAAACGTTTGCAGGGAAGCCGTCCCGCTTATCTACTATCTTTTGAGTCAAGTAAAGCTTTCCAGTGTTGATTGTACGGCGCTGAACTCGTGGTTTTAGCATAATAAAGCAAGCAGCGCCCGAACAGGGACTTGAACCCTGGACCCTCAGATTAAAAGTCTGATGCTCTACCGACTGAGCTATCCAGGCTCGCTGTGCATGAGGCTTGGGCCAGACCTGAAGCTGGCTATCAGTCACAGAGTTGGTCCACGTGCACTTACTTTACATCTAGGACACCTTGAGTTTCTGGTTGACAACCAATTTCTCAATGTCGGTCTCATAATCTGAAGGTCGAGAGTCAGGTCCTCACACAGGGCACGCTTCTTTTACAGCTACACGTATAAGCAACTAACTGATTGATCCCCCAACCACCGCTTCCATAACTTTCTGTTCATGGGGAGAAATCTTCTTTCCGACCACTCGAATCTCTATGGATTTTCAAGTCGACCGTTGCAGATGCATTGGTGGTTCAGTGGTAGAATTCTCGCCTGCCACGCGGGAGGCCCGGGTTCGATTCCCGGCCAATGCAAGCTTCCTTTTAGAGCATTGGTAAAACAGGTCCCTGGGCAAGCAGGGTTGCCTTTTACCCACGCTGAAGGAAATGTGTCATTTACTATGTTGCAACGCGTCACGTATGAAGAGCTTCAGCAACCGGCGCCAGCGTTTGCCTTGTTAGCGCAGTAGGTAGCGCGTCAGTCTCATAATCTGAAGGTCGTGAGTTCGACCCTCATACAGGGCATGCTTGTTTTACAGCTTGAGACTGTTGATAGCTGATGCCAAACGTTCATTTACTCTGGAGTTTTTTCCACAGTCCTCTGTTGCGCCGAGCCTGCCGACGTGGCCGGTTAGCTCAGTTGGTTAGAGCGTGGTGCTAATAACGCCAAGGTCGTGGGTTCGATCCCCGTACGGGCCATGCTGTTTTGCCTATGTTTCTGCAAATGAAATGACTCCCTTATTTGCATGATGCATTGTATAGATACCACTATATCCGTTATTCAGGAAATGTCTGGACGTCTGTGCGTTACCGTACATCCGCGGATTGCTGGCTGGTGTTTAGAGGCGGCGGTGTCTCGATTTTTCTGCACGTATGTTATTTGTTTCCGTGAACACAGGAGGCATTAACGGTGGATTCTCTTTAAACATTCAATATCCTTCAAACTCTGGTGTCTGCACCATTGGTCTAAGGTCTAGAAAGAAAAGGGGGTGACGTTATAAATGACCTTGTTTCTTTACACATAGATACGGGAGACATTTTTTGGCAGGTAAGAACAGTTCGGCATATCTAAAACGTTTGCAGGGAAGCCGTCCCGCTTATCTACTATCTTTTGAGTCAAGTAAAGCTTTCCAGTGTTGATTGTACGGCGCTGAACTCGTGGTTTTAGCATAATAAAGCAAGCCGCGCCCAAACAGGGACTTGAACCCTGGACCCTCAGATTAAAAGTCTGGTGCTCTACCGACTGAGCTATCCAGGCTCGCTGTGCATGAGGCTTGGGCCAGACCTGAAGCTGGCTATCAGTCACAGAGTTGGTCCACGTGCACTTACTTTACATCTAGGACACCTTGAGTTTCTGGTTGACAACCAATTTCTCAATGTCGGTCTCATAATCTGAAGGTCGAGAGTCAGGTCCTCACACAGGGCACGCTTCTTTTACAGCTACACGTATAAGCAACTAACTGATTGATCCCCCAACCACCGCTTCCATAACTTTCTGGTCAGGGGGAGAAATCTTCTTTCCGACCACTCGAATCTCTATGGATTTTCAAGTCGGCCGTTGCAGATGCATTGGTGGTTCAGTGGTAGAATTCTCTCCTGCCACGCGGGAGGCCCGGGTTCGATTCCCGGCCAATGCAAGCTTCCTTTTAGAGCATTGGTAAAACAGGTCCCTGGACAAGCAGGGTTGCCTTTTACCCACGCTGAAGGAAATGTGTCATTTACTATGTTGCAACGCGTCACGTATGAAGAGCTTCAGCAACCGGCGCCAGCCAGCGTTTGCCTTGTTAGCGCAGTAGGTAGCGCGTCAGTCTCATAATCTGAAGGTCGTGAGTTCGACCCTCATACAGGGCATGCTTGTTTTACAGCTTGAGACTGTTGATAGCTGATGCCAAACGTTCATTTACTATGGAGTTTTTTCCACGGTCCTCTGTTGCGCCGAGCCTGCCGACGTGGCCGGTTAGCTCAGTTGGTTAGAGCGTGGTGCTAATAACGCCAAGGTCGCGGGTTCGATCCCCGTACGGGCCATGCTGTTTTGCCTATGTTTCTGCAAATGAAATGACTCCCTTATTTGCATGATGCATTGTATAGATACCACTATATCCGTTATTCAGGAAATGTCTGGACGTCTGTGCGTTACCGTACATCCGCTGATTGCTGGCTGGTGTTTAGAGGCGGCGGTGTCTCGATTTTTCTGCACGTATGTTATTTGTTTCCGTGAACACAGGAGGCATTAACGGTGGATTCTCTTTAAACATTCAATATCCTTCAAACTCTGGTGTGTGCACCATTGGTCTAAGGTCTAGAAAGAAAAGGGGGTGACGTTATAAATGATCTTGTTTCTTTACACATAGATACAGGAGACATTTTTTGGCAGCTAAGAACAGTTCGGCATATCTAAAACGTTTGCAGGGAAGCCGTCCCGCTTATCTACTATCTTTTGAGTCAAGTAAAGCTTTCCAGTGTTGATTGTACGGCGCTGAACTCGTGGTTTTAGCATAATAAAGCGAGCAGCGCCCGAACAGGGACTTGAACCCTGGACCCTCAGATTAAAAGTCTGATGCTCTACCGACTGAGCTATCCAGGCTCGCTGTGCATGAGGCTTGGGCCAGACCTGAAGCTGGCTATCAGTCACAGAGTTGGTCCACGTGCACTTACTTTACATCTAGGACACCTTGAGTTTCTGGTTGACAACCAATTTCTCAATGTCGGTCTCATAATCTGAAGGTCGAGAGTCAGGTCCTCACACAGGGCACGCTTCTTTTACAGCTACACGTATAAGCAACTAACTGATTGATCCCCCAACCACCGCTTCCATAACTTTCTGGTCAGGGGGAGAAATCTTCTTTCCGACCACTCGAATCTCTATGGATTTTCAAGTCGACCGTTGCAGATGCATTGGTGGTTCAGTGGTAGAATTCTCGCCTGCCACGCGGGAGGCCCGGGTTCGATTCCCGGCCAATGCAAGCTTCCTTTTAGAGCATTGGTAAAACAGGTCCCTGGACAAGCAGGGTTGCCTTTTACCCACGCTGAAGGAAATGTGTCATTTACTATGTTGCAACGCGTCACGTATGAAGAGCTTCAGCAACCGGCGCCAGCGTTTGCCTTGTTAGCGCAGTAGGTAGCGCGTCAGTCTCATAATCTGAAGGTCGTGAGTTCGACCCTCATACAGGGCATGCTTGTTTTACAGCTTGAGACTGTTGATAGCTGATGCCAAACGTTCATTTACTCTGGAGTTTTTTCCACAGTCCTCTGTTGCGCCGAGCCTGCCGACGTGGCCGGTTAGCTCAGTTGGTTAGAGCGTGGTGCTAATAACGCCAAGGTCGCGGGTTCGATCCCCGTACGGGCCATGCTGTTTTGCCTATGTTTCTGCAAATGAAATGACTCCCTTATTTGCATGATGCATTGTAGAGATACCACTATATCCGTTACTCAGGAAATGTCTGGACGTCTGTGCGTTACCGTACATCCGCGGATTGCTGGCTGGTGTTTAGAGGCGGCGGTGTCTCGATTTTTCTGCACGTATGTTATTTGTTTCCGTGAACACAGGAGGCATTAACGGTGGATTCTCTTTAAACATTCAATATCCTTCAAACTCTGGTGTGTGCACCATTGGTCTAAGGTCTAGAAAGAAAAGGGGGTGACGTTATAAATGATCTTGTTTCTTTACACATAGATACGGGAGACATTTTTTGGCAGCTAAGAACAGTTCGGCATATCTAAAACGTTTGCAGGGAAGCCGTCCCGCTTATCTACTATCTTTTGAGTCAAGTAAAGCTTTCCAGTGTTGATTGTACGGCGCTGAACTCGTGGTTTTAGCATAATAAAGCAAGCAGCGCCCGAACAGGGACTTGAACCCTGGACCCTCAGATTAAAAGTCTGATGCTCTACCGACTGAGCTATCCAGGCTCGCTGTGCATGAGGCTTGGGCCAGACCTGAAGCTGGCTATCAGTCACAGAGTTGGTCCACGTGCACTTACTTTACATCTAGGACACCTTGAGTTTCTGGTTGACAACCAATTTCTCAATGTCGGTCTCATAATCTGAAGGTCGAGAGTCAGGTCCTCACACAGGGCACGCTTCTTTTACAGCTACACGTATAAGCAACTAACTGATTGATCCCCCAACCACCGCTTCCATAACTTTCTGGTCAGGGGGAGAAATCTTCTTTCCGACCACTCGAATCTCTATGGATTTTCAAGTCGACCGTTGCAGATGCATTGGTGGTTCAGTGGTAGAATTCTCGCCTGCCACGCGGGAGGCCCGGGTTCGATTCCCGGCCAATGCAAGCTTCCTTTTAGAGCATTGGTAAAACAGGTCCCTGGACAAGCAGGGTTGCCTTTTACCCACGCTGAAGGAAATGTGTCATTTACTATGTTGCAACGCGTCACGTATGAAGAGCTTCAGCAACCGGCGCCAGCCAGCGTTTGCCTTGTTAGCGCAGTAGGTAGCGCGTCAGTCTCATAATCTGAAGGTCGTGAGTTCGACCCTCATACAGGGCATGCTTGTTTTACAGCTTGAGACTGTTGATAGCTGATGCGAAACGTTCATTTACTATGGAGTTTTTTCCACGGTCCTCTGTTGCGCCGAGCCTGCCGGTTGGCCGGTTAGCTCAGTTGGTTAGAGCGTGGTGCTAATAACGCCAAGGTCGTGGGTTCGATCCCCGTACGGGCCATGCTGTTTTGCCTATGTTTCTGCAAATGAAATGACTCCCTTATTTGCATGATGCATTGTATAGATACCACTATATCCGTTATTCAGGAAATGTCTGGACATCTGTGCGTTACCGTACATCCGCTGATTGCTGGCTGGTGTTTAGAGGCGGCGGTGTCTCGATTTTTCTGCACGTATGTTATTTGTTTCCGTGAACACAGGAGGCATTAACGGTGGATTCTCTTTAAACATTCAATATCCTTCAAACTCTGGTGTGTGCACCATTGGTCTAAGGTCTAGAAAGAAAAGGGGGTGACGTTATAAATGATCTTGTTTCTTTACACATAGATACAGGAGACATTTTTTGGCAGCTAAGAACAGTTCGGCATATCTAAAACGTTTGCAGGGAAGCCGTCCCGCTTATCTACTATCTTTTGAGTCAAGTAAAGCTTTCCAGTGTTGATTGTACGGCGCTGAACTCGTGGTTTTAGCATAATAAAGCAAGCAGCGCCCGAACAGGGACTTGAACCCTGGACCCTCAGATTAAAAGTCTGATGCTCTACCGACTGAGCTATCCAGGCTCACTGTGCATGAGGCTTGGGCCAGACCTGAAGCTGGCTATCAGTCACAGAGTTGGTCCACGTGCACTTACTTTACATCTAGGACACCTTGAGTTTCTGGTTGACAACCAATTTCTCAATGTCGGTCTCATAATCTGAAGGTCGAGAGTCAGGTCCTCACACAGGGCACGCTTCTTTTACAGCTACACGTATAAGCAACTAACTGATTGATCCCCCAACCACCGCTTCCATAACTTTCTGGTCAGGGGGAGAAATCTTCTTTCCGACCACTCGAATCTCTATGGATTTTCAAGTCGGCCGTTGCCGATGCATTGGTGGTTCAGTGGTAGAATTCTCGCCTGCCACGCGGGAGGCCCGGGTTCGATTCCCGGCCAATGCAAGCTTCCTTTTAGAGCATTGGTAAAACAGGTCCCTGGACAAGCAGGGTTGCCTTTTACCCACGCTGAAGGAAATGTGTCATTTACTATGTTGCAACGCGTCACGTATGAAGAGCTTCAGCAACCGGCGCCAGCCAGCGTTTGCCTTGTTAGCGCAGTAGGTAGCGCGTCAGTCTCGTAATCTGAAGGTCGTGAGTTCGACCCTCATACAGGGCATGCTTGTTTTACAGCTTGAGACTGTTGATAGCTGATGCCAAACGTTCATTTACTATGGAGTTTTTTCCACGGTCCTCTGTTGCGCCGAGCCTGCCGACGTGGCCGGTTAGCTCAGTTGGTTAGAGCGTGGTGCTAATAACGCCAAGGTCGCGGGTTCGATCCCCGTACGGGCCATGCTGTTTTGCCTATGTTTCTGCAAATGAAATGACTCCCTTATTTGCATGATGCATTGTATAGATACCACTATATCCGTTATTCAGGAAATGTCTGGACGTCTGTGCGTTACCGTACATCCGCGGATTGCTGGCTGGTGTTTAGAGGCGGCGGTGTCTCGATTTTTCTGCACGTATGTTATTTGTTTCCGTGAACACAGGAGGCATTAACGGTGGATTCTCTTTAAACATTCAATATCCTTCAAACTCTGGTGTGTGCACCATTGGTCTAAGGTCTAGAAAGAAAAGGGGGTGACGTTATAAATGATCTTGTTTCTTTACACATAGATACAGGAGACATTTTTTGGCAGCTAAGAACAGTTCGGCATATCTAAAACGTTTGCAGGGAAGCCGTCCCGCTTATCTACTATCTTTTGAGTCAAGTAAAGCTTTCCAGTGTTGATTGTACGGCGCTGAACTCGTGGTTTTAGCATAATAAAGCAAGCAGCGCCCGAACAGGGACTTGAACCCTGGACCCTCAGATTAAAAGTCTGGTGCTCTACCGACTGAGCTATCCAGGCTCGCTGTGCTGAGGCTTGGGCCAGACCTGAAGCTGGCTATCAGTCACAGAGTTGGTCCACGTGCACTTACTTTACATCTAGGACACCTTGAGTTTCTGGTTGACAACCAATTTCTCAATGTCGGTCTCATAATCTGAAGGTCGAGAGTCAGGTCCTCACACAGGGCACGCTTCTTTTACAGCTACACGTATAAGCAACTAACTGATTGATCCCCCAACCACCGCTTCCATAACTTTCTGGTCAGGGGGAGAAATCTTCTTTCCGACCACTCGAATCTCTATGGATTTTCAAGTCGACCGTTGCAGATGCATTGGTGGTTCAGTGGTAGAATTCTCGCCTGCCACGCGGGAGGCCCGGGTTCGATTCCCGGCCAATGCAAGCTTCCTTTTAGAGCATTGGTAAAACAGGTCCCTGGACAAGCAGGGTTGCCTTTTACCCACGCTGAAGGAAATGTGTCATTTACTATGTTGCAACGCGTCACGTATGAAGAGCTTCAGCAACCGGCGCGAGCCAGCGTTTGCCTTGTTAGCGCAGTAGGTAGCGCGTCAGTCTCATAATCTGAAGGTCGTGAGTTCGACCCTCATACAGGGCATGCTTGTTTTACAGCTTGAGACTGTTGATAGCTGATGCCAAACGTTCATTTACTATGGAGTTTTTTCCACGGTCCTCTGTTGCGCCGAGCCTGCCGGTTGGCCGGTTAGCTCAGTTGGTTAGAGCGTGGTGCTAATAACGCCAAGGTCGCGGGTTCGATCCCCGTACGGGCCATGCTGTTTTGCCTATGTTTCTGCAAATGAAATGACTCCCTTATTTGCATGATGCATTGTATAGATACCACTATATCCGTTATTCAGGAAATGTCTGGACATCTGTGCGTTACCGTACATCCGCGGATTGCTGGCTGGTGTTTAGAGGCGGCGGTGTCTCGATTTTTCTGCACGTATGTTATTTGTTTCCGTGAACACAGGAGGCATTAACGGTGGATTCTCTTTAAACATTCAATATCCTTCAAACTCTGGTGTGTGCACCATTGGTCTAAGGTCTAGAAAGAAAAGGGGGTGACGTTATAAATGACCTTGTTTCTTTACACATAGATACGGGAGACATTTTTTGGCAGGTAAGAACCGTTCGGCATATCTAAAACGTTTGCAGGGAAGCCGTCCCGCTTATCTACTATCTTTTGAGTCAAGTAAAGCTTTCCAGTGTTGATTGTACGGCGCTGAACTCGTGGTTTTAGCATAATAAAGCAAGCAGCGCCCGAACAGGGACTTGAACCCTGGACCCTCAGATTAAAAGTCTGATGCTCTACCGACTGAGCTATCCAGGCTCGCTGTGCATGAGGCTTGGGCCAGACCTGAAGCTGGCTATCAGTCACAGAGTTGGTCCACGTGCACTTACTTTACATCTAGGACACCTTGAGTTTCTGGTTGACAACCAATTTCTCAATGTCGGTCTCATAATCTGAAGGTCGAGAGTCAGGTCCTCGCACAGGGCACGCTTCTTTTACAGCTACACGTATAAGCAACTAACTGATTGATCCCCCAACCACCGCTTCCATAACTTTCTGGTCAGGGGGAGAAATCTTCTTTCCGACCACTCGAATCTCTATGGATTTTCAAGTCGACCGTTGCAGATGCATTGGTGGTTCAGTGGTAGAATTCTCGCCTGCCACGCGGGAGGCCCGGGTTCGATTCCCGGCCAATGCAAGCTTCCTTTTAGAGCATTGGTAAAACAGGTCCCTGGGCAAGCAGGGTTGCCTTTTACCCACGCTGAAGGAAATGTGTCATTTACTATGTTGCAACGCGTCACGTATGAAGAGCTTCAGCAACCGGCGCCAGCCAGCGTTTGCCTTGTTAGCGCAGTAGGTAGCGCGTCAGTCTCATAATCTGAAGGTCGTGAGTTCGACCCTCATACAGGGCATGCTTGTTTTACAGCTTGAGACTGTTGATAGCTGATGCCAAACGTTCATTTACTATGGAGTTTTTTCCACGGTCCTCTGTTGCGCCGAGCCTGCCGACGTGGCCGGTTAGCTCAGTTGGTTAGAGCGTGGTGCTAATAACGCCAAGGTCGCGGGTTCGATCCCCGTACGGGCCATGCTGTTTTGCCTATGTTTCTGCAAATGAAATGACTCCCTTATTTGCATGATGCATTGTATAGATACCACTATATCCGTTATTCAGGAAATGTCTGGACGTCTGTGCGTTACCGTACATCCGCTGATTGCTGGCTGGTGTTTAGAGGCGGCGGTGTCTCGATTTTTCTGCACGTATGTTATTTGTTTCCGTGAACACAGGAGGCATTAACGGTGGATTCTCTTTAAACATTCAATATCCTTCAAACTCTGGTGTGTGCACCATTGGTCTAAGGTCTAGAAAGAAAAGGGGGTGACGTTATAAATGATCTTGTTTCTTTACACATAGATACAGGAGACATTTTTTGGCAGCTAAGAACAGTTCGGCATATCTAAAACGTTTGCAGGGAAGCCGTCCCGCTTATCTACTATCTTTTGAGTCAAGTAAAGCTTTCCAGTGTTGATTGTACGGCGCTGAACTCGTGGTTTTAGCATAATAAAGCAAGCAGCGCCCGAACAGGGACTTGAACCCTGGACCCTCAGATTAAAAGTCTGATGCTCTACCGACTGAGCTATCCAGGCTCGCTGTGCATGAGGCTTGGGCCAGACCTGAAGCTGGCTATCAGTCACAGAGTTGGTCCACGTGCACTTACTTTACATCTAGGACACCTTGAGTTTCTGGTTGACAACCAATTTCTCAATGTCGGTCTCATAATCTGAAGGTCGAGAGTCAGGTCCTCACACAGGGCACGCTTCTTTTACAGCTACACGTATAAGCAACTAACTGATTGATCCCCCAACCACCGCTTCCATAACTTTCTGGTCAGGGGGAGAAATCTTCTTTCCGACCACTCGAATCTCTATGGATTTTCAAGTCGACCGTTGCAGATGCATTGGTGGTTCAGTGGTAGAATTCTCGCCTGCCACGCGGGAGGCCCGGGTTCGATTCCCGGCCAATGCAAGCTTCCTTTTAGAGCATTGGTAAAACAGGTCCCTGGACAAGCAGGGTTGCCTTTTACCCACGCTGAAGGAAATGTGTCATTTACTATGTTGCAACGCGTCACGTATGAAGAGCTTCAGCAACCGGCGCCAGCCAGCGTTTGCCTTGTTAGCGCAGTAGGTAGCGCGTCAGTCTCATAATCTGAAGGTCGTGAGTTCGACCCTCATACAGGGCATGCTTGTTTTACAGCTTGAGACTGTTGATAGCTGATGCCAAACGTTCATTTACTATGGAGTTTTTTCCACGGTCCTCTGTTGCGCCGAGCCTGCCGACGTGGCCGGTTAGCTCAGTTGGTTAGAGCGTGGTGCTAATAACGCCAAGGTCGCGGGTTCGATCCCCGTACGGGCCATGCTGTTTTGCCTATGTTTCTGCAAACGAAATGACTCCCTTATTTGCATGATGCATTGTATAGATACCACTATATCCGTTATTCAGGAAATGTCTGGACATCTGTGCGTTACCGTACATCCGCTGATTGCTGGCTGGTGTTTAGAGGCGGCGGTGTCTGGATTTTTCTGCACGTATGTTATTTGTTTCCGTGAACACAGGAGGCATTAACGGTGGATTCTCTTTAAACATTCAATATCCTTCAAACTCTGGTGTGTGCACCATTGGTCTAAGGTCTAGAAAGAAAAGGGGGTGACGTTATAAATGATCTTGTTTCTTTACACATAGATACAGGAGACATTTTTTGGCAGCTAAGAACAGTTCGGCATATCTAAAACGTTTGCAGGGAAGCCGTCCCGCTTATCTACTATCTTTTGAGTCAAGTAAAGCTTTCCAGTGTTGATTGTACGGCGCTGAACTCGTGGTTTTAGCATAATAAAGCGAGCAGCGCCCGAACAGGGACTTGAACCCTGGACCCTCAGATTAAAAGTCTGATGCTCTACCGACTGAGCTATCCAGGCTCGCTGTGCATGAGGCTTGGGCCAGACCTGAAGCTGGCTATCAGTCACAGAGTTGGTCCACGTGCACTTACTTTACATCTAGGACACCTTGAGTTTCTGGTTGACAACCAATTTCTCAATGTCGGTCTCATAATCTGAAGGTCGAGAGTCAGGTCCTCACACAGGGCACGCTTCTTTTACAGCTACACGTATAAGCAACTAACTGATTGATCCCCCAACCACCGCTTCCATAACTTTCTGGTCAGGGGGAGAAATCTTCTTTCCGACCACTCGAATCTCTATGGATTTTCAAGTCGACAGTTGCAGATGCATTGGTGGTTCAGTGGTAGAATTCTCGCCTGCCACGCGGGAGGCCCGGGTTCGATTCCCGGCCAATGCAAGCTTCCTTTTAGAGCATTGGTAAAACAGGTCCCTGGACAAGCAGGGTTGCCTTTTACCCACGCTGAAGGAAATGTGTCATTTACTATGTTGCAACGCGTCACGTATGAAGAGCTTCAGCAACCGGCGCCAGCCAGCGTTTGCCTTGTTAGCGCAGTAGGTAGCGCGTCAGTCTCATAATCTGAAGGTCGTGAGTTCGACCCTCATACAGGGCATGCTTGTTTTACAGCTTGAGACTGTTGATAGCTGATGCCAAACGTTCATTTACTATGGAGTTTTTTCCACGGTCCTCTGTTGCGCCGAGCCTGCCGACGTGGCCGGTTAGCTCCGTTGGTTAGAGCGTGGTGCTAATAACGCCAAGGTCGCGGGTTCGATCCCCGTACGGGCCATGCTGTTTTGCCTATGTTTCTGCAAATGAAATGACTCCCTTATTTGCATGATGCATTGTATAGATACCACTATATCCGTTATTCAGGAAATGTCTGGACATCTGTGCGTTACCGTACATCCGCTGATTGCTGGCTGGTGTTTAGAGGCGGCGGTGTCTCGATTTTTCTGCACGTATGTTATTTGTTTCCGTGAACACAGGAGGCATTAACGGTGGATTCTCTTTAAACATTCAATATCCTTCAAACTCTGGTGTGTGCACCATTGGTCTAAGGTCTAGAAAGAAAAGGGGGTGACGTTATAAATGATCTTGTTTCTTTACACATAGATACAGGAGACATTTTTTGGCAGCTAAGAACAGTTCGGCATATCTAAAACGTTTGCAGGGAAGCCGTCCCGCTTATCTACTATCTTTTGAGTCAAGTAAAGCTTTCCAGTGTTGATTGTACGGCGCTGAACTCGTGGTTTTAGCATAATAAAGCAAGCAGCGCCCGAACAGGGACTTGAACCCTGGACCCTCAGATTAAAAGTCTGATGCTCTACCGACTGAGCTATCCAGGCTCGCTGTGCATGAGGCTTGGGCCAGACCTGAAGCTGGCTATCAGTCACAGAGTTGGTCCACGTGCACTTACTTTACATCTAGGACACCTTGAGTTTCTGGTTGACAACCAATTTCTCAATGTCGGTCTCATAATCTGAAGGTCGAGAGTCAGGTCCTCACACAGGGCACGCTTCTTTTACAGCTACACGTATAAGCAACTAACTGATTGATCCCCCAACCACCGCTTCCATAACTTTCTGGTCAGGGGGAGAAATCTTCTTTCCGACCACTCGAATCTCTATGGATTTTCAAGTCGACCGTTGCAGATGCATTGGTGGTTCAGTGGTAGAATTCTCGCCTGCCACGCGGGAGGCCCGGGTTCGATTCCCGGCCAATGCAAGCTTCCTTTTAGAGCATTGGTAAAACAGGTCCCTGGACAAGCAGGGTTGCCTTTTACCCACGCTGAAGGAAATGTGTCATTTACTATGTTGCAACGCGTCACGTATGAAGAGCTTCAGCAACCGGCGCCGGCCAGCGTTTGCCTTGTTAGTGCAGTAGGTAGCGCGTCAGTCTCATAATCTGAAGGTCGTGAGTTCGACCCTCATACAGGGCATGCTTGTTTTACAGCTTGAGACTGTTGATAGCTGATGCCAAACGTTCATTTACTATGGAGTTTTTTCCACGGTCCTCTGTTGCGCCGAGCCTGCCGACGTGGCCGGTTAGCTCAGTTGGTTAGAGCGTGGTGCTAATAACGCCAAGGTCGCGGGTTCGATCCCCGTACGGGCCATGCTGTTTTGCCTATGTTTCTGCAAATGAAATGACTCCCTTATTTGCATGATGCATTGTATAGATACCACTATATCCGTTATTCAGGAAATGTCTGGACGTCTGTGCGTTACCGTACATCCGCTGATTGCTGGCTGGTGTTTAGAGGCGGCGGTGTCTCGATTTTTCTGCACGTATGTTATTTGTTTCCGTGAACACAGGAGGCATTAACGGTGGATTCTCTTTAAACATTCAATATCCTTCAAACTCTGGTGTGTGCACCATTGGTCTAAGGTCTAGAAAGAAAAGGGGGTGACGTTATAAATGATCTTGTTTCTTTACACATAGATACAGGAGACATTTTTTGGCAGCTAAGAACAGTTCGGCATATCTAAAACGTTTGCAGGGAAGCCGTCCCGCTTATCTACTATCTTTTGAGTCAAGTAAAGCTTTCCAGTGTTGATTGTACGGCGCTGAACTCGTGGTTTTAGCATAATAAAGCGAGCAGCGCCCGAACAGGGACTTGAACCCTGGACCCTCAGATTAAAAGTCTGATGCTCTACCGACTGAGCTATCCAGGCTCGCTGTGCATGAGGCTTGGGCCAGACCTGAAGCTGGCTATCAGTCACAGAGTTGGTCCACGTGCACTTACTTTACATCTAGGACACCTTGAGTTTCTGGTTGACAACCAATTTCTCAATGTCGGTCTCATAATCTGAAGGTCGAGAGTCAGGTCCTCACACAGGGCACGCTTCTTTTACAGCTACACGTATAAGCAACTAACTGATTGATCCCCCAACCACCGCTTCCATAACTTTCTGGTCAGGGGGAGAAATCTTCTTTCCGACCACTCGAATCTCTATGGATTTTCAAGTCGACCGTTGCAGATGCATTGGTGGTTCAGTGGTAGAATTCTCGCCTGCCACGCGGGAGGCCCGGGTTCGATTCCCGGCCAATGCAAGCTTCCTTTTAGAGCATTGGTAAAACAGGTCCCTGGACAAGCAGGGTTGCCTTTTACCCACGCTGAAGGAAATGTGTCATTTACTATGTTGCAACGCGTCACGTATGAAGAGCTTCAGCAACCGGCGCCAGCCAGCGTTTGCCTTGTTAGCGCAGTAGGTAGCGCGTCAGTCTCATAATCTGAAGGTCGTGAGTTCGACCCTCATACAGGGCATGCTTGTTTTACAGCTTGAGACTGTTGATAGCTGATGCCAAACGTTCATTTACTATGGAGTTTTTTCCACGGTCCTCTGTTGCGCCGAGCCTGCCGACGTGGCCGGTTAGCTCCGTTGGTTAGAGCGTGGTGCTAATAACGCCAAGGTCGCGGGTTCGATCCCCGTACGGGCCATGCTGTTTTGCCTATGTTTCTGCAAATGAAATGACTCCCTTATTTGCATGATGCATTGTATAGATACCACTATATCCGTTATTCAGGAAATGTCTGGACGTCTGTGCGTTACCGTACATCCGCGGATTGCTGGCTGGTGTTTAGAGGCGGCGGTGTCTCGATTTTTCTGCACGTATGTTATTTGTTTCCGTGAACACAGGAGGCATTAACGGTGGATTCTCTTTAAACATTCAATATCCTTCAAACTCTGGTGTGTGCACCATTGGTCTAAGGTCTAGAAAGAAAAGGGGGTGACGTTATAAATGATCTTGTTTCTTTACACATAGATACAGGAGACATTTTTTGGCAGCTAAGAACAGTTCGGCATATCTAAAACGTTTGCAGGGAAGCCGTCCCGCTTATCTACTATCTTTTGAGTCAAGTAAAGCTTTCCAGTGTTGATTGTACGGCGCTGAACTCGTGGTTTTAGCATAATAAAGCAAGCCGCGCCCGAACAGGGACTTGAACCCTGGACCCTCAGATTAAAAGTCTGGTGCTCTACCGACTGAGCTATCCAGGCTCGCTGTGCATGAGGCTTGGGCCAGACCTGAAGCTGGCTATCAGTCACAGAGTTGGTCCACGTGCACTTACTTTACATCTAGGACACCTTGAGTTTCTGGTTGACAACCAATTTCTCAATGTCGGTCTCATAATCTGAAGGTCGAGAGTCAGGTCCTCACACAGGGCACGCTTCTTTTACAGCTACACGTATAAGCAACTAACTGATTGATCCCCCAACCACCGCTTCCATAACTTTCTGGTCAGGGGGAGAAATCTTCTTTCCGACCACTCGAATCTCTATGGATTTTCAAGTCGGCCGTTGCAGATGAATTGGTGGTTCAGTGGTAGAATTCTCGCCTGCCACGCGGGAGGCCCGGGTTCGATTCCCGGCCAATGCAAGCTTCCTTTTAGAGCATTGGTAAAACAGGTCCCTGGACAAGCAGGGTTGCCTTTTACCCACGCTGAAGGAAATGTGTCATTTACTATGTTGCAACGCGTCACGTATGAAGAGCTTCAGCAACCGGCGCCAGCCAGCGTTTGCCTTGTTAGCGCAGTAGGTAGCGCGTCAGTCTCATAATCTGAAGGTCGTGAGTTCGACCCTCATACAGGGCATGCTTGTTTTACAGCTTGAGACTGTTGATAGCTGATGCCAAACGTTCATTTACTATGGAGTGTTTTCCACGGTCCTCTGTTGCGCCGAGCCTGCCGACGTGGCCGGTTAGCTCAGTTGGTTAGAGCGTGGTGCTAATAACGCCAAGGTCGCGGGTTCGATCCCCGTACGGGCCATGCTGTTTTGCCTATGTTTCTGCAAATGAAATGACTCCCTTATTTGCATGATGCATTGTATAGATACCACTATATCCGTTATTCAGGAAATGTCTGGACGTCTGTGCGTTACCGTACATCCGCGGATTGCTGGCTGGTGTTTAGAGGCGGCGGTGTCTCGATTTTTCTGCACGTATGTTATTTGTTTCCGTGAACACAGGAGGCATTAACGGTGGATTCTCTTTAAACATTCAATATCCTTCAAACTCTGGTGTGTGCACCATTGGTCTAAGGTCTAGAAAGAAAAGGGGGTGACGTTATAAATGATCTTGTTTCTTTACACATAGATACAGGAGACATTTTTTGGCAGCTAAGAACAGTTCGGCATATCTAAAACGTTTGCAGGGAAGCCGTCCCGCTTATCTACTATCTTTTGAGTCAAGTAAAGCTTTCCAGTGTTGATTGTACGGCGCTGAACTCGTGGTTTTAGCATAATAAAGCAAGCAGCGCCCGAACAGGGACTTGAACCCTGGACCCTCAGATTAAAAGTCTGATGCTCTACCGACTGAGCTATCCAGGATCGCTGTGCATGAGGCTTGGGCCAGACCTGAAGCTGGCTATCAGTCACAGAGTTGGTCCACGTGCACTTACTTTACATCTAGGACACCTTGAGTTTCTGGTTGACAACCAATTTCTCAATGTCGGTCTCATAATCTGAAGGTCGAGAGTCAGGTCCTCACACAGGGCACGCTTCTTTTACAGCTACACGTATAAGCAACTAACTGATTGATCCCCCAACCACCGCTTCCATAACTTTCTGGTCAGGGGGAGAAATCTTCTTTCCGACCACTCGAATCTCTATGGATTTTCAAGTCGGCCATTGCAGATGCATTGGTGGTTCAGTGGTAGAATTCTCGCCTGCCACGCGGGAGGCCCGGGTTCGATTCCCGGCCAATGCAAGCTTCCTTTTAGAGCATTGGTAAAACAGGTCCCTGGACAAGCAGGGTTGCCTTTTACCCACGCTGAAGGAAATGTGTCATTTACTATGTTGCAACGCGTCACGTATGAAGAGCTTCAGCAACCGGCGCCAGCCAGCGTTTGCCTTGTTAGCGCAGTAGGTAGCGCGTCAGTCTCATAATCTGAAGGTCGTGAGTTCGACCCTCATACAGGGCATGCTTGTTTTACAGCTTGAGACTGTTGATAGCTGATGCCAAACGTTCATTTACTATGGAGTTTTTTCCACGGTCCTCTGTTGCGCCGAGCCTGCCGACGTGGCCGGTTAGCTCAGTTGGTTAGAGCGTGGTGCTAATAACGCCAAGGTCGCGGGTTCGATCCCTGTACGGGCCATGCTGTTTTGCCTATGTTTCTGCAAATGAAATGACTCCCTTATTTGCATGATGCATTGTATAGATACCACTATATCCGTTATTCAGGAAATGTCTGGACATCTGTGCGTTACCGTACATCCGCTGATTGCTGGCTGGTATTTAGAGGCGGCGGTGTCTCGATTTTTCTGCACGTATGTTATTTGTTTCCGTGAACACAGGAGGCATTAACGGTGGATTCTCTTTAAACATTCAATATCCTTCAAACTCTGGTGTGTGCACCATTGGTCTAAGGTCTAGAAAGAAAAGGGGGTGACGTTATAAATGATCTTGTTTCTTTACACATAGATACAGGAGACATTTTTTGGCAGCTAAGAACAGTTCGGCATATCTAAAACGTTTGCAGGGAAGCCGTCCCGCTTATCTACTATCTTTTGAGTCAAGTAAAGCTTTCCAGTGTTGATTGTACGGCGCTGAACTCGTGGTTTTAGCATAATAAAGCAAGCCGCGCCCGAACAGGGACTTGAACCCTGGACCCTCAGATTAAAAGTCTGGTGCTCTACCGACTGAGCTATCCAGGCTCGCTGTGCATGAGGCTTGGGCCAGACCTGAAGCTGGCTATCAGTCACAGAGTTGGTCCACGTGCACTTACTTTACATCTAGGACACCTTGAGTTTCTGGTTGACAACCAATTTCTCAATGTCGGTCTCATAATCTGAAGGTCGAGAGTCAGGTCCTCACACAGGGCACGCTTCTTTTACAGCTACACGTATAAGCAACTAACTGATTGATCCCCCAACCACCGCTTCCATAACTTTCTGGTCAGGGGGAGAAATCTTCTTTCCGACCACTCGAATCTCTATGGATTTTCAAGTCGGCCGTTGCAGATGCATTGGTGGTTCAGTGGTAGAATTCTCGCCTGCCACGCGGGAGGCCCGGGTTCGATTCCCGGCCAATGCAAGCTTCCTTTTAGAGCATTGGTAAAACAGGTCCCTGGACAAGCAGGGTTGCCTTTTACCCACGCTGAAGGAAATGTGTCATTTACTATGTTGCAACGCGTCACGTATGAAGAGCTTCAGCAACCGGCGCCAGCCAGCGTTTGCCTTGTTAGCGCAGTAGGTAGCGCGTCAGTCTCATAATCTGAAGGTCGTGAGTTCGACCCTCATACAGGGCATGCTTGTTTTACAGCTTGAGACTGTTGATAGCTGATGCCAAACGTTCATTTACTATGGAGTGTTTTCCACGGTCCTCTGTTGCGCCGAGCCTGCCGACGTGGCCGGTTAGCTCAGTTGGTTAGAGCGTGGTGCTAATAACGCCAAGGTCGCGGGTTCGATCCCCGTACGGGCCATGCTGTTTTGCCTATGTTTCTGCAAATGAAATGACTCCCTTATTTGCATGATGCATTGTATAGATACCACTATATCCGTTATTCAGGAAATGTCTGGACGTCTGTGCGTTACCGTACATCCGCGGATTGCTGGCTGGTGTTTAGAGGCGGCGGTGTCTCGATTTTTCTGCACGTATGTTATTTCTTTCCGTGAACACAGGAGGCATTAACGGTGGATTCTCTTTAAACATTCAATATCCTTCAAACTCTGGTGTGTGCACCATTGGTCTAAGGTCTAGAAAGAAAAGGGGGTGACGTTATAAATGACCTTGTTTCTTTACACATAGATACAGGAGACATTTTTTGGCAGCTAAGAACAGTTCGGCATATCTAAAACGTTTGCAGGGAAGCCGTCCCGCTTATCTACTATCTTTTGAGTCAAGTAAAGCTTTCCAGTGTTGATTGTACGGCGCTGAACTCGTGGTTTTAGCATAATAAAGCAAGCAGCGCCCGAACAGGGACTTGAACCCTGGACCCTCAGATTAAAAGTCTGATGCTCTACCGACTGAGCTATCCAGGATCGCTGTGCATGAGGCTTGGGCCAGACCTGAAGCTGGCTATCAGTCACAGAGTTGGTCCACGTGCACTTACTTTACATCTAGGACACCTTGAGTTTCTGGTTGACAACCAATTTCTCAATGTCGGTCTCATAATCTGAAGGTCGAGAGTCAGGTCCTCACACAGGGCACGCTTCTTTTACAGCTACACGTATAAGCAACTAACTGATTGATCCCCCAACCACCGCTTCCATAACTTTCTGGTCAGGGGGAGAAATCTTCTTTCCGACCACTCGAATCTCTATGGATTTTCAAGTCGGCCGTTGCAGATGCATTGGTGGTTCAGTGGTAGAATTCTCGCCTGCCACGCGGGAGGCCCGGGTTCGATTCCCGGCCAATGCAAGCTTCCTTTTAGAGCATTGGTAAAACAGGTCCCTGGACAAGCAGGGTTGCCTTTTACCCACGCTGAAGGAAATGTGTCATTTACTATGTTGCAACGCGTCACGTATGAAGAGCTTCAGCAACCGGCGCCAGCCAGCGTTTGCCTTGTTAGCGCAGTAGGTAGCGCGTCAGTCTCATAATCTGAAGGTCGTGAGTTCGACCCTCATACAGGGCATGCTTGTTTTACAGCTTGAGACTGTTGATAGCTGATGCCAAACGTTCATTTACTATGGAGTTTTTTCCACGGTCCTCTGTTGCGCCGAGCCTGCCGACGCGGCCGGTTAGCTCAGTTGGTTAGAGCGTGGTGCTAATAACGCCAAGGTCGCGGGTTCGATCCCTGTACGGGCCATGCTGTTTTGCCTATGTTTCTGCAAATGAAATGACTCCCTTATTTGCATGATGCATTGTATAGATACCACTATATCCGTTATTCAGGAAATGTCTGGACATCTGTGCGTTACCGTACATCCGCTGATTGCTGGCTGGTATTTAGAGGCGGCGGTGTCTCGATTTTTCTGCACGTATGTTATTTGTTTCCGTGAACACAGGAGGCATTAACGGTGGATTCTCTTTAAACATTCAATATCCTTCAAACTCTGGTGTGTGCACCATTGGTCTAAGGTCTAGAAAGAAAAGGGGGTGACGTTATAAATGATCTTGTTTCTTTACACATAGATACAGGAGACATTTTTTGGCAGCTAAGAACAGTTCGGCATATCTAAAACGTTTGCAGGGAAGCCGTCCCGCTTATCTACTATCTTTTGAGTCAAGTAAAGCTTTCCAGTGTTGATTGTACGGCGCTGAACTCGTGGTTTTAGCATAATAAAGCAAGCCGCGCCCGAACAGGGACTTGAACCCTGGACCCTCAGATTAAAAGTCTGGTGCTCTACCGACTGAGCTATCCAGGCTCGCTGTGCATGAGGCTTGGGCCAGACCTGAAGCTGGCTATCAGTCACAGAGTTGGTCCACGTGCACTTACTTTACATCTAGGACACCTTGAGTTTCTGGTTGACAACCAATTTCTCAATGTCGGTCTCATAATCTGAAGGTCGAGAGTCAGGTCCTCACACAGGGCACGCTTCTTTTACAGCTACACGTATAAGCAACTAACTGATTGATCCCCCAACCACCGCTTCCATAACTTTCTGGTCAGGGGGAGAAATCTTCTTTCCGACCACTCGAATCTCTATGGATTTTCAAGTCGGCCGTTGCAGATGCATTGGTGGTTCAGTGGTAGAATTCTCGCCTGCCACGCGGGAGGCCCGGGTTCGATTCCCGGCCAATGCAAGCTTCCTTTTAGAGCATTGGTAAAACAGGTCCCTGGACAAGCAGGGTTGCCTTTTACCCACGCTGAAGGAAATGTGTCATTTACTATGTTGCAACGCGTCACGTATGAAGAGCTTCAGCAACCGGCGCCAGCCAGCGTTTGCCTTGTTAGCGCAGTAGGTAGCGCGTCAGTCTCATAATCTGAAGGTCGTGAGTTCGACCCTCATACAGGGCATGCTTGTTTTACAGCTTGAGACTGTTGATAGCTGATGCCAAACGTTCATTTACTATGGAGTGTTTTCCACGGTCCTCTGTTGCGCCGAGCCTGCCGACGTGGCCGGTTAGCTCAGTTGGTTAGAGCGTGGTGCTAATAACGCCAAGGTCGCGGGTTCGATCCCCGTACGGGCCATGCTGTTTTGCCTATGTTTCTGCAAATGAAATGACTCCCTTATTTGCATGATGCATTGTATAGATACCACTATATCCGTTATTCAGGAAATGTCTGGACGTCTGTGCGTTACCGTACATCCGCGGATTGCTGGCTGGTGTTTAGAGGCGGCGGTGTCTCGATTTTTCTGCACGTATGTTATTTGTTTCCGTGAACACAGGAGGCATTAACGGTGGATTCTCTTTAAACATTCAATATCCTTCAAACTCTGGTGTGTGCACCATTGGTCTAAGGTCTAGAAAGAAAAGGGGGTGACGTTATAAATGATCTTGTTTCTTTACACATAGATACAGGAGACATTTTTTGGCAGCTAAGAACAGTTCGGCATATCTAAAACGTTTGCAGGGAAGCCGTCCCGCTTATCTACTATCTTTTGAGTCAAGTAAAGCTTTCCAGTGTTGATTGTACGGCGCTGAACTCGTGGTTTTAGCATAATAAAGCAAGCAGCGCCCGAACAGGGACTTGAACCCTGGACCCTCAGATTAAAAGTCTGATGCTCTACCGACTGAGCTATCCAGGATCGCTGTGCATGAGGCTTGGGCCAGACCTGAAGCTGGCTATCAGTCACAGAGTTGGTCCACGTGCACTTACTTTACATCTAGGACACCTTGAGTTTCTGGTTGACAACCAATTTCTCAATGTCGGTCTCATAATCTGAAGGTCGAGAGTCAGGTCCTCACACAGGGCACGCTTCTTTTACAGCTACACGTATAAGCAACTAACTGATTGATCCCCCAACCACCGCTTCCATAACTTTCTGGTCAGGGGGAGAAATCTTCTTTCCGACCACTCGAATCTCTATGGATTTTCAAGTCGGCCATTGCAGATGCATTGGTGGTTCAGTGGTAGAATTCTCGCCTGCCACGCGGGAGGCCCGGGTTCGATTCCCGGCCAATGCAAGCTTCCTTTTAGAGCATTGGTAAAACAGGTCCCTGGACAAGCAGGGTTGCCTTTTACCCACGCTGAAGGAAATGTGTCATTTACTATGTTGCAACGCGTCACGTATGAAGAGCTTCAGCAACCGGCGCCAGCCAGCGTTTGCCTTGTTAGCGCAGTAGGTAGCGCGTCAGTCTCATAATCTGAAGGTCGTGAGTTCGACCCTCATACAGGGCATGCTTGTTTTACAGCTTGAGACTGTTGATAGCTGATGCCAAACGTTCATTTACTATGGAGTTTTTTCCACGGTCCTCTGTTGCGCCGAGCCTGCCGACGTGGCCGGTTAGCTCAGTTGGTTAGAGCGTGGTGCTAATAACGCCAAGGTCGCGGGTTCGATCCCTGTACGGGCCATGCTGTTTTGCCTATGTTTCTGCAAATGAAATGACTCCCTTATTTGCATGATGCATTGTATAGATACCACTATATCCGTTATTCAGGAAATGTCTGGACATCTGTGCGTTACCGTACATCCGCTGATTGCTGGCTGGTATTTAGAGGCGGCGGTGTCTCGATTTTTCTGCACGTATGTTATTTGTTTCCGTGAACACAGGAGGCATTAACGGTGGATTCTCTTTAAACATTCAATATCCTTCAAACTCTGGTGTGTGCACCATTGGTCTAAGGTCTAGAAAGAAAAGGGGGTGACGTTATAAATGATCTTGTTTCTTTACACATAGATACAGGAGACATTTTTTGGCAGCTAAGAACAGTTCGGCATATCTAAAACGTTTGCAGGGAAGCCGTCCCGCTTATCTACTATCTTTTGAGTCAAGTAAAGCTTTCCAGTGTTGATTGTACGGCGCTGAACTCGTGGTTTTAGCATAATAAAGCAAGCCGCGCCCGAACAGGGACTTGAACCCTGGACCCTCAGATTAAAAGTCTGGTGCTCTACCGACTGAGCTATCCAGGCTCGCTGTGCATGAGGCTTGGGCCAGACCTGAAGCTGGCTATCAGTCACAGAGTTGGTCCACGTGCACTTACTTTACATCTAGGACACCTTGAGTTTCTGGTTGACAACCAATTTCTCAATGTCGGTCTCATAATCTGAAGGTCGAGAGTCAGGTCCTCACACAGGGCACGCTTCTTTTACAGCTACACGTATAAGCAACTAACTGATTGATCCCCCAACCACCGCTTCCATAACTTTCTGGTCAGGGGGAGAAATCTTCTTTCCGACCACTCGAATCTCTATGGATTTTCAAGTCGGCCGTTGCAGATGCATTGGTGGTTCAGTGGTAGAATTCTCGCCTGCCACGCGGGAGGCCCGGGTTCGATTCCCGGCCAATGCAAGCTTCCTTTTAGAGCATTGGTAAAACAGGTCCCTGGACAAGCAGGGTTGCCTTTTACCCACGCTGAAGGAAATGTGTCATTTACTATGTTGCAACGCGTCACGTATGAAGAGCTTCAGCAACCGGCGCCAGCCAGCGTTTGCCTTGTTAGCGCAGTAGGTAGCGCGTCAGTCTCATAATCTGAAGGTCGTGAGTTCGACCCTCATACAGGGCATGCTTGTTTTACAGCTTGAGACTGTTGATAGCTGATGCCAAACGTTCATTTACTATGGAGTGTTTTCCACGGTCCTCTGTTGCGCCGAGCCTGCCGACGTGGCCGGTTAGCTCAGTTGGTTAGAGCGTGGTGCTAATAACGCCAAGGTCGCGGGTTCGATCCCCGTACGGGCCATGCTGTTTTGCCTATGTTTCTGCAAATGAAATGACTCCCTTATTTGCATGATGCATTGTATAGATACCACTATATCCGTTATTCAGGAAATGTCTGGACGTCTGTGCGTTACCGTACATCCGCGGATTGCTGGCTGGTGTTTAGAGGCGGCGGTGTCTCGATTTTTCTGCACGTATGTTATTTCTTTCCGTGAACACAGGAGGCATTAACGGTGGATTCTCTTTAAACATTCAATATCCTTCAAACTCTGGTGTGTGCACCATTGGTCTAAGGTCTAGAAAGAAAAGGGGGTGACGTTATAAATGACCTTGTTTCTTTACACATAGATACAGGAGACATTTTTTGGCAGCTAAGAACAGTTCGGCATATCTAAAACGTTTGCAGGGAAGCCGTCCCGCTTATCTACTATCTTTTGAGTCAAGTAAAGCTTTCCAGTGTTGATTGTACGGCGCTGAACTCGTGGTTTTAGCATAATAAAGCAAGCAGCGCCCGAACAGGGACTTGAACCCTGGACCCTCAGATTAAAAGTCTGATGCTCTACCGACTGAGCTATCCAGGATCGCTGTGCATGAGGCTTGGGCCAGACCTGAAGCTGGCTATCAGTCACAGAGTTGGTCCACGTGCACTTACTTTACATCTAGGACACCTTGAGTTTCTGGTTGACAACCAATTTCTCAATGTCGGTCTCATAATCTGAAGGTCGAGAGTCAGGTCCTCACACAGGGCACGCTTCTTTTACAGCTACACGTATAAGCAACTAACTGATTGATCCCCCAACCACCGCTTCCATAACTTTCTGGTCAGGGGGAGAAATCTTCTTTCCGACCACTCGAATCTCTATGGATTTTCAAGTCGGCCATTGCAGATGCATTGGTGGTTCAGTGGTAGAATTCTCGCCTGCCACGCGGGAGGCCCGGGTTCGATTCCCGGCCAATGCAAGCTTCCTTTTAGAGCATTGGTAAAACAGGTCCCTGGACAAGCAGGGTTGCCTTTTACCCACGCTGAAGGAAATGTGTCATTTACTATGTTGCAACGCGTCACGTATGAAGAGCTTCAGCAACCGGCGCCAGCCAGCGTTTGCCTTGTTAGCGCAGTAGGTAGCGCGTCAGTCTCATAATCTGAAGGTCGTGAGTTCGACCCTCATACAGGGCATGCTTGTTTTACAGCTTGAGACTGTTGATAGCTGATGCCAAACGTTCATTTACTATGGAGTTTTTTCCACGGTCCTCTGTTGCGCCGAGCCTGCCGACGCGGCCGGTTAGCTCAGTTGGTTAGAGCGTGGTGCTAATAACGCCAAGGTCGCGGGTTCGATCCCTGTACGGGCCATGCTGTTTTGCCTATGTTTCTGCAAATGAAATGACTCCCTTATTTGCATGATGCATTGTATAGATACCACTATATCCGTTATTCAGGAAATGTCTGGACATCTGTGCGTTACCGTACATCCGCTGATTGCTGGCTGGTATTTAGAGGCGGCGGTGTCTCGATTTTTCTGCACGTATGTTATTTGTTTCCGTGAACACAGGAGGCATTAACGGTGGATTCTCTTTAAACATTCAATATCCTTCAAACTCTGGTGTGTGCACCATTGGTCTAAGGTCTAGAAAGAAAAGGGGGTGACGTTATAAATGATCTTGTTTCTTTACACATAGATACAGGAGACATTTTTTGGCAGCTAAGAACAGTTCGGCATATCTAAAACGTTTGCAGGGAAGCCGTCCCGCTTATCTACTATCTTTTGAGTCAAGTAAAGCTTTCCAGTGTTGATTGTACGGCGCTGAACTCGTGGTTTTAGCATAATAAAGCAAGCCGCGCCCGAACAGGGACTTGAACCCTGGACCCTCAGATTAAAAGTCTGGTGCTCTACCGACTGAGCTATCCAGGCTCGCTGTGCATGAGGCTTGGGCCAGACCTGAAGCTGGCTATCAGTCACAGAGTTGGTCCACGTGCACTTACTTTACATCTAGGACACCTTGAGTTTCTGGTTGACAACCAATTTCTCAATGTCGGTCTCATAATCTGAAGGTCGAGAGTCAGGTCCTCACACAGGGCACGCTTCTTTTACAGCTACACGTATAAGCAACTAACTGATTGATCCCCCAACCACCGCTTCCATAACTTTCTGGTCAGGGGGAGAAATCTTCTTTCCGACCACTCGAATCTCTATGGATTTTCAAGTCGGCCGTTGCAGATGCATTGGTGGTTCAGTGGTAGAATTCTCGCCTGCCACGCGGGAGGCCCGGGTTCGATTCCCGGCCAATGCAAGCTTCCTTTTAGAGCATTGGTAAAACAGGTCCCTGGACAAGCAGGGTTGCCTTTTACCCACGCTGAAGGAAATGTGTCATTTACTATGTTGCAACGCGTCACGTATGAAGAGCTTCAGCAACCGGCGCCAGCCAGCGTTTGCCTTGTTAGCGCAGTAGGTAGCGCGTCAGTCTCATAATCTGAAGGTCGTGAGTTCGACCCTCATACAGGGCATGCTTGTTTTACAGCTTGAGACTGTTGATAGCTGATGCCAAACGTTCATTTACTATGGAGTGTTTTCCACGGTCCTCTGTTGCGCCGAGCCTGCCGACGTGGCCGGTTAGCTCAGTTGGTTAGAGCGTGGTGCTAATAACGCCAAGGTCGCGGGTTCGATCCCCGTACGGGCCATGCTGTTTTGCCTATGTTTCTGCAAATGAAATGACTCCCTTATTTGCATGATGCATTGTATAGATACCACTATATCCGTTATTCAGGAAATGTCTGGACGTCTGTGCGTTACCGTACATCCGCGGATTGCTGGCTGGTGTTTAGAGGCGGCGGTGTCTCGATTTTTCTGCACGTATGTTATTTGTTTCCGTGAACACAGGAGGCATTAACGGTGGATTCTCTTTAAACATTCAATATCCTTCAAACTCTGGTGTGTGCACCATTGGTCTAAGGTCTAGAAAGAAAAGGGGGTGACGTTATAAATGATCTTGTTTCTTTACACATAGATACAGGAGACATTTTTTGGCAGCTAAGAACAGTTCGGCATATCTAAAACGTTTGCAGGGAAGCCGTCCCGCTTATCTACTATCTTTTGAGTCAAGTAAAGCTTTCCAGTGTTGATTGTACGGCGCTGAACTCGTGGTTTTAGCATAATAAAGCAAGCAGCGCCCGAACAGGGACTTGAACCCTGGACCCTCAGATTAAAAGTCTGATGCTCTACCGACTGAGCTATCCAGGATCGCTGTGCATGAGGCTTGGGCCAGACCTGAAGCTGGCTATCAGTCACAGAGTTGGTCCACGTGCACTTACTTTACATCTAGGACACCTTGAGTTTCTGGTTGACAACCAATTTCTCAATGTCGGTCTCATAATCTGAAGGTCGAGAGTCAGGTCCTCACACAGGGCACGCTTCTTTTACAGCTACACGTATAAGCAACTAACTGATTGATCCCCCAACCACCGCTTCCATAACTTTCTGGTCAGGGGGAGAAATCTTCTTTCCGACCACTCGAATCTCTATGGATTTTCAAGTCGGCCATTGCAGATGCATTGGTGGTTCAGTGGTAGAATTCTCGCCTGCCACGCGGGAGGCCCGGGTTCGATTCCCGGCCAATGCAAGCTTCCTTTTAGAGCATTGGTAAAACAGGTCCCTGGACAAGCAGGGTTGCCTTTTACCCACGCTGAAGGAAATGTGTCATTTACTATGTTGCAACGCGTCACGTATGAAGAGCTTCAGCAACCGGCGCCAGCCAGCGTTTGCCTTGTTAGCGCAGTAGGTAGCGCGTCAGTCTCATAATCTGAAGGTCGTGAGTTCGACCCTCATACAGGGCATGCTTGTTTTACAGCTTGAGACTGTTGATAGCTGATGCCAAACGTTCATTTACTATGGAGTTTTTTCCACGGTCCTCTGTTGCGCCGAGCCTGCCGACGTGGCCGGTTAGCTCAGTTGGTTAGAGCGTGGTGCTAATAACGCCAAGGTCGCGGGTTCGATCCCTGTACGGGCCATGCTGTTTTGCCTATGTTTCTGCAAATGAAATGACTCCCTTATTTGCATGATGCATTGTATAGATACCACTATATCCGTTATTCAGGAAATGTCTGGACATCTGTGCGTTACCGTACATCCGCTGATTGCTGGCTGGTATTTAGAGGCGGCGGTGTCTCGATTTTTCTGCACGTATGTTATTTGTTTCCGTGAACACAGGAGGCATTAACGGTGGATTCTCTTTAAACATTCAATATCCTTCAAACTCTGGTGTGTGCACCATTGGTCTAAGGTCTAGAAAGAAAAGGGGGTGACGTTATAAATGATCTTGTTTCTTTACACATAGATACAGGAGACATTTTTTGGCAGCTAAGAACAGTTCGGCATATCTAAAACGTTTGCAGGGAAGCCGTCCCGCTTATCTACTATCTTTTGAGTCAAGTAAAGCTTTCCAGTGTTGATTGTACGGCGCTGAACTCGTGGTTTTAGCATAATAAAGCAAGCAGCGCCCGAACAGGGACTTGAACCCTGGACCCTCAGATTAAAAGTCTGGTGCTCTACCGACTGAGCTATCCAGGCTCGCTGTGCATGAGGCTTGGGCCAGACCTGAAGCTGGCTATCAGTCACAGAGTTGGTCCACGTGCACTTACTTTACATCTAGGACACCTTGAGTTTCTGGTTGACAACCAATTTCTCAATGTCGGTCTCATAATCTGAAGGTCGAGAGTCAGGTCCTCACACAGGGCACGCTTCTTTTACAGCTACACGTATAAGCAACTAACTGATTGATCCCCCAACCACCGCTTCCATAACTTTCTGGTCAGGGGGAGAAATCTTCTTTCCGACCACTCGAATCTCTATGGATTTTCAAGTCGGCCGTTGCAGATGCATTGGTGGTTCAGTGGTAGAATTCTCGCCTGCCACGCGGGAGGCCCGGGTTCGATTCCCGGCCAATGCAAGCTTCCTTTTAGAGCATTGGTAAAACAGGTCCCTGGACAAGCAGGGTTGCCTTTTACCCACGCTGAAGGAAATGTGTCATTTACTATGTTGCAACGCGTCACGTATGAAGAGCTTCAGCAACCGGCGCCAGCCAGCGTTTGCCTTGTTAGCGCAGTAGGTAGCGCGTCAGTCTCATAATCTGAAGGTCGTGAGTTCGACCCTCATACAGGGCATGCTTGTTTTACAGCTTGAGACTGTTGATAGCTGATGCCAAACGTTCATTTACTATGGAGTTTTTTCCACAGTCCTCTGTTGCGCCGAGCCTGCCGACGTGGCCGGTTAGCTCAGTTGGTTAGAGTGTGGTGCTAATAACGCCAAGGTCGCGGGTTCGATCCCCGTACGGGCCATGCTGTTTTGCCTATGTTTCTGCAAATGAAATGACTCCCTTATTTGCATGATGCATTGTATAGATACCACTATATCCGTTATTCAGGAAATGTCTGGACATCTGTGCGTTACCGTACATCCGCTGATTGCTGGCTGGTGTTTAGAGGCGGCGGTGTCTCGATTTTTCTGCACGTATGTTATTTGTTTCCGTGAACACAGGAGGCATTAACGGTGGATTCTCTTTAAACATTCAATATCCTTCAAACTCTGGTGTGTGCACCATTGGTCTAAGGTCTAGAAAGAAAAGGGGGTGACGTTATAAATGATCTTGTTTCTTTACACATAGATACAGGAGACATTTTTTGGCAGCTAAGAACAGTTCGGCATATCTAAAACGTTTGCAGGGAAGCCGTCCCGCTTATCTACTATCTTTTGAGTCAAGTAAAGCTTTCCAGTGTTGATTGTACGGCGCTGAACTCGTGGTTTTAGCATAATAAAGCAAGCAGCGCCCGAACAGGGACTTGAACCCTGGACCCTCAGATTAAAAGTCTGATGCTCTACCGACTGAGCTATCCAGGATCGCTGTGCATGAGGCTTGGGCCAGACCTGAAGCTGGCTATCAGTCACAGAGTTGGTCCACGTGCACTTACTTTACATCTAGGACACCTTGAGTTTCTGGTTGACAACCAATTTCTCAATGTCGGTCTCATAATCTGAAGGTCGAGAGTCAGGTCCTCACACAGGGCACGCTTCTTTTACAGCTACACGTATAAGCAACTAACTGATTGATCCCCCAACCACCGCTTCCATAACTTTCTGGTCAGGGGGAGAAATCTTCTTTCCGACCACTCGAATCTCTATGGATTTTCAAGTCGACCATTGCGGATGCATTGGTGGTTCAGTGGTAGAATTCTCGCCTGCCACGCGGGAGGCCCGGGTTCGATTCCCGGCCAATGCAAGCTTCCTTTTAGAGCATTGGTAAAACAGGTCCCTGGACAAGCAGGGTTGCCTTTTACCCACGCTGAAGGAAATGTGTCATTTACTATGTTGCAACGCGTCACGTATGAAGAGCTTCAGCAACCGGCGCCAGCCAGCGTTTGCCTTGTTAGCGCAGTAGGTAGCGCGTCAGTCTCATAATCTGAAGGTCGTGAGTTCGACCCTCATACAGGGCATGCTTGTTTTACAGCTTGAGACTGTTGATAGCTGATGCCAAACGTTCATTTACTATGGAGTTTTTTCCACTGTCCTCTGTTGCGCCGAGCCTGCTGACGTGGCCGGTTAGCTCAGTTGGTTAGAGCGTGGTGCTAATAACGCCAAGGTCGCGGGTTCGATCCCCGTACGGGCCATGCTGTTTTGCCTATGTTTCTGCAAATGAAATGACTCCCTTATTTGCATGATGCATTGTATAGATACCACTATATCCGTTATTCAGGAAATGTCTGGACATCTGTGCGTTACCGTACATCCGCTGATTGCTGGCTGGTGTTTAGAGGCGGCGGTGTCTCGATTTTTCTGCACGTATGTTATTTGTTTCCGTGAACACAGGAGGCATTAACGGTGGATTCTCTTTAAACATTCAATATCCTTCAAACTCTGGTGTGTGCACCATTGGTCTAAGGTCTAGAAAGAAAAGGGGGTGACGTTATAAATGATCTTGTTTCTTTACACATAGATACGGGAGACATTTTTTGGCAGCTAAGAACAGTTCGGCATATCTAAAACGTTTGCAGGGAAGCCGTCCCGCTTATCTACTATCTTTTGAGTCAAGTAAAGCTTTCCAGTGTTGATTGTACGGCGCTGAACTCGTGGTTTTAGCATAATAAAGCAAGCAGCGCCCGAACAGGGACTTGAACCCTGGACCCTCAGATTAAAAGTCTGATGCTCTACCGACTGAGCTATCCAGGCTCGCTGTGCATGAGGCTTGGGCCAGACCTGAAGCTGGCTATCAGTCACAGAGTTGGTCCACGTGCACTTACTTTACATCTAGGACACCTTGAGTTTCTGGTTGACAACCAATTTCTCAATGTCGGTCTCATAATCTGAAGGTCGAGAGTCAGGTCCTCACACAGGGCACGCTTCTTTTACAGCTACACGTATAAGCAACTAACTGATTGATCCCCCAACCACCGCTTCCATAACTTTCTGGTCAGGGGGAGAAATCTTCTTTCCGACCACTCGAATCTCTATGGATTTTCAAGTCGGCCGTTGCAGATGCATTGGTGGTTCAGTGGTAGAATTCTCGCCTGCCACGCGGGAGGCCCGGGTTCGATTCCCGGCCAATGCAAGCTTCCTTTTAGAGCATTGGTAAAACAGGTCCCTGGACAAGCAGGGTTGCCTTTTACCCACGCTGAAGGAAATGTGTCATTTACTATGTTGCAACGCGTCACGTATGAAGAGCTTCAGCAACCGGCGCCAGCCAGCGTTTGCCTTGTTAGCGCAGTAGGTAGCGCGTCAGTCTCATAATCTGAAGGTCGTGAGTTCGACCCTCATACAGGGCATGCTTGTTTTACAGCTTGAGACTGTTGATAGCTGATGCCAAACGTTCATTTACTATGGAGTTTTTTCCACAGTCCTCTGTTGCGCCGAGCCTGCCGACGTGGCCGGTTAGCTCAGTTGGTTAGAGTGTGGTGCTAATAACGCCAAGGTCGCGGGTTCGATCCCCGTACGGGCCATGCTGTTTTGCCTATGTTTCTGCAAATGAAATGACTCCCTTATTTGCATGATGCATTGTATAGATACCACTATATCCGTTATTCAGGAAATGTCTGGACATCTGTGCGTTACCGTACATCCGCTGATTGCTGGCTGGTGTTTAGAGGCGGCGGTGTCTCGATTTTTCTGCACGTATGTTATTTGTTTCCGTGAACACAGGAGGCATTAACGGTGGATTCTCTTTAAACATTCAATATCCTTCAAACTCTGGTGTGTGCACCATTGGTCTAAGGTCTAGAAAGAAAAGGGGGTGACGTTATAAATGATCTTGTTTCTTTACACATAGATACAGGAGACATTTTTTGGCAGCTAAGAACAGTTCGGCATATCTAAAACGTTTGCAGGGAAGCCGTCCCGCTTATCTACTATCTTTTGAGTCAAGTAAAGCTTTCCAGTGTTGATTGTACGGCGCTGAACTCGTGGTTTTAGCATAATAAAGCAAGCAGCGCCCGAACAGGGACTTGAACCCTGGACCCTCAGATTAAAAGTCTGATGCTCTACCGACTGAGCTATCCAGGATCGCTGTGCATGAGGCTTGGGCCAGACCTGAAGCTGGCTATCAGTCACAGAGTTGGTCCACGTGCACTTACTTTACATCTAGGACACCTTGAGTTTCTGGTTGACAACCAATTTCTCAATGTCGGTCTCATAATCTGAAGGTCGAGAGTCAGGTCCTCACACAGGGCACGCTTCTTTTACAGCTACACGTATAAGCAACTAACTGATTGATCCCCCAACCACCGCTTCCATAACTTTCTGGTCAGGGGGAGAAATCTTCTTTCCGACCACTCGAATCTCTATGGATTTTCAAGTCGACCATTGCGGATGCATTGGTGGTTCAGTGGTAGAATTCTCGCCTGCCACGCGGGAGGCCCGGGTTCGATTCCCGGCCAATGCAAGCTTCCTTTTAGAGCATTGGTAAAACAGGTCCCTGGACAAGCAGGGTTGCCTTTTACCCACGCTGAAGGAAATGTGTCATTTACTATGTTGCAACGCGTCACGTATGAAGAGCTTCAGCAACCGGCGCCAGCCAGCGTTTGCCTTGTTAGCGCAGTAGGTAGCGCGTCAGTCTCATAATCTGAAGGTCGTGAGTTCGACCCTCATACAGGGCATGCTTGTTTTACAGCTTGAGACTGTTGATAGCTGATGCCAAACGTTCATTTACTATGGAGTTTTTTCCACTGTCCTCTGTTGCGCCGAGCCTGCTGACGTGGCCGGTTAGCTCAGTTGGTTAGAGCGTGGTGCTAATAACGCCAAGGTCGCGGGTTCGATCCCCGTACGGGCCATGCTGTTTTGCCTATGTTTCTGCAAATGAAATGACTCCCTTATTTGCATGATGCATTGTATAGATACCACTATATCCGTTATTCAGGAAATGTCTGGACATCTGTGCGTTACCGTACATCCGCTGATTGCTGGCTGGTGTTTAGAGGCGGCGGTGTCTCGATTTTTCTGCACGTATGTTATTTGTTTCCGTGAACACAGGAGGCATTAACGGTGGATTCTCTTTAAACATTCAATATCCTTCAAACTCTGGTGTGTGCACCATTGGTCTAAGGTCTAGAAAGAAAAGGGGGTGACGTTATAAATGATCTTGTTTCTTTACACATAGATACGGGAGACATTTTTTGGCAGCTAAGAACAGTTCGGCATATCTAAAACGTTTGCAGGGAAGCCGTCCCGCTTATCTACTATCTTTTGAGTCAAGTAAAGCTTTCCAGTGTTGATTGTACGGCGCTGAACTCGTGGTTTTAGCATAATAAAGCAAGCAGCGCCCGAACAGGGACTTGAACCCTGGACCCTCAGATTAAAAGTCTGATGCTCTACCGACTGAGCTATCCAGGCTCGCTGTGCATGAGGCTTGGGCCAGACCTGAAGCTGGCTATCAGTCACAGAGTTGGTCCACGTGCACTTACTTTACATCTAGGACACCTTGAGTTTCTGGTTGACAACCAATTTCTCAATGTCGGTCTCATAATCTGAAGGTCGAGAGTCAGGTCCTCACACAGGGCACGCTTCTTTTACAGCTACACGTATAAGCAACTAACTGATTGATCCCCCAACCACCGCTTCCATAACTTTCTGGTCAGGGGGAGAAATCTTCTTTCCGACCACTCGAATCTCTATGGATTTTCAAGTCGGCCGTTGCCGATGCATTGGTGGTTCAGTGGTAGAATTCTCGCCTGCCACGCGGGAGGCCCGGGTTCGATTCCCGGCCAATGCAAGCTTCCTTTTAGAGCATTGGTAAAACAGGTCCCTGGACAAGCAGGGTTGCCTTTTACCCACGCTGAAGGAAATGTGTCATTTACTATGTTGCAACGCGTCACGTATGAAGAGCTTCAGCAACCGGCGCCAGCCAGCGTTTGCCTTGTTAGCGCAGTAGGTAGCGCGTCAGTCTCATAATCTGAAGGTCGTGAGTTCGACCCTCATACAGGGCATGCTTGTTTTACAGCTTGAGACTGTTGATAGCTGATGCCAAACGTTCATTTACTATGGAGTGTTTTCCACGGTCCTCTGTTGCGCCAAGCCTGCCGACGTGGCCGGTTAGCTCAGTTGGTTAGAGCGTGGTGCTAATAACGCCAAGGTCGCGGGTTCGATCCCCGTACGGGCCATGCTGTTTTGCCTATGTTTCTGCAAATGAAATGACTCCCTTATTTGCATGATGCATTGTATAGATACCACTATATCCGTTATTCAGGAAATGTCTGGACATCTGTGCGTTACCGTACATCCGCTGATTGCTGGCTGGTGTTTAGAGGCGGCGGTGTCTCGATTTTTCTGCACGTATGTTATTTGTTTCCGTGAACACAGGAGGCATTAACGGTGGATTCTCTTTAAACATTCAATATCCTTCAAACTCTGGTGTGTGCACCATTGGTCTAAGGTCTAGAAAGAAAAGGGGGTGACGTTATAAATGATCTTGTTTCTTTACACATAGATACAGGAGACATTTTTTGGCAGCTAAGAACAGTTCGGCATATCTAAAACGTTTGCAGGGAAGCCGTCCCGCTTATCTACTATCTTTTGAGTCAAGTAAAGCTTTCCAGTGTTGATTGTACGGCGCTGAACTCGTGGTTTTAGCATAATAAAGCAAGCAGCGCCCGAACAGGGACTTGAACCCTGGACCCTCAGATTAAAAGTCTGATGCTCTACCGACTGAGCTATCCAGGCTCGCTGTGCATGAGGCTTGGGCCAGACCTGAAGCTGGCTATCAGTCACAGAGTTGGTCCACGTGCACTTACTTTACATCTAGGACACCTTGAGTTTCTGGTTGACAACCAATTTCTCAATGTCGGTCTCATAATCTGAAGGTCGAGAGTCAGGTCCTCACACAGGGCACGCTTCTTTTACAGCTACACGTATAAGCAACTAACTGATTGATCCCCCAACCACCGCTTCCATAACTTTCTGGTCAGGGGGAGAAATCTTCTTTCCGACCACTCGAATCTCTATGGATTTTCAAGTCGGCCGTTGCAGATGCATTGGTGGTTCAGTGGTAGAATTCTCGCCTGCCACGCGGGAGGCCCGGGTTCGATTCCCGGCCAATGCAAGCTTCCTTTTAGAGCATTGGTAAAACAGGTCCCTGGACAAGCAGGGTTGCCTTTTACCCACGCTGAAGGAAATGTGTCATTTACTATGTTGCAACGCGTCACGTATGAAGAGCTTCAGCAACCGGCGCCAGCCAGCGTTTGCCTTGTTAGCGCAGTAGGTAGCGCGTCAGTCTCATAATCTGAAGGTCGTGAGTTCGCCCCTCATACAGGGCATGCTTGTTTTACAGCTTGAGACTGTTGATAGCTGATGCCAAACGTTCATTTACTATGGAGTTTTTTCCACGGTCCTCTGTTGCGCCGAGCCTGCCGACGTGGCCGGTTAGCTCAGTTGGTTAGAGCGTGGTGCTAATAACGCCAAGGTCGCGGGTTCGATCCCCGTACGGGCCATGCTGTTTTGCCTATGTTTCTGCAAATGAAATGACTCCCTTATTTGCATGATGCATTGTATAGATACCACTATATCCGTTATTCAGGAAATGTCTGGACGTCTGTGCGTTACCGTACATCCGCTGATTGCTGGCTGGTGTTTAGAGGCGGCGGTGTATCGATTTTTCTGCACGTATGTTATTTGTTTCCGTGAACACAGGAGGCATTAACGGTGGATTCTCTTTAAACATTCAATATCCTTCAAACTCTGGTGTGTGCACCATTGGTCTAAGGTCTAGAAAGAAAAGGGGGTGACGTTATAAATGATCTTGTTTCTTTACACATAGATACGGGAGACATTTTTTGGCAGGTAAGAACCATTCGGCATATCTAAAACGTTTGCAGGGAAGCCGTCCCGCTTATCTACTATCTTTTGAGTCAAGTAAAGCTTTCCAGTGTTGATTGTACGGCACTGAACTCGTGGTTTTAGCATAATAAAGCAAGCAGCGCCCGAACAGGGACTTGAACCCTGGACCCTCAGATTAAAAGTCTGATGCTCTACCGACTGAGCTATCCAGGCTCGCTGTGCATGAGGCTTGGGCCAGACCTGAAGCTGGCTATCAGTCACAGAGTTGGTCCACGTGCACTTACTTTACATCTAGGACACCTTGAGTTTCTGGTTGACAACCAATTTCTCAATGTCGGTCTCATAATCTGAAGGTCGAGAGTCAGGTCCTCACACAGGGCACGCTTCTTTTACAGCTACACGTATAAGCAACTAACTGATTGATCCCCCAACCACCGCTTCCATAACTTTCTGGTCAGGGGGAGAAATCTTCTTTCCGACCACTCGAATCTCTATGGATTTTCAAGTCGGCCGTTGCAGATGCATTGGTGGTTCAGTGGTAGAATTCTCGCCTGCCACGCGGGAGGCCCGGGTTCGATTCCCGGCCAATGCAAGCTTCCTTTTAGAGCATTGGTAAAACAGGTCCCTGGACAAGCAGGGTTGCCTTTTACCCACGCTGAAGGAAATGTGTCATTTACTATGTTGCAACGCGTCACGTATGAAGAGCTTCAGCAACCGGCGCCAGCCAGCGTTTGCCTTGTTAGCGCAGTAGGTAGCGCGTCAGTCTCATAATCTGAAGGTCGTGAGTTCGCCCCTCATACAGGGCATGCTTGTTTTACAGCTTGAGACTGTTGATAGCTGATGCCAAACGTTCATTTACTATGGAGTTTTTTCCACGGTCCTCTGTTGCGCCGAGCCTGCCGACGTGGCCGGTTAGCTCAGTTGGTTAGAGCGTGGTGCTAATAACGCCAAGGTCGCGGGTTCGATCCCCGTACGGGCCATGCTGTTTTGCCTATGTTTCTGCAAATGAAATGACTCCCTTATTTGCATGATGCATTGTATAGATACCACTATATCCGTTATTCAGGAAATGTCTGGACGTCTGTGCGTTACCGTACATCCGCGGATTGCTGGCTGGTGTTTAGAGGCGGCGGTGTATCGATTTTTCTGCACGTATGTTATTTGTTTCCGTGAACACAGGAGGCATTAACGGTGGATTCTCTTTAAACATTCAATATCCTTCAAACTCTGGTGTGTGCACCATTGGTCTAAGGTCTAGAAAGAAAAGGGGGTGACGTTATAAATGATCTTGTTTCTTTACACATAGATACGGGAGACATTTTTTGGCAGGTAAGAACCATTCGGCATATCTAAAACGTTTGCAGGGAAGCCGTCCCGCTTATCTACTATCTTTTGAGTCAAGTAAAGCTTTCCAGTGTTGATTGTACGGCACTGAACTCGTGGTTTTAGCATAATAAAGCAAGCAGCGCCCGAACAGGGACTTGAACCCTGGACCCTCAGATTAAAAGTCTGATGCTCTACCGACTGAGCTATCCAGGCTCGCTGTGCATGAGGCTTGGGCCAGACCTGAAGCTGGCTATCAGTCACAGAGTTGGTCCACGTGCACTTACTTTACATCTAGGACACCTTGAGTTTCTGGTTGACAACCAATTTCTCAATGTCGGTCTCATAATCTGAAGGTCGAGAGTCAGGTCCTCACACAGGGCACGCTTCTTTTACAGCTACACGTATAAGCAACTAACTGATTGATCCCCCAACCACCGCTTCCATAACTTTCTGGTCAGGGGGAGAAATCTTCTTTCCGACCACTCGAATCTCTATGGATTTTCAAGTCGACCGTTGCAGATGCATTGGTGGTTCAGTGGTAGAATTCTCGCCTGCCACGCGGGAGGCCCGGGTTCGATTCCCGGCCAATGCAAGCTTCCTTTTAGAGCATTGGTAAAACAGGTCCCTGGACAAGCAGGGTTGCCTTTTACCCACGCTGAAGGAAATGTGTCATTTACTATGTTGCAACGCGTCACGTATGAAGAGCTTCAGCAACCGGCGCCAGCCAGCGTTTGCCTTGTTAGCGCAGTAGGTAGCGCGTCAGTCTCATAATCTGAAGGTCGTGAGTTCGACCCTCATACAGGGCATGCTTGTTTTACAGCTTGAGACTGTTGATAGCTGATGCCAAACGTTCATTTACTATGGAGTTTTTTCCACGGTCCTCTGTTGCGCCGAGCCTGCCGGTTGGCCGGTTAGCTCAGTTGGTTAGAGCGTGGTGCTAATAACGCCAAGGTCGTGGGTTCGATCCCCGTACGGGCCATGCTGTTTTGCCTATGTTTCTGCAAATGAAATGACTCCCTTATTTGCATGATGCATTGTATAGATACCACTATATCCGTTATTCAGGAAATGTCTGGACATCTGTGCGTTACCGTACATCCGCGGATTGCTGGCTGGTGTTTAGAGGCGGCGGTGTCTCGATTTTTCTGCACGTATGTTATTTGTTTCCGTGAACACAGGAGGCATTAACGGTGGATTCTCTTTAAACATTCAATATCCTTCAAACTCTGGTGTGTGCACCATTGGTCTAAGGTCTAGAAAGAAAAGGGGGTGACGTTATAAATGACCTTGTTTCTTTACACATAGATACGGGAGACATTTTTTGGCAGGTAAGAACCGTTCGGCATATCTAAAACGTTTGCAGGGAAGCCGTCCCGCTTATCTACTATCTTTTGAGTCAAGTAAAGCTTTCCAGTGTTGATTGTACGGCGCTGAACTCGTGGTTTTAGCATAATAAAGCAAGCAGCGCCCGAACAGGGACTTGAACCCTGGACCCTCAGATTAAAAGTCTGATGCTCTACCGACTGAGCTATCCAGGCTCGCTGTGCATGAGGCTTGGGCCTGACCTGAAGCTGGCTATCAGTCACAGAGTTGGTCCACGTGCACTTACTTTACATCTAGGACACCTTGAGTTTCTGGTTGACAACCAATTTCTCAATGTCGGTCTCATAATCTGAAGGTCGAGAGTCAGGTCCTCACACAGGGCACGCTTCTTTTACAGCTACACGTATAAGCAACTAACTGATTGATCCCCCAACCACCGCTTCCATAACTTTCTGGTCAGGGGGAGAAATCTTCTTTCCGACCACTCGAATCTCTATGGATTTTCAAGTCGACAGTTGCAGATGCATTGGTGGTTCAGTGGTAGAATTCTCGCCTGCCACGAGGGAGGCCCGGGTTCGATTCCCGGCCAATGCAAGCTTCCTTTTAGAGCATTGGTAAAACAGGTCCCTGGACAAGCAGGGTTGCCTTTTACCCACGCTGAAGGAAATGTGTCATTTACTATGTTGCAACGCGTCACGTATGAAGAGCTTCAGCAACCGGCGCCAGCCAGCGTTTGCCTTGTTAGCGCAGTAGGTAGCGCGTCAGTCTCATAATCTGAAGGTCGTGAGTTCGACCCTCATACAGGGCATGCTTGTTTTACAGCTTGAGACTGTTGATAGCTGATGCCAAACGTTCATTTACTATGGAGTTTTTTCCACGGTCCTCTGTTGCGCCGAGCCTGCCGACGTGGCCGGTTAGCTCAGTTGGTTAGAGCGTGGTGCTAATAACGCCAAGGTCGCGGGTTCGATCCCCGTACGGGCCATGCTGTTTTGCCTATGTTTCTGCAAATGAAATGACTCCCTTATTTGCATGATGCATTGTATAGATACCACTATATCCGTTATTCAGGAAATGTCTGGACGTCTGTGCGTTACCGTACATCCGCGGATTGCTGGCTGGTGTTTAGAGGCGGCGGTGTCTCGATTTTTCTGCACGTATGTTATTTGTTTCCGTGAACACAGGAGGCATTAACGGTGGATTCTCTTTAAACATTCAATATCCTTCAAACTCTGGTGTGTGCACCATTGGTCTAAGGTCTAGAAAGAAAAGGGGGTGACGTTATAAATGATCTTGTTTCTTTACACATAGATACAGGAGACATTTTTTGGCAGCTAAGAACAGTTCGGCATATCTAAAACGTTTGCAGGGAAGCCGTCCCGCTTATCTACTATCTTTTGAGTCAAGTAAAGCTTTCCAGTGTTGATTGTACGGCGCTGAACTCGTGGTTTTAGCATAATAAAGCAAGCAGCGCCCGAACAGGGACTTGAACCCTGGACCCTCAGATTAAAAGTCTGATGCTCTACCGACTGAGCTATCCAGGCTCGCTGTGCATGAGGCTTGGGCCAGACCTGAAGCTGGCTATCAGTCACAGAGTTGGTCCACGTGCACTTACTTTACATCTAGGACACCTTGAGTTTCTGGTTGACAACCAATTTCTCAATGTCGGTCTCATAATCTGAAGGTCGAGAGTCAGGTCCTCACACAGGGCACGCTTCTTTTACAGCTACACGTATAAGCAACTAACTGATTGATCCCCCAACCACCGCTTCCATAACTTTCTGGTCAGGGGGAGAAATCTTCTTTCCGACCACTCGAATCTCTATGGATTTTCAAGTCGACCGTTGCAGATGCATTGGTGGTTCAGTGGTAGAATTCTCGCCTGCCACGCGGGAGGCCCGGGTTCGATTCCCGGCCAATGCAAGCTTCCTTTTAGAGCATTGGTAAAACAGGTCCCTGGACAAGCAGGGTTGCCTTTTACCCACGCTGAAGGAAATGTGTCATTTACTATGTTGCAAAGCGTCACGTATGAAGAGCTTCAGCAACCGGCGCCAGCCAGCGTTTGCCTTGTTAGCGCAGTAGGTAGCGCGTCAGTCTCATAATCTGAAGGTCGTGAGTTCGACCCTCATACAGGGCATGCTTGTTTTACAGCTTGAGACTGTTGATAGCTGATGCCAAACGTTCATTTACTATGGAGTGTTTTCCACGGTCCTCTGTTGCGCCAAGCCTGCCGACGTGGCCGGTTAGCTCAGTTGGTTAGAGCGTGGTGCTAATAACGCCAAGGTCGCGGGTTCGATCCCCGTACGGGCCATGATGTTTTGCCTATGTTTCTGCAAATGAAATGACTCCCTTATTTGCATGATGCATTGTATAGATACCACTATATCCGTTATTCAGGAAATGTCTGGACATCTGTGCGTTACCGTACATCCGCTGATTGCTGGCTGGTGTTTAGAGGCGGCGGTGTCTCGATTTTTCTGCACGTATGTTATTTGTTTCCGTGAACACAGGAGGCATTAACGGTGGATTCTCTTTAAACATTCAATATCCTTCAAACTCTGGTGTGTGCACCATTGGTCTAAGGTCTAGAAAGAAAAGGGGGTGACGTTATAAATGATCTTGTTTCTTTACACATAGATACAGGAGACATTTTTTGGCAGCTAAGAACAGTTCGGCATATCTAAAACGTTTGCAGGGAAGCCGTCCCGCTTATCTACTATCTTTTGAGTCAAGTAAAGCTTTCCAGTGTTGATTGTACGGCGCTGAACTCGTGGTTTTAGCATAATAAAGCAAGCCGACCCCAAACAGGGACTTGAACCCTGGACCCTCAGATTAAAAGTCTGGTGCTCTACCGACTGAGCTATCCAGGCTCGCTGTGCATGAGGCTAGGGCCAGACCTGAAGCTGGCTATCAGTCACAGAGTTGGTCCACGTGCACTTACTTTACATCTAGGACACCTTGAGTTTCTGGTTGACAACCAATTTCTCAATGTCGGTCTCATAATCTGAAGGTCGAGAGTCAGGTCCTCACACAGGGCACGCTTCTTTTACAGCTACACGTATAAGCAACTAACTGATTGATCCCCCAACCACCGCTTCCATAACTTTCTGGTCAGGGGGAGAAATCTTCTTTCCGACCACTCGAATCTCTATGGATTTTCAAGTCGGCCGTTGCAGATGCATTGGTGGTTCAGTGGTAGAATTCTCGCCTGCCACGCGGGAGGCCCGGGTTCGATTCCCGGCCAATGCAAGCTTCCTTTTAGAGCATTGGTAAAACAGGTCCCTGGACAAGCAGGGTTGCCTTTTACCCACGCTGAAGGAAATGTGTCATTTACTATGTTGCAACGCGTCACGTATGAAGAGCTTCAGCAACCGGCGCCAGCCAGCGTTTGCCTTGTTAGCGCAGTAGGTAGCGCGTCAGTCTCATAATCTGAAGGTCGTGAGTTCGACCCTCATACAGGGCATGCTTGTTTTACAGCTTGAGACTGTTGATAGCTGATGCCAAACGTTCATTTACTATGGAGTGTTTTCCACGGTCCTCTGTTGCGCCGAGCCTGCCGACGTGGCCGGTTAGCTCAGTTGGTTAGAGCGTGGTGCTAATAACGCCAAGGTCGCGGGTTCGATCCCCGTACGGGCCATGCTGTTTTGCCTATGTTTCTGCAAATGAAATGACTCCCTTATTTGCATGATGCATTGTATAGATACCACTATATCCGTTATTCAGGAAATGTCTGGACGTCTGTGCGTTACCGTACATCCGCGGATTGCTGGCTGGTGTTTAGAGGCGGCGGTGTCTCGATTTTTCTGCACGTATGTTATTTGTTTCCGTGAACACAGGAGGCATTAACGGTGGATTCTCTTTAAACATTCAATATCCTTCAAACTCTGGTGTGTGCACCATTGGTCTAAGGTCTAGAAAGAAAAGGGGGTGACGTTATAAATGATCTTGTTTCTTTACACATAGATACGGGAGACATTTTTTGGCAGGTAAGAACCATTCGGCATATCTAAAACGTTTGCAGGGAAGCCGTCCCGCTTATCTACTATCTTTTGAGTCAAGTAAAGCTTTCCAGTGTTGATTGTACGGCACTGAACTCGTGGTTTTAGCATAATAAAGCAAGCAGCGCCCAAACAGGGACTTGAACCCTGGACCCTCAGATTAAAAGTCTGATGCTCTACCGACTGAGCTATCCAGGCTCGCTGTGCATGAGGCTTGGGCCAGACCTGAAGCTGGCTATCAGTCACAGAGTTGGTCCACGTGCACTTACTTTACATCTAGGACACCTTGAGTTTCTGGTTGACAACCAATTTCTCAATGTCGGTCTCATAATCTGAAGGTCGAGAGTCAGGTCCTCACACAGGGCACGCTTCTTTTACAGCTACACGTATAAGCAACTAACTGATTGATCCCCCAACCACCGCTTCCATAACTTTCTGGTCAGGGGGAAAAATCTTCTTTCCGACCACTCGAATCTCTATGGATTTTCAAGTCGACCGTTGCAGATGCATTGGTGGTTCAGTGGTAGAATTCTCGCCTGCCACGCGGGAGGCCCGGGTTCGATTCCCGGCCAATGCAAGCTTCCTTTTAGAGCATTGGTAAAACAGGTCCCTGGGCAAGCAGGGTTGCCTTTTACCCACGCTGAAGGAAATGTGTCATTTACTATGTTGCAACGCGTCACGTATGAAGAGCTTCAGCAACCGGCGCCAGCCAGCGTTTGCCTTGTTAGCGCAGTAGGTAGCGCGTCAGTCTCATAATCTGAAGGTCGTGAGTTCGACCCTCATACAGGGCATGCTTGTTTTACAGCTTGAGACTGTTGATAGCTGATGCCAAACGTTCATTTACTATGGAGTTTTTTCCACGGTCCTCTGTTGCGCCGAGCCTGCCGGTTGGCCGGTTAGCTCAGTTGGTTAGAGCGTGGTGCTAATAACGCCAAGGTCGTGGGTTCGATCCCCGTACGGGCCATGCTGTTTTGCCTATGTTTCTGCAAATGAAATGACTCCCTTATTTGCATGATGCATTGTATAGATACCACTATATCCGTTATTCAGGAAATGTCTGGACATCTGTGCGTTACCGTACATCCGCGGATTGCTGGCTGGTGTTTAGAGGCGGCGGTGTCTCGATTTTTCTGCACGTATGTTATTTGTTTCCGTGAACACAGGAGGCATTAACGGTGGATTCTCTTTAAACATTCAATATCCTTCAAACTCTGGTGTGTGCACCATTGGTCTAAGGTCTAGAAAGAAAAGGGGGTGACGTTATAAATGACCTTGTTTCTTTACACATAGATACGGGAGACATTTTTTGGCAGGTAAGAACCGTTCGGCATATCTAAAACGTTTGCAGGGAAGCCGTCCCGCTTATCTACTATCTTTTGAGTCAAGTAAAGCTTTCCAGTGTTGATTGTACGGCGCTGAACTCGTGGTTTTAGCATAATAAAACAAGCAGCGCCCGAACAGGGACTTGAACCCTGGACCCTCAGATTAAAAGTCTGATGCTCTACCGACTGAGCTATCCAGGCTCGCTGTGCATGAGGCTTGGGCCTGACCTGAAGCTGGCTATCAGTCACAGAGTTGGTCCACGTGCACTTACTTTACATCTAGGACACCTTGAGTTTCTGGTTGACAACCAATTTCTCAATGTCGGTCTCATAATCTGAAGGTCGAGAGTCAGGTCCTCACACAGGGCACGCTTCTTTTACAGCTACACGTATAAGCAACTAACTGATTGATCCCCCAACCACCGCTTCCATAACTTTCTGGTCAGGGGGAGAAATCTTCTTTCCGACCACTCGAATCTCTATGGATTTTCAAGTCGACCGTTGCAGATGCATTGGTGGTTCAGTGGTAGAATTCTCGCCTGCCACGCGGGAGGCCCGGGTTCGATTCCCGGCCAATGCAAGCTTCCTTTTAGAGCATTGGTAAAACAGGTCCCTGGACAAGCAGGGTTGCCTTTTACCCACGCTGAAGGAAATGTGTCATTTACTATGTTGCAACGCGTCACGTATGAAGAGCTTCAGCAACCGGCGCCAGCCAGCGTTTGCCTTGTTAGCGCAGTAGGTAGCGCGTCAGTCTCATAATCTGAAGGTCGTGAGTTCGACCCTCATACAGGGCATGCTTGTTTTACAGCTTGAGACTGTTGATAGCTGATGCCAAACGTTCATTTACTATGGAGTTTTTTCCACGGTCCTCTGTTGCGCCGAGCCTGCCGACGTGGCCGGTTAGCTCAGTTGGTTAGAGCGTGGTGCTAATAACGCCAAGGTCGCGGGTTCGATCCCCGTACGGGCCATGCTGTTTTGCCTATGTTTCTGCAAATGAAATGACTCCCTTATTTGCATGATGCATTGTATAGATACCACTATATCCGTTATTCAGGAAATGTCTGGACGTCTGTGCGTTACCGTACATCCGCGGATTGCTGGCTGGTGTTTAGAGGCGGCGGTGTCTCGATTTTTCTGCACGTATGTTATTTGTTTCCGTGAACACAGGAGGCATTAACGGTGGATTCTCTTTAAACATTCAATATCCTTCAAACTCTGGTGTGTGCACCATTGGTCTAAGGTCTAGAAAGAAAAGGGGGTGACGTTATAAATGATCTTGTTTCTTTACACATAGATACAGGAGACATTTTTTGGCAGCTAAGAACAGTTCGGCATATCTAAAACGTTTGCAGGGAAGCCGTCCCGCTTATCTACTATCTTTTGAGTCAAGTAAAGCTTTCCAGTGTTGATTGTACGGCGCTGAACTCGTGGTTTTAGCATAATAAAGCAAGCAGCGCCCGAACAGGGACTTGAACCCTGGACCCTCAGATTAAAAGTCTGATGCTCTACCGACTGAGCTATCCAGGCTCGCTGTGCATGAGGCTTGGGCCAGACCTGAAGCTGGCTATCAGTCACAGAGTTGGTCCACGTGCACTTACTTTACATCTAGGACACCTTGAGTTTCTGGTTGACAACCAATTTCTCAATGTCGGTCTCATAATCTGAAGGTCGAGAGTCAGGTCCTCACACAGGGCACGCTTCTTTTACAGCTACACGTATAAGCAACTAACTGATTGATCCCCCAACCACCGCTTCCATAACTTTCTGGTCAGGGGGAGAAATCTTCTTTCCGACCACTCGAATCTCTATGGATTTTCAAGTCGACCGTTGCAGATGCATTGGTGGTTCAGTGGTAGAATTCTCGCCTGCCACGCGGGAGGCCCGGGTTCGATTCCCGGCCAATGCAAGCTTCCTTTTAGAGCATTGGTAAAACAGGTCCCTGGACAAGCAGGGTTGCCTTTTACCCACGCTGAAGGAAATGTGTCATTTACTATGTTGCAAAGCGTCACGTATGAAGAGCTTCAGCAACCGGCGCCAGCCAGCGTTTGCCTTGTTAGCGCAGTAGGTAGCGCGTCAGTCTCATAATCTGAAGGTCGTGAGTTCGACCCTCATACAGGGCATGCTTGTTTTACAGCTTGAGACTGTTGATAGCTGATGCCAAACGTTCATTTACTATGGAGTGTTTTCCACGGTCCTCTGTTGCGCCAAGCCTGCCGACGTGGCCGGTTAGCTCAGTTGGTTAGAGCGTGGTGCTAATAACGCCAAGGTCGCGGGTTCGATCCCCGTACGGGCCATGATGTTTTGCCTATGTTTCTGCAAATGAAATGACTCCCTTATTTGCATGATGCATTGTATAGATACCACTATATCCGTTATTCAGGAAATGTCTGGACATCTGTGCGTTACCGTACATCCGCTGATTGCTGGCTGGTGTTTAGAGGCGGCGGTGTCTCGATTTTTCTGCACGTATGTTATTTGTTTCCGTGAACACAGGAGGCATTAACGGTGGATTCTCTTTAAACATTCAATATCCTTCAAACTCTGGTGTGTGCACCATTGGTCTAAGGTCTAGAAAGAAAAGGGGGTGACGTTATAAATGATCTTGTTTCTTTACACATAGATACAGGAGACATTTTTTGGCAGCTAAGAACAGTTCGGCATATCTAAAACGTTTGCAGGGAAGCCGTCCCGCTTATCTACTATCTTTTGAGTCAAGTAAAGCTTTCCAGTGTTGATTGTACGGCGCTGAACTCGTGGTTTTAGCATAATAAAGCAAGCCGACCCCAAACAGGGACTTGAACCCTGGACCCTCAGATTAAAAGTCTGGTGCTCTACCGACTGAGCTATCCAGGCTCGCTGTGCATGAGGCTTGGGCCAGACCTGAAGCTGGCTATCAGTCACAGAGTTGGTCCACGTGCACTTACTTTACATCTAGGACACCTTGAGTTTCTGGTTGACAACCAATTTCTCAATGTCGGTCTCATAATCTGAAGGTCGAGAGTCAGGTCCTCACACAGGGCACGCTTCTTTTACAGCTACACGTATAAGCAACTAACTGATTGATCCCCCAACCACCGCTTCCATAACTTTCTGGTCAGGGGGAGAAATCTTCTTTCCGACCACTCGAATCTCTATGGATTTTCAAGTCGGCCGTTGCAGATGCATTGGTGGTTCAGTGGTAGAATTCTCGCCTGCCACGCGGGAGGCCCGGGTTCGATTCCCGGCCAATGCAAGCTTCCTTTTAGAGCATTGGTAAAACAGGTCCCTGGACAAGCAGGGTTGCCTTTTACCCACGCTGAAGGAAATGTGTCATTTACTATGTTGCAACGCGTCACGTATGAAGAGCTTCAGCAACCGGCGCCAGCCAGCGTTTGCCTTGTTAGCGCAGTAGGTAGCGCGTCAGTCTCATAATCTGAAGGTCGTGAGTTCGACCCTCATACAGGGCATGCTTGTTTTACAGCTTGAGACTGTTGATAGCTGATGCCAAACGTTCATTTACTATGGAGTGTTTTCCACGGTCCTCTGTTGCGCCGAGCCTGCCGACGTGGCCGGTTAGCTCAGTTGGTTAGAGCGTGGTGCTAATAACGCCAAGGTCGCGGGTTCGATCCCCGTACGGGCCATGCTGTTTTGCCTATGTTTCTGCAAATGAAATGACTCCCTTATTTGCATGATGCATTGTATAGATACCACTATATCCGTTATTCAGGAAATGTCTGGACGTCTGTGCGTTACCGTACATCCGCGGATTGCTGGCTGGTGTTTAGAGGCGGCGGTGTCTCGATTTTTCTGCACGTATGTTATTTGTTTCCGTGAACACAGGAGGCATTAACGGTGGATTCTCTTTAAACATTCAATATCCTTCAAACTCTGGTGTGTGCACCATTGGTCTAAGGTCTAGAAAGAAAAGGGGGTGACGTTATAAATGATCTTGTTTCTTTACACATAGATACGGGAGACATTTTTTGGCAGGTAAGAACCATTCGGCATATCTAAAACGTTTGCAGGGAAGCCGTCCCGCTTATCTACTATCTTTTGAGTCAAGTAAAGCTTTCCAGTGTTGATTGTACGGCGCTGAACTCGTGGTTTTAGCATAATAAAGCAAGCAGCACCCGAACAGGGACTTGAACCCTGGACCCTCAGATTAAAAGTCTGATGCTCTACCGACTGAGCTATCCAGGCTCGCTGTGCATGAGGCTTGGGCCAGACCTGAAGCTGGCTATCAGCCACAGAGTTGGTCCACGTGCACTTACTTTACATCTAGGACACCTTGAGTTTCTGGTTGACAACCAATTTCTCAATGTCGGTCTCATAATCTGAAGGTCGAGAGTCAGGTCCTCACACAGGGCACGCTTCTTTTACAGCTACACGTATAAGCAACTAACTGATTGATCCCCCAACCACCGCTTCCATAACTTTCTGGTCAGGGGGAGAAATCTTCTTTCCGACCACTCGAATCTCTATGGATTTTCAAGTCGACCGTTGCAGATGCATTGGTGGTTCAGTGGTAGAATTCTCGCCTGCCACGCGGGAGGCCCGGTTCGATTCCCGGCCAATGCAAGCTTCCTTTTAGAGCATTGGTAAAACAGGTCCCTGGACAAGCAGGGTTGCCTTTTACCCACGCTGAAGGAAATGTGTCATTTACTATGTTGCAACGCGTCACGTATGAAGAGCTTCAGCAACCGGCGCCAGCCAGCCAGCCAGCGTTTGCCTTGTTAGCGCAGTAGGTAGCGCGTCAGTCTCATAATCTGAAGGTCGTGAGTTCGACCCTCATACAGGGCATGCTTGTTTTACAGCTTGAGACTGTTGATAGCTGATGCCAAACGTTCATTTACTATGGAGTTTTTTCCACGGTCCTCTGTTGCGCCGAACCTGCCGACGTGGCCGGTTAGCTCAGTTGGTTAGAGCGTGGTGCTAATAACGCCAAGGTCGCGGGTTCGATCCCCGTACGGGCCATGCTGTTTTGCCTATGTTTCTGCAAATGAAATGACTCCCTTATTTGCATGATGCATTGTATAGATACCACTATATCCGTTATTCAGGAAATGTCTGGACATCTGTGCGTTACCGTACATCCGCTGATTGCTGGCTGGTGTTTAGAGGCGGCGGTGTCTCGATTTTTCTGCACGTATGTTATTTGTTTCCGTGAACACAGGAGGCATTAACGGTGGATTCTCTTTAAACATTCAATATCCTTCAAACTCTGGTGTGTGCACCATTGGTCTAAGGTCTAGAAAGAAAAGGGGGTGACGTTATAAATGATCTTGTTTCTTTACACATAGATACAGGAGACATTTTTTGGCAGCTAAGAACAGTTCGGCATATCTAAAACGTTTGCAGGGAAGCCGTCCCGCTTATCTACTATCTTTTGAGTCAAGTAAAGCTTTCCAGTGTTGATTGTACGGCGCTGAACTCGTGGTTTTAGCATAATAAAGCAAGCAGCACCCGAACAGGGACTTGAACCCTGGACCCTCAGATTAAAAGTCTGATGCTCTACCGACTGAGCTATCCAGGCTCGCTGTGCATGAGGCTTGGGCCAGACCTGAAGCTGGCTATCAGTCACAGAGTTGGTCCACGTGCACTTACCTTACATCTAGGACACCTTGAGTTTCTGGTTGACAACCAATTTCTCAATGTCGGTCTCATAATCTGAAGGTCGAGAGTCAGGTCCTCACACAGGGCACGCTTCTTTTACAGCTACACGTATAAGCAACTAACTGATTGATCCCCCAACCACCGCTTCCATAACTTTCTGGTCAGGGGGAGAAATCTTCTTTCCGACCACTCGAATCTCTATGGATTTTCAAGTCGACCGTTGCAGATGCATTGGTGGTTCAGTGGTAGAATTCTCGCCTGCCACGCGGGAGGCCTGGGTTCGATTCCCGGCCAATGCAAGCTTCCTTTTAGAGCATTGGTAAAACAGGTCCCTGGACAAGCAGGGTTGCCTTTTACCCACGCTGAAGGAAATGTGTCATTTACTATGTTGCAACGCGTCACGTATGAAGAGCTTCAGCAACCGGCGCCAGCCAGCGTTTGCCTTGTTAGCGCAGTAGGTAGCGCGTCAGTCTCATAATCTGAAGGTCGTGAGTTCGACCCTCATACAGGGCATGCTTGTTTTACAGCTTGAGACTGTTGATAGCTGATGCCAAACGTTCATTTACTATGGAGTTTTTTCCACGGCCCTCTGTTGCGCCGAGCCTGCCGACGTGGCCGGTTAGCTCAGTTGGTTAGAGCGTGGTGCTAATAACGCCAAGGTCGTGGGTTCGATCCCCGTACGGGCCATGCTGTTTTGCCTATGTTTCTGCAAATGAAATGACTCCCTTATTTGCATGATGCATTGTATAGATACCACTATATCCGTTATTCAGGAAATGTCTGGACATCTGTGCGTTACCGTACATCCGCGGATTGCTGGCTGGTGTTTAGAGGCGGCGGTGTCTCGATTTTTCTGCACGTATGTTATTTGTTTCCGTGAACACAGGAGGCATTAACGGTGGATTCTCTTTAAACATTCAATATCCTTCAAACTCTGGTGTGTGCACCATTGGTCTAAGGTCTAGAAAGAAAAGGGGGTGACGTTATAAATGACCTTGTTTCTTTACACATAGATACGGGAGACATTTTTTGGCAGGTAAGAACCGTTCGGCATATCTAAAACGTTTGCAGGGAAGCCGTCCCGCTTATCTACTATCTTTTGAGTCAAGTAAAGCTTTCCAGTGTTGATTGTACGGCGCTGAACTCGTGGTTTTAGCATAATAAAACAAGCAGCGCCCGAACAGGGACTTGAACCCTGGACCCTCAGATTAAAAGTCTGATGCTCTACCGACTGAGCTATCCAGGCTCGCTGTGCATGAGGCTTGGGCCTGACCTGAAGCTGGCTATCAGTCACAGAGTTGGTCCACGTGCACTTACTTTACATCTAGGACACCTTGAGTTTCTGGTTGACAACCAATTTCTCAATGTCGGTCTCATAATCTGAAGGTCGAGAGTCAGGTCCTCACACAGGGCACGCTTCTTTTACAGCTACACGTATAAGCAACTAACTGATTGATCCCCCAACCACCGCTTCCATAACTTTCTGGTCAGGGGGAGAAATCTTCTTTCCGACCACTCGAATCTCTATGGATTTTCAAGTCGACCGTTGCAGATGCATTGGTGGTTCAGTGGTAGAATTCTCGCCTGCCACGCGGGAGGCCCGGGTTCGATTCCCGGCCAATGCAAGCTTCCTTTTAGAGCATTGGTAAAACAGGTCCCTGGACAAGCAGGGTTGCCTTTTACCCACGCTGAAGGAAATGTGTCATTTACTATGTTGCAACGCGTCACGTATGAAGAGCTTCAGCAACCGGCGCCAGCCAGCGTTTGCCTTGTTAGCGCAGTAGGTAGCGCGTCAGTCTCATAATCTGAAGGTCGTGAGTTCGACCCTCATACAGGGCATGCTTGTTTTACAGCTTGAGACTGTTGATAGCTGATGCCAAACGTTCATTTACTATGGAGTTTTTTCCACGGTCCTCTGTTGCGCCGAGCCTGCCGACGTGGCCGGTTAGCTCAGTTGGTTAGAGCGTGGTGCTAATAACGCCAAGGTCGCGGGTTCGATCCCCGTACGGGCCATGCTGTTTTGCCTATGTTTCTGCAAATGAAATGACTCCCTTATTTGCATGATGCATTGTATAGATACCACTATATCCGTTATTCAGGAAATGTCTGGACGTCTGTGCGTTACCGTACATCCGCGGATTGCTGGCTGGTGTTTAGAGGCGGCGGTGTCTCGATTTTTCTGCACGTATGTTATTTGTTTCCGTGAACACAGGAGGCATTAACGGTGGATTCTCTTTAAACATTCAATATCCTTCAAACTCTGGTGTGTGCACCATTGGTCTAAGGTCTAGAAAGAAAAGGGGGTGACGTTATAAATGATCTTGTTTCTTTACACATAGATACAGGAGACATTTTTTGGCAGCTAAGAACAGTTCGGCATATCTAAAACGTTTGCAGGGAAGCCGTCCCGCTTATCTACTATCTTTTGAGTCAAGTAAAGCTTTCCAGTGTTGATTGTACGGCGCTGAACTCGTGGTTTTAGCATAATAAAGCAAGCAGCGCCCGAACAGGGACTTGAACCCTGGACCCTCAGATTAAAAGTCTGATGCTCTACCGACTGAGCTATCCAGGCTCGCTGTGCATGAGGCTTGGGCCAGACCTGAAGCTGGCTATCAGTCACAGAGTTGGTCCACGTGCACTTACTTTACATCTAGGACACCTTGAGTTTCTGGTTGACAACCAATTTCTCAATGTCGGTCTCATAATCTGAAGGTCGAGAGTCAGGTCCTCACACAGGGCACGCTTCTTTTACAGCTACACGTATAAGCAACTAACTGATTGATCCCCCAACCACCGCTTCCATAACTTTCTGGTCAGGGGGAGAAATCTTCTTTCCGACCACTCGAATCTCTATGGATTTTCAAGTCGACCGTTGCAGATGCATTGGTGGTTCAGTGGTAGAATTCTCGCCTGCCACGCGGGAGGCCCGGGTTCGATTCCCGGCCAATGCAAGCTTCCTTTTAGAGCATTGGTAAAACAGGTCCCTGGACAAGCAGGGTTGCCTTTTACCCACGCTGAAGGAAATGTGTCATTTACTATGTTGCAAAGCGTCACGTATGAAGAGCTTCAGCAACCGGCGCCAGCCAGCGTTTGCCTTGTTAGCGCAGTAGGTAGCGCGTCAGTCTCATAATCTGAAGGTCGTGAGTTCGACCCTCATACAGGGCATGCTTGTTTTACAGCTTGAGACTGTTGATAGCTGATGCCAAACGTTCATTTACTATGGAGTGTTTTCCACGGTCCTCTGTTGCGCCAAGCCTGCCGACGTGGCCGGTTAGCTCAGTTGGTTAGAGCGTGGTGCTAATAACGCCAAGGTCGCGGGTTCGATCCCCGTACGGGCCATGATGTTTTGCCTATGTTTCTGCAAATGAAATGACTCCCTTATTTGCATGATGCATTGTATAGATACCACTATATCCGTTATTCAGGAAATGTCTGGACATCTGTGCGTTACCGTACATCCGCTGATTGCTGGCTGGTGTTTAGAGGCGGCGGTGTCTCGATTTTTCTGCACGTATGTTATTTGTTTCCGTGAACACAGGAGGCATTAACGGTGGATTCTCTTTAAACATTCAATATCCTTCAAACTCTGGTGTGTGCACCATTGGTCTAAGGTCTAGAAAGAAAAGGGGGTGACGTTATAAATGATCTTGTTTCTTTACACATAGATACAGGAGACATTTTTTGGCAGCTAAGAACAGTTCGGCATATCTAAAACGTTTGCAGGGAAGCCGTCCCGCTTATCTACTATCTTTTGAGTCAAGTAAAGCTTTCCAGTGTTGATTGTACGGCGCTGAACTCGTGGTTTTAGCATAATAAAGCAAGCCGACCCCAAACAGGGACTTGAACCCTGGACCCTCAGATTAAAAGTCTGGTGCTCTACCGACTGAGCTATCCAGGCTCGCTGTGCATGAGGCTTGGGCCAGACCTGAAGCTGGCTATCAGTCACAGAGTTGGTCCACGTGCACTTACTTTACATCTAGGACACCTTGAGTTTCTGGTTGACAACCAATTTCTCAATGTCGGTCTCATAATCTGAAGGTCGAGAGTCAGGTCCTCACACAGGGCACGCTTCTTTTACAGCTACACGTATAAGCAACTAACTGATTGATCCCCCAACCACCGCTTCCATAACTTTCTGGTCAGGGGGAGAAATCTTCTTTCCGACCACTCGAATCTCTATGGATTTTCAAGTCGGCCGTTGCAGATGCATTGGTGGTTCAGTGGTAGAATTCTCGCCTGCCACGCGGGAGGCCCGGGTTCGATTCCCGGCCAATGCAAGCTTCCTTTTAGAGCATTGGTAAAACAGGTCCCTGGACAAGCAGGGTTGCCTTTTACCCACGCTGAAGGAAATGTGTCATTTACTATGTTGCAACGCGTCACGTATGAAGAGCTTCAGCAACCGGCGCCAGCCAGCGTTTGCCTTGTTAGCGCAGTAGGTAGCGCGTCAGTCTCATAATCTGAAGGTCGTGAGTTCGACCCTCATACAGGGCATGCTTGTTTTACAGCTTGAGACTGTTGATAGCTGATGCCAAACGTTCATTTACTATGGAGTTTTTTCCACGGTCCTCTGTTGCGCCGAACCTGCCGACGTGGCCGGTTAGCTCAGTTGGTTAGAGCGTGGTGCTAATAACGCCAAGGTCGCGGGTTCGATCCCCGTACGGGCCATGCTGTTTTGCCTATGTTTCTGCAAATGAAATGACTCCCTTATTTGCATGATGCATTGTATAGATACCACTATATCCGTTATTCAGGAAATGTCTGGACATCTGTGCGTTACCGTACATCCGCTGATTGCTGGCTGGTGTTTAGAGGCGGCGGTGTCTCGATTTTTCTGCACGTATGTTATTTGTTTCCGTGAACACAGGAGGCATTAACGGTGGATTCTCTTTAAACATTCAATATCCTTCAAACTCTGGTGTGTGCACCATTGGTCTAAGGTCTAGAAAGAAAAGGGGGTGACGTTATAAATGATCTTGTTTCTTTACACATAGATACAGGAGACATTTTTTGGCAGCTAAGAACAGTTCGGCATATCTAAAACGTTTGCAGGGAAGCCGTCCCGCTTATCTACTATCTTTTGAGTCAAGTAAAGCTTTCCAGTGTTGATTGTACGGCGCTGAACTCGTGGTTTTAGCATAATAAAGCAAGCAGCACCCGAACAGGGACTTGAACCCTGGACCCTCAGATTAAAAGTCTGATGCTCTACCGACTGAGCTATCCAGGCTCGCTGTGCATGAGGCTTGGGCCAGACCTGAAGCTGGCTATCAGTCACAGAGTTGGTCCACGTGCACTTACCTTACATCTAGGACACCTTGAGTTTCTGGTTGACAACCAATTTCTCAATGTCGGTCTCATAATCTGAAGGTCGAGAGTCAGGTCCTCACACAGGGCACGCTTCTTTTACAGCTACACGTATAAGCAACTAACTGATTGATCCCCCAACCACCGCTTCCATAACTTTCTGGTCAGGGGGAGAAATCTTCTTTCCGACCACTCGAATCTCTATGGATTTTCAAGTCGACCGTTGCAGATGCATTGGTGGTTCAGTGGTAGAATTCTCGCCTGCCACGCGGGAGGCCTGGGTTCGATTCCCGGCCAATGCAAGCTTCCTTTTAGAGCATTGGTAAAACAGGTCCCTGGACAAGCAGGGTTGCCTTTTACCCACGCTGAAGGAAATGTGTCATTTACTATGTTGCAACGCGTCACGTATGAAGAGCTTCAGCAACCGGCGCCAGCCAGCGTTTGCCTTGTTAGCGCAGTAGGTAGCGCGTCAGTCTCATAATCTGAAGGTCGTGAGTTCGACCCTCATACAGGGCATGCTTGTTTTACAGCTTGAGACTGTTGATAGCTGATGCCAAACGTTCATTTACTATGGAGTTTTTTCCACGGCCCTCTGTTGCGCCGAGCCTGCCGACGTGGCCGGTTAGCTCAGTTGGTTAGAGCGTGGTGCTAATAACGCCAAGGTCGCGGGTTCGATCCCCGTACGGGCCATGCTGTTTTGCCTATGTTTCTGCAAATGAAATGACTCCCTTATTTGCATGATGCATTGTATAGATACCACTATATCCGTTATTCAGGAAATGTCTGGACATCTGTGCGTTACCGTACATCCGCTGATTGCTGGCTGGTGTTTAGAGGCGGCGGTGTCTCGATTTTTCTGCACGTATGTTATTTGTTTCCGTGAACACAGGAGGCATTAACGGTGGATTCTCTTTAAACATTCAATATCCTTCAAACTCTGGTGTGTGCACCATTGGTCTAAGGTCTAGAAATAAAAGGGGGTGACGTTATAAATGATCTTGTTTCTTTACACATAGATACAGGAGACATTTTTTGGCAGCTAAGAACAGTTCGGCATATCTAAAACGTTTGCAGGGAAGCCGTCCCGCTTATCTACTATCTTTTGAGTCAAGTAAAGCTTTCCAGTGTTGATTGTACGGCGCCGAACTCGTGGTTTTAGCATAATAAAGTAAGCAGCGCCCGAACAGGGACTTGAACCCTGGACCCTCAGATTAAAAGTCTGATGCTCTACCGACTGAGCTATCCAGGCTCGCTGTGCATGAGGCTTGGGCCAGACCTGAAGCTGGCTATCAGTCACAGAGTTGGTCCACGTGCACTTACTTTACATCTAGGACACCTTGAGTTTCTGGTTGACAACCAATTTCTCAATGTCGGTCTCATAATCTGAAGGTCGAGAGTCAGGTCCTCACACAGGGCACGTTTCTTTTACAGCTACACGTATAAGCAACTAACTGATTGATCCCCCAACCACCGCTTCCATAACTTTCTGGTCAGGGGGAGAAATCTTCTTTCCGACCACTCGAATCTCTATGAATTTTCAAGTCGACCGTTGCAGATGCATTGGTGGTTCAGTGGTAGAATTCTCGCCTGCCACGCGGGAGGCCCGGGTTCGATTCCCGGCCAATGCAAGCTTCCTTTTAGAGCATTGGTAAAACAGGTCCCTGGACAAGCAGGGTTGCCTTTTACCCACGCTGAAGGAAATGTGTCATTTACTATGTTGCAACGCGTCACGTATGAAGAGCTTCAGCAACCGGCGCCAGCCAGCGTTTGCCTTGTTAGCGCAGTAGGTAGCGCGTCAGTCTCATAATCTGAAGGTCGTGAGTTCGACCCTCATACAGGGCATGCTTGTTTTACAGCTTGAGACTGTTGATAGCTGATGCCAAACGTTCATTTACTATGGAGTTTTTTCCACGGTCCTCTGTTGCGCCGAGCCTGCCGACGCGGCCGGTTAGCTCAGTTGGTTAGAGCGTGGTGCTAATAACGCCAAGGTCGTGGGTTCGATCTCCGTACGGGCCATGCTGTTTTGCCTATGTTTCTGCAAATGAAATGACTCCCTTATTTGCATGATGCATTGTATAGATACCACTATATCCGTTATTCAGGAAATGTCTGGACATCTGTGCGTTACCGTACATCCGCTGATTGCTGGCTGGTGTTTAGAGGCGGCGGTGTCTCGATTTTTCTGCACGTATGTTATTTGTTTCCGTGAACACAGGAGGCATTAACGGTGGATTCTCTTTAAACATTCAATATCCTTCAAACTCTGGTGTGTGCACCATTGGTCTAAGGTCTAGAAAGAAAAGGGGGTGACGTTATAAATGATCTTGTTTCTTTACACATAGATACAGGAGACATTTTTTGGCAGCTAAGAACAGTTCGGCATATCTAAAACGTTTGCAGGGAAGCCGTCCCGCTTATCTACTATCTTTTGAGTCAAGTAAAGCTTTCCAGTGTTGATTGTACGGCGCTGAACTCGTGGTTTTAGCATAATAAAGCAAGCAGCGCCCGAACAGGGACTTGAACCCTGGACCCTCAGATTAAAAGTCTGATGCTCTACCGACTGAGCTATCCAGGCTCGCTGTGCATGAGGCTTGGGCCAGACCTGAAGCTGGCTATCAGTCACAGAGTTGGTCCACGTGCACTTACTTTACATCTAGGACACCTTGAGTTTCTGGTTGACAACCAATTTCTCAATGTCGGTCTCATAATCTGAAGGTCGAGAGTCAGGTCCTCACACAGGGCACGCTTCTTTTACAGCTACACGTATAAGCAACTAACTGATTGATCCCCCAACCACCGCTTCCATAACTTTCTGGTCAGGGGGAGAAATCTTCTTTCCAACCACTCGAATCTCTATGGATTTTCAAGTCGACCGTTGCAGATGCATTGGTGGTTCAGTGGTAGAATTCTCGCCTGCCACGCGGGAGGCCCCGGTTCGATTCCCGGCCAATGCAAGCTTCCTTTTAGAGCATTGGTAAAACAGGTCCCTGGACAAGCAGGGTTGCCTTTTACCCACGCTGAAGGAAATGTGTCATTTACTATGTTGCAACGCGTCACGTATGAAGAGCTTCAGCAACCGGCGCCAGCCGGCGTTTGCCTTGTTAGCGCAGTAGGTAGCGCGTCAGTCTCATAATCTGAAGGTCGTGAGTTCGACCCTCATACAGGGCATGCTTGTTTTACAGCTTGAGACTGTTGATAGCTGATGCCAAACGTTCATTTACTATGGAGTTTTTTCCACGGTCCTCTGTTGCGCCGAGCCTGCCGACGCGGCCGGTTAGCTCAGTTGGTTAGAGCGTGGTGCTAATAACGCCAAGGTCGCGGGTTCGATCCCCGTACGGGCCATGCTGTTTTGCCTATGTTTCTGCAAATGAAATGACTCCCTTATTTGCATGATGCATTGTATAGATACCACTATATCCGTTATTCAGGAAATGTCTGGACATCTGTGCGTTACCGTACATCCGCTGATTGCTGGCTGGTGTTTAGAGGCGGCGGTGTCTCGATTTTTCTGCACGTATGTTATTTGTTTCCGTGAACACAGGAGGCATTAACGGTGGATTCTCTTTAAACATTCAATATCCTTCAAACTCTGGTGTGTGCACCATTGGTCTAAGGTCTAGAAAGAAAAGGGGGTGACGTTATAAATGATCTTGTTTCTTTACACATAGATACAGGAGACATTTTTTGGCAGCTAAGAACAGTTCGGCATATCTAAAACGTTTGCAGGGAAGCCGTCCCGCTTATCTACTATCTTTTGAGTCAAGTAAAGCTTTCCAGTGTTGATTGTACGGCGCTGAACTCGTGGTTTTAGCATAATAAAGCAAGCAGCGCCCGAACAGGGACTTGAACCCTGGAGCCTCAGATTAAAAGTCTGATGCTCTACCGACTGAGCTATCCAGGCTCGCTGTGCATGAGGCTTGGGCCAGACCTGAAGCTGGCTATCAGTCACAGAGTTGGTCCACGTGCACTTACTTTACATCTAGGACACCTTGAGTTTCTGGTTGACAACCAATTTCTCAATGTCGGTCTCATAATCTGAAGGTCGAGAGTCAGGTCCTCACACAGGGCACGCTTCTTTTACAGCTACACGTATAAGCAACTAACTGATTGATCCCCCAACCACCGCTTCCATAACTTTCTGGTCAGGGGGAGAAATCTTCTTTCCGACCACTCGAATCTCTATGGATTTTCAAGTCGACCGTTGCAGATGCATTGGTGGTTCAGTGGTAGAATTCTCGCCTGCCACGCGGGAGGCCCGGGTTCGATTCCCGGCCAATGCAAGCTTCCTTTTAGAGCATTGGTAAAACAGGTCCCTGGACAAGCAGGGTTGCCTTTTACCCACGCTGAAGGAAATGTGTCATTTACTATGTTGCAACGCGTCACGTATGAAGAGCTTCAGCAACCGGCGCCAGCCAGCGTTTGCCTTGTTAGCGCAGTAGGTAGCGCGTCAGTCTCATAATCTGAAGGTCGTGAGTTCGACCCTCATACAGGGCATGCTTGTTTTACAGCTTGAGACTGTTGATAGCTGATGCCAAACGTTCATTTACTATGGAGTTTTTTCCACGGTCCTCTGTTGCGCCGAGCCTGCCGACGCGGCCGGTTAGCTCAGTTGGTTAGAGCGTGGTGCTAATAACGCCAAGGTCGCGGGTTCGATCCCCGTACGGGCCATGCTGTTTTGCCTATGTTTCTGCAAATGAAATGACTCCCTTATTTGCATGATGCATTGTAGAGATACCACTATATCCGTTATTCAGGAAATGTCTGGACATCTGTGCGTTACCGTACATCCGCTGATTGCTGGCTGGTGTTTAGAGGCGGCGGTGTCTCGATTTTTCTGCACGTATGTTATTTGTTTCCGTGAACACAGGAGGCATTAACGGTGGATTCTCTTTAAACATTCAATATCCTTCAAACTCTGGTGTGTGCACCATTGGTCTAAGGTCTAGAAAGAAAAGGGGGTGACGTTATAAATGATCTTGTTTCTTTACACATAGATACAGGAGACATTTTTTGGCAGCTAAGAACAGTTCGGCATATCTAAAACGTTTGCAGGGAAGCCGTCCCGCTTATCTACTATCTTTTGAGTCAAGTAAAGCTTTCCAGTGTTGATTGTACGGCGCTGAACTCGTGGTTTTAGCATAATAAAGCAAGCAGCGCCCGAACAGGGACTTGAACCCTGGACCCTCAGATTAAAAGTCTGATGCTCTACCGACTGAGCTATCCAGGCTCGCTGTGCATGAGGCTTGGGCCAGACCTGAAGCTGGCTATCAGTCACAGAGTTGGTCCACGTGCACTTACTTTACATCTAGGACACCTTGAGTTTCTGGTTGACAACCAATTTCTCAATGTCGGTCTCATAATCTGAAGGTCGAGAGTCAGGTCCTCACACAGGGCACGCTTCTTTTACAGCTACACGTATAAGCAACTAACTGATTGATCCCCCAACCACCGCTTCCATAACTTTCTGGTCAGGGGGAGAAATCTTCTTTCCGACCACTCGAATCTCTATGGATTTTCAAGTCGACCGTTGCAGATGCATTGGTGGTTCAGTGGTAGAATTCTCGCCTGCCACGCGGGAGGCCCGGGTTCGATTCCCGGCCAATGCAAGCTTCCTTTTAGAGCATTGGTAAAACAGGTCCCTGGACAAGCAGGGTTGCCTTTTACCCACGCTGAAGGAAATGTGTCATTTACTATGTTGCAACGCGTCACGTATGAAGAGCTTCAGCAACCGGCGCCAGCCGGCGTTTGCCTTGTTAGCGCAGTAGGTAGCACGTCAGTCTCATAATAAAGCAAGCAGCGCCCGAACAGGGACTTGAACCCTGGACCCTCAGATTAAAAGTCTGATGCTCTACCGACTGAGCTATCCAGGCTCGCTGTGCATGAGGCTTGGGCCAGACCTGAAGCTGGCTATCAGTCACAGAGTTGGTCCACGTGCACTTACTTTACATCTAGGACACCTTGAGTTTCTGGTTGACAACCAATTTCTCAATGTCGGTCTCATAATCTGAAGGTCGAGAGTCAGGTCCTCACACAGGGCACGCTTCTTTTACAGCTACACGTATAAGCAACTAACTGATTGATCCCCCAACCACCGCTTCCATAACTTTCTGGTCAGGGGGAGAAATCTTCTTTCCGACCACTCGAATCTCTATGGATTTTCAAGTCGACCGTTGCAGATGCATTGGTGGTTCAGTGGTAGAATTCTCGCCTGCCACGCGGGAGGCCCGGGTTCGATTCCCGGCCAATGCAAGCTTCCTTTTAGAGCATTGGTAAAACAGGTCCCTGGACAAGCAGGGTTGCCTTTTACCCACGCTGAAGGAAATGTGTCATTTACTATGTTGCAACGCGTCACGTATGAAGAGCTTCAGCAACCGGCGCCAGCCGGCGTTTGCCTTGTTAGCGCAGTAGGTAGCGCGTCAGTCTCATAATCTGAAGGTCGTGAGTTCGACCCTCATACAGGGCATGCTTGTTTTACAGCTTGAGACTGTTGATAGCTGATGCCAAACGTTCATTTACTATGGAGTTTTTTCCACGGTCCTCTGTTGCGCCGAGCCTGCCGACGCGGCCGGTTAGCTCAGTTGGTTAGAGCGTGGTGCTAATAACGCCAAGGTCGCGGGTTCGATCCCCGTACGGGCCATGCTGTTTTGCCTATGTTTCTGCAAATGAAATGACTCCCTTATTTGCATGATGCATTGTATAGATACCACTATATCCGTTATTCAGGAAATGTCTGGACATCTGTGCGTTACCGTACATCCGCGGATTGCTGGCTGGTGTTTAGAGGCGGCGGTGTCTCGATTTTTCTGCACGTATGTTATTTGTTTCCGTGAACACAGGAGGCATTAACGGTGGATTCTCTTTAAACATTCAATATCCTTCAAACTCTGGTGTGTGCACCATTGGTCTAAGGTCTAGAAAGAAAAGGGGGTGACGTTATAAATGATCTTGTTTCTTTACACATAGATACAGGAGACATTTTTTGGCAGCTAAGAACAGTTCGGCATATCTAAAACGTTTGCAGGGAAGCCGTCCCGCTTATCTACTATCTTTTGAGTCAAGTAAAGCTTTCCAGTGTTGATTGTACGGCGCTGAACTCGTGGTTTTAGCATAATAAAGCAAGCAGCGCCCGAACAGGGACTTGAACCCTGGACCCTCAGATTAAAAGTCTGATGCTCTACCGACTGAGCTATCCAGGCTCGCTGTGCATGAGGCTTGGGCCAGACCTGAAGCTGGCTATCAGTCACAGAGTTGGTCCACGTGCACTTACTTTACATCTAGGACACCTTGAGTTTCTGGTTGACAACCAATTTCTCAATGTCGGTCTCATAATCTGAAGGTCGAGAGTCAGGTCCTCACACAGGGCACGCTTCTTTTACAGCTACACGTATAAGCAACTAACTGATTGATCCCCCAACCACCGCTTCCATAACTTTCTGGTCAGGGGGAGAAATCTTCTTTCCGACCACTCGAATCTCTATGGATTTTCAAGTTGACCGTTGCAGATGCATTGGTGGTTCAGTGGTAGAATTCTCGCCTGCCACGCGGGAGGCCCGGGTTCGATTCCCGGCCAATGCAAGCTTCCTTTTAGAGCATTGGTAAAACAGGTCCCTGGACAAGCAGGGTTGCCTTTTACCCACGCTGAAGGAAATGTGTCATTTACTATGTTGCAACGCGTCACGTATGAAGAGCTTCAGCAACCGGCGCCAGCCGGCGTTTGCCTTGTTAGCGCAGTAGGTAGCACGTCAGTCTCATAATAAAGCAAGCAGCGCCCGAACAGGGACTTGAACCCTGGACCCTCAGATTAAAAGTCTGATGCTCTACCGACTGAGCTATCCAGGCTCGCTGTGCATGAGGCTTGGGCCAGACCTGAAGCTGGCTATCAGTCACAGAGTTGGTCCACGTGCACTTACTTTACATCTAGGACACCTTGAGTTTCTGGTTGACAACCAATTTCTCAATGTCGGTCTCATAATCTGAAGGTCGAGAGTCAGGTCCTCACACAGGGCACGCTTCTTTTACAGCTACACGTATAAGCAACTAACTGATTGATCCCCCAACCACCGCTTCCATAACTTTCTGGTCAGGGGGAGAAATCTTCTTTCCGACCACTCGAATCTCTATGGATTTTCAAGTCGACCGTTGCAGATGCATTGGTGGTTCAGTGGTAGAATTCTCGCCTGCCACGCGGGAGGCCCGGGTTCGATTCCCGGCCAATGCAAGCTTCCTTTTAGAGCATTGGTAAAACAGGTCCCTGGACAAGCAGGGTTGCCTTTTACCCACGCTGAAGGAAATGTGTCATTTACTATGTTGCAACGCGTCACGTATGAAGAGCTTCAGCAACCGGCGCCAGCCGGCGTTTGCCTTGTTAGCGCAGTAGGTAGCGCGTCAGTCTCATAATCTGAAGGTCGTGAGTTCGACCCTCATACAGGGCATGCTTGTTTTACAGCTTGAGACTGTTGATAGCTGATGCCAAACGTTCATTTACTATGGAGTTTTTTCCACGGTCCTCTGTTGCGCCGAGCCTGCCGACGCGGCCGGTTAGCTCAGTTGGTTAGAGCGTGGTGCTAATAACGCCAAGGTCGCGGGTTCGATCCCCGTACGGGCCATGCTGTTTTGCCTATGTTTCTGCAAATGAAATGACTCCCTTATTTGCATGATGCATTGTATAGATACCACTATATCCGTTATTCAGGAAATGTCTGGACATCTGTGCGTTACCGTACATCCGCTGATTGCTGGCTGGTGTTTAGAGGCGGCGGTGTCTCGATTTTTCTGCACGTATGTTATTTGTTTCCGTGAACACAGGAGGCATTAACGGTGGATTCTCTTTAAACATTCAATATCCTTCAAACTCTGGTGTGTGCACCATTGGTCTAAGGTCTAGAAAGAAAAGGGGGTGACGTTATAAATGATCTTGTTTCTTTACACATAGATACAGGAGACATTTTTTGGCAGCTAAGAACAGTTCGGCATATCTAAAACGTTTGCAGGGAAGCCGTCCCGCTTATCTACTATCTTTTGAGTCAAGTAAAGCTTTCCAGTGTTGATTGTACGGCACTGAACTCGTGGTTTTAGCATAATAAAGCAAGCAGCGCCCGAACAGGGACTTGAACCCTGGACCCTCAGATTAAAAGTCTGATGCTCTACCGACTGAGCTATCCAGGCTCGCTGTGCATGAGGCTTGGGCCAGACCTGAAGCTGGCTATCAGTCACAGAGTTGGTCCACGTGCACTTACTTTACATCTAGGACACCTTGAGTTTCTGGTTGACAACCAATTTCTCAATGTCGGTCTCATAATCTGAAGGTCGAGAGTCAGGTCCTCACACAGGGCACGCTTCTTTTACAGCTACACGTATAAGCAACTAACTGATTGATCCCCCAACCACCGCTTCCATAACTTTCTGGTCAGGGGGAGAAATCTTCTTTCCGACCACTCGAATCTCTATGGATTTTCAAGTCGACCGTTGCAGATGCATTGGTGGTTCAGTGGTAGAATTCTCGCCTGCCACGCGGGAGGCCCGGGTTCGATTCCCGGCCAATGCAAGCTTCCTTTTAGAGCATTGGTAAAACAGGTCCCTGGACAAGCAGGGTTGCCTTTTACCCACGCTGAAGGAAATGTGTCATTTACTATGTTGCAACGCGTCACGTATGAAGAGCTTCAGCAACCGGCGCCAGCCGGCGTTTGCCTTGTTAGCGCAGTAGGTAGCGCGTCAGTCTCATAATAAAGCAAGCAGCGCCCGAACAGGGACTTGAACCCTGGACCCTCAGATTAAAAGTCTGATGCTCTACCGACTGAGCTATCCAGGCTCGCTGTGCATGAGGCTTGGGCCAGACCTGAAGCTGGCTATCAGTCACAGAGTTGGTCCACGTGCACTTACTTTACATCTAGGACACCTTGAGTTTCTGGTTGACAACCAATTTCTCAATGTCGGTCTCATAATCTGAAGGTCGAGAGTCAGGTCCTCACACAGGGCACGCTTCTTTTACAGCTACACGTATAAGCAACTAACTGATTGATCCCCCAACCACCGCTTCCATAACTTTCTGGTCAGGGGGAGAAATCTTCTTTCCGACCACTCGAATCTCTATGGATTTTCAAGTCGACCGTTGCAGATGCATTGGTGGTTCAGTGGTAGAATTCTCGCCTGCCACGCGGGAGGCCCGGGTTCGATTCCCGGCCAATGCAAGCTTCCTTTTAGAGCATTGGTAAAACAGGTCCCTGGACAAGCAGGGTTGCCTTTTACCCACGCTGAAGGAAATGTGTCATTTACTATGTTGCAACGCGTCACGTATGAAGAGCTTCAGCAACCGGCGCCAGCCAGCGTTTGCCTTGTTAGCGCAGTAGGTAGCGCGTCAGTCTCATAATCTGAAGGTCGTGAGTTCGACCCTCATACAGGGCATGCTTGTTTTACAGCTTGAGACTGTTGATAGCTGATGCCAAACGTTCATTTACTATGGAGTTTTTTCCACGGTCCTCTGTTGCGCCGAGCCTGCCGACGCGGCCGGTTAGCTCAGTTGGTTAGAGCGTGGTGCTAATAACGCCAAGGTCGCGGGTTCGATCCCCGTACGGGCCATGCTGTTTTGCCTATGTTTCTGCAAATGAAATGACTCCCTTATTTGCATGATGCATTGTATAGATACCACTATATCCGTTATTCAGGAAATGTCTGGACATCTGTGCGTTACCGTACATCCGCTGATTGCTGGCTGGTGTTTAGAGGCGGCGGTGTCTCGATTTTTCTGCACGTATGTTATTTGTTTCCGTGAACACAGGAGGCATTAACGGTGGATTCTCTTTAAACATTCAATATCCTTCAAACTCTGGTGTGTGCACCATTGGTCTAAGGTCTAGAAAGAAAAGGGGGTGACGTTATAAATGATCTTGTTTCTTTACACATAGATACAGGAGACATTTTTTGGCAGCTAAGAACAGTTCGGCATATCTAAAACGTTTGCAGGGAAGCCGTCCCGCTTATCTACTATCTTTTGAGTCAAGTAAAGCTTTCCAGTGTTGATTGTACGGCGCTGAACTCGTGGTTTTAGCATAATAAAGCAAGCAGCGCCCGAACAGGGACTTGAACCCTGGACCCTCAGATTAAAAGTCTGATGCTCTACCGACTGAGCTATCCAGGCTCGCTGTGCATGAGGCTTGGGCCAGACCTGAAGCTGGCTATCAGTCACAGAGTTGGTCCACGTGCACTTACTTTACATCTAGGACACCTTGAGTTTCTGGTTGACAACCAATTTCTCAATGTCGGTCTCATAATCTGAAGGTCGAGAGTCAGGTCCTCACACAGGGCACGCTTCTTTTACAGCTACACGTATAAGCAACTAACTGATTGATCCCCCAACCACCGCTTCCATAACTTTCTGGTCAGGGGGAGAAATCTTCTTTCCGACCACTCGAATCTCTATGGATTTTCAAGTCGACCGTTGCCGATGCATTGGTGGTTCAGTGGTAGAATTCTCGCCTGCCACGCGGGAGGCCCGGGTTCGATTCCCGGCCAATGCAAGCTTCCTTTTAGAGCATTGGTAAAACAGGTCCCTGGACAAGCAGGGTTGCCTTTTACCCACGCTGAAGGAAATGTGTCATTTACTATGTTGCAACGCGTCACGTATGAAGAGCTTCAGCAACCGGCGCCAGCCGGCGTTTGCCTTGTTAGCGCAGTAGGTAGCGCGTCAGTCTCATAATCTGAAGGTCGTGAGTTCGACCCTCATACAGGGCATGCTTGTTTTACAGCTTGAGACTGTTGATAGCTGATGCCAAACGTTCATTTACTATGGAGTTTTTTCCACGGTCCTCTGTTGCGCCGAGCCTGCCGACGCGGCCGGTTAGCTCAGTTGGTTAGAGCGTGGTGCTAATAACGCCAAGGTCGCGGGTTCGATCCCCGTACGGGCCATGCTGTTTTGCCTATGTTTCTGCAAATGAAATGACTCCCTTATTTGCATGATGCATTGTATAGATACCACTATATCCGTTATTCAGGAAATGTCTGGACGTCTGTGCGTTACCGTACATCCGCTGATTGCTGGCTGGTGTTTAGAGGCGGCGGTGTCTCGATTTTTCTGCACGTATGTTATTTGTTTCTGTGAACACAGGAGGCATTAACGGTGGATTCTCTTTAAACATTCAATATCCTTCAAACTCTGGTGTGTGCACCATTGGTCTAAGGTCTAGAAAGAAAAGGGGGTGACGTTATAAATGATCTTGTTTCTTTACACATAGATACAGGAGACATTTTTTGGCAGCTAAGAACAGTTCGGCATATCTAAAACGTTTGCAGGGAAGCCGTCCCGCTTATCTACTATCTTTTGAGTCAAGTAAAGCTTTCCAGTGTTGATTGTACGGCGCTGAACTCGTGGTTTTAGCATAATAAAGCAAGCAGCGCCCGAACAGGGACTTGAACCCTGGACCCTCAGATTAAAAGTCTGATGCTCTACCGACTGAGCTATCCAGGCTCGCTGTGCATGAGGCTTGGGCCAGACCTGAAGCTGGCTATCAGTCACAGAGTTGGTCCACGTGCACTTACTTTACATCTAGGACACCTTGAGTTTCTGGTTGACAACCAATTTCTCAATGTCGGTCTCATAATCTGAAGGTCGAGAGTCAGGTCCTCACACAGGGCACGCTTCTTTTACAGCTACACGTATAAGCAACTAACTGATTGATCCCCCAACCACCGCTTCCATAACTTTCTGGTCAGGGGGAGAAATCTTCTTTCCGACCACTCGAATCTCTATGGATTTTCAAGTCGACCGTTGCAGATGCATTGGTGGTTCAGTGGTAGAATTCTCGCCTGCCACGCGGGAGGCCCGGGTTCGATTCCCGGCCAATGCAAGCTTCCTTTTAGAGCATTGGTAAAACAGGTCCCTGGACAAGCAGGGTTGCCTTTTACCCACGCTGAAGGAAATGTGTCATTTACTATGTTGCAACGCGTCACGTATGAAGAGCTTCAGCAACCGGCGCCAGCCGGCGTTTGCCTTGTTAGCGCAGTAGGTAGCGCGTCAGTCTCATAATCTGAAGGTCGTGAGTTCGACCCTCATACAGGGCATGCTTGTTTTACAGCTTGAGACTGTTGATAGCTGATGCCAAACGTTCATTTACTATGGAGTTTTTTCCACGGTCCTCTGTTGCGCCGAGCCTGCCGACGCGGCCGGTTAGCTCAGTTGGTTAGAGCGTGGTGCTAATAACGCCAAGGTCGCGGGTTCGATCCCCGTACGGGCCATGCTGTTTTGCCTATGTTTCTGCAAATGAAATGACTCCCTTATTTGCATGATGCATTGTATAGATACCACTATATCCGTTATTCAGGAAATGTCTGGACATCTGTGCGTTACCGTACATCCGCTGATTGCTGGCTGGTGTTTAGAGGCGGCGGTGTCTCGATTTTTCTGCACGTATGTTATTTGTTTCCGTGAACACAGGAGGCATTAACGGTGGATTCTCTTTAAACATTCAATATCCTTCAAACTCTGGTGTGTGCACCATTGGTCTAAGGTCTAGAAAGAAAAGGGGGTGACGTTATAAATGATCTTGTTTCTTTACACATAGATACAGGAGACATTTTTTGGCAGCTAAGAACAGTTCGGCATATCTAAAACGTTTGCAGGGAAGCCGTCCCGCTTATCTACTATCTTTTGAGTCAAGTAAAGCTTTCCAGTGTTGATTGTACGGCGCTGAACTCGTGGTTTTAGCATAATAAAGCAAGCAGCGCCCGAACAGGGACTTGAACCCTGGACCCTCAGATTAAAAGTCTGATGCTCTACCGACTGAGCTATCCAGGCTCGCTGTGCATGAGGCTTGGGCCAGACCTGAAGCTGGCTATCAGTCACAGAGTTGGTCCACGTGCACTTACTTTACATCTAGGACACCTTGAGTTTCTGGTTGACAACCAATTTCTCAATGTCGGTCTCATAATCTGAAGGTCGAGAGTCAGGTCCTCACACAGGGCACGCTTCTTTTACAGCTACACGTATAAGCAACTAACTGATTGATCCCCCAACCACCGCTTCCATAACTTTCTGGTCAGGGGGAGAAATCTTCTTTCCGACCACTCGAATCTCTATGGATTTTCAAGTCGACCGTTGCAGATGCATTGGTGGTTCAGTGGTAGAATTCTCGCCTGCCACGCGGGAGGCCCGGGTTCGATTCCCGGCCAATGCAAGCTTCCTTTTAGAGCATTGGTAAAACAGGTCCCTGGACAAGCAGGGTTGCCTTTTACCCACGCTGAAGGAAATGTGTCATTTACTATGTTGCAACGCGTCACGTATGAAGAGCTTCAGCAACCGGCGCCAGCCGGCGTTTGCCTTGTTAGCGCAGTAGGTAGCGCGTCAGTCTCATAATCTGAAGGTCGTGAGTTCGACCCTCATACAGGGCATGCTTGTTTTACAGCTTGAGACTGTTGATAGCTGATGCCAAACGTTCATTTACTATGGAGTTTTTTCCACGGTCCTCTGTTGCGCCGAGCCTGCCGACGCGGCCGGTTAGCTCAGTTGGTTAGAGCGTGGTGCTAATAACGCCAAGGTCGCGGGTTCGATCCCCGTACGGGCCATGCTGTTTTGCCTATGTTTCTGCAAATGAAATGACTCCCTTATTTGCATGATGCATTGTATAGATACCACTATATCCGTTATTCAGGAAATGTCTGGACATCTGTGCGTTACCGTACATCCGCTGATTGCTGGCTGGTGTTTAGAGGCGGCGGTGTCTCGATTTTTCTGCACGTATGTTATTTGTTTCCGTGAACACAGGAGGCATTAACGGTGGATTCTCTTTAAACATTCAATATCCTTCAAACTCTTAGAAAGAAAAGGGGGTGACGTTATAAATGATCTTGTTTCTTTACACATAGATACAGGAGACATTTTTTGGCAGCTAAGAACAGTTCGGCATATCTAAAACGTTTGCAGGGAAGCCGTCCCGCTTATCTACTATCTTTTGAGTCAAGTAAAGCTTTCCAGTGTTGATTGTACGGCGCTGAACTCGTGGTTTTAGCATAATAAAGCAAGCAGCGCCCGAACAGGGACTTGAACCCTGGACCCTCAGATTAAAAGTCTGATGCTCTACCGACTGAGCTATCCAGGCTCGCTGTGCATGAGGCTTGGGCCAGACCTGAAGCTGGCTATCAGTCACAGAGTTGGTCCACGTGCACTTACTTTACATCTAGGACACCTTGAGTTTCTGGTTGACAACCAATTTCTCAATGTCGGTCTCATAATCTGAAGGTCGAGAGTCAGGTCCTCACACAGGGCACGCTTCTTTTACAGCTACACGTATAAGCAACTAACTGATTGATCCCCCAACCACCGCTTCCATAACTTTCTGGTCAGGGGGAGAAATCTTCTTTCCGACCACTCGAATCTCTATGGATTTTCAAGTCGACCGTTGCAGATGCATTGGTGGTTCAGTGGTAGAATTCTCGCCTGCCACGCGGGAGGCCCGGGTTCGATTCCCGGCCAATGCAAGCTTCCTTTTAGAGCATTGGTAAAACAGGTCCCTGGACAAGCAGGGTTGCCTTTTACCCACGCTGAAGGAAATGTGTCATTTACTATGTTGCAACGCGTCACGTATGAAGAGCTTCAGCAACCGGCGCCAGCCGGCGTTTGCCTTGTTAGCGCAGTAGGTAGCGCGTCAGTCTCATAATCTGAAGGTCGTGAGTTCGACCCTCATACAGGGCATGCTTGTTTTACAGCTTGAGACTGTTGATAGCTGATGCCAAACGTTCATTTACTATGGAGTTTTTTCCACGGTCCTCTGTTGCGCCGAGCCTGCCGACGCGGCCGGTTAGCTCAGTTGGTTAGAGCGTGGTGCTAATAACGCCAAGGTCGCGGGTTCGATCCCCGTACGGGCCATGCTGTTTTGCCTATGTTTCTGCAAATGAAATGACTCCCTTATTTCCATGATGCATTGTATAGATACCACTATATCCGTTATTCAGGAAATGTCTGGACATTTGTGCGTTACCGTACATCCGCTGATTGCTGGCTGGTGTTTAGAGGCGGCGGTGTCTCGATTTTTCTGCACGTATGTTATTTGTTTCCGTGAACACAGGAGGCATTAACGGTGGATTCTCTTTAAACATTCAATATCCTTCAAACTCTGGTGTGTGCACCATTGGTCTAAGGTCTAGAAAGAAAAGGGGGTGACGTTATAAATGATCTTGTTTCTTTACACATAGATACAGGAGACATTTTTTGGCAGCTAAGAACAGTTCGGCATATCTAAAACGTTTGCAGGGAAGCCGTCCCGCTTATCTACTATCTTTTGAGTCAAGTAAAGCTTTCCAGTGTTGATTGTACGGCGCTGAACTCGTGGTTTTAGCATAATAAAGCAAGCAGCGCCCGAACAGGGACTTGAACCCTGGACCCTCAGATTAAAAGTCTGATGCTCTACCGACTGAGCTATCCAGGCTCGCTGTGCATGAGGCTTGGGCCAGACCTGAAGCTGGCTATCAGTCACAGAGTTGGTCCACGTGCACTTACTTTACATCTAGGACACCTTGAGTTTCTGGTTGACAACCAATTTCTCAATGTCGGTCTCATAATCTGAAGGTCGAGAGTCAGGTCCTCACACAGGGCACGCTTCTTTTACAGCTACACGTATAAGCAACTAACTGATTGATCCCCCAACCACCGCTTCCATAACTTTCTGGTCAGGGGGAGAAATCTTCTTTCCGACCACTCGAATCTCTATGGATTTTCAAGTCGACCGTTGCAGATGCATTGGTGGTTCAGTGGTAGAATTCTCGCCTGCCACGCGGGAGGCCCGGGTTCGATTCCCGGCCAATGCAAGCTTCCTTTTAGAGCATTGGTAAAACAGGTCCCTGGACAAGCAGGGTTGCCTTTTACCCACGCTGAAGGAAATGTGTCATTTACTATGTTGCAACGCGTCACGTATGAAGAGCTTCAGCAACCGGCGCCAGCCGGCGTTTGCCTTGTTAGCGCAGTAGGTAGCGCGTCAGTCTCATAATCTGAAGGTCGTGAGTTCGACCCTCATACAGGGCATGCTTGTTTTACAGCTTGAGACTGTTGATAGCTGATGCCAAACGTTCATTTACTATGGAGTTTTTTCCACGGTCCTCTGTTGCGCCGAGCCTGCCGACGCGGCCGGTTAGCTCAGTTGGTTAGAGCGTGGTGCTAATAACGCCAAGGTCGCGGGTTCGATCCCCGTACGGGCCATGCTGTTTTGCCTATGTTTCTGCAAATGAAATGACTCCCTTATTTCCATGATGCATTGTATAGATACCACTATATCCGTTATTCAGGAAATGTCTGGACATTTGTGCGTTACCGTACATCCGCTGATTGCTGGCTGGTGTTTAGAGGCGGCGGTGTCTCGATTTTTCTGCACGTATGTTATTTGTTTCCGTGAACACAGGAGGCATTAACGGTGGATTCTCTTTAAACATTCAATATCCTTCAAACTCTGGTGTGTGCACCATTGGTCTAAGGTCTAGAAAGAAAAGGGGGTGACGTTATAAATGATCTTGTTTCTTTACACATAGATACAGGAGACATTTTTTGGCAGCTAAGAACAGTTCGGCATATCTAAAACGTTTGCAGGGAAGCCGTCCCGCTTATCTACTATCTTTTGAGTCAAGTAAAGCTTTCCAGTGTTGATTGTACGGCGCTGAACTCGTGGTTTTAGCATAATAAAGCAAGCAGCGCCCGAACAGGGACTTGAACCCTGGACCCTCAGATTAAAAGTCTGATGCTCTACCGACTGAGCTATCCAGGCTCGCTGTGCATGAGGCTTGGGCCAGACCTGAAGCTGGCTATCAGTCACAGAGTTGGTCCACGTGCACTTACTTTACATCTAGGACACCTTGAGTTTCTGGTTGACAACCAATTTCTCAATGTCGGTCTCATAATCTGAAGGTCGAGAGTCAGGTCCTCACACAGGGCACGCTTCTTTTACAGCTACACGTATAAGCAACTAACTGATTGATCCCCCAACCACCGCTTCCATAACTTTCTGGTCAGGGGGAGAAATCTTCTTTCCGACCACTCGAATCTCTATGGATTTTCAAGTCGACCGTTGCAGATGCATTGGTGGTTCAGTGGTAGAATTCTCGCCTGCCACGCGGGAGGCCCGGGTTCGATTCCCGGCCAATGCAAGCTTCCTTTTAGAGCATTGGTAAAACAGGTCCCTGGACAAGCAGGGTTGCCTTTTACCCACGCTGAAGGAAATGTGTCATTTACTATGTTGCAACGCGTCACGTATGAAGAGCTTCAGCAACCGGCGCCAGCCGGCGTTTGCCTTGTTAGCGCAGTAGGTAGCGCAGTAGGTAGCGCGTCAGTCTCATAATCTGAAGGTCGTGAGTTCGACCCTCATACAGGGCATGCTTGTTTTACAGCTTGAGACTGTTGATAGCTGATGCCAAACGTTCATTTACTATGGAGTTTTTTCCACGGTCCTCTGTTGCGCCGAGCCTGCCGACGCGGCCGGTTAGCTCAGTTGGTTAGAGCGTGGTGCTAATAACGCCAAGGTCGCGGGTTCGATCCCCGTACGGGCCATGCTGTTTTGCCTATGTTTCTGCAAATGAAATGACTCCCTTATTTGCATGATGCATTGTATAGATACCACTATATCCGTTATTCAGGAAATGTCTGGACATCTGTGCGTTACCGTACATCCGCTGATTGCTGGCTGGTGTTTAGAGGCGGCGGTGTCTCGATTTTTCTGCACGTATGTTATTTGTTTCCGTGAACACAGGAGGCATTAACGGTGGATTCTCTTTAAACATTCAATATCCTTCAAACTCTGGTGTGTGCACCATTGGTCTAAGGTCTAGAAAGAAAAGGGGGTGACGTTATAAATGATCTTGTTTCTTTACACATAGATACAGGAGACATTTTTTGGCAGCTAAGAACAGTTCGGCATATCTAAAACGTTTGCAGGGAAGCCGTCCCGCTTATCTACTATCTTTTGAGTCAAGTAAAGCTTTCCAGTGTTGATTGTACGGCGCTGAACTCGTGGTTTTAGCATAATAAAGCAAGCAGCGCCCGAACAGGGACTTGAACCCTGGACCCTCAGATTAAAAGTCTGATGCTCTACCGACTGAGCTATCCAGGCTCGCTGTGCATGAGCCTTGGGCCAGACCTGAAGCTGGCTATCAGTCACAGAGTTGGTCCACGTGCACTTACTTTACATCTAGGACACCTTGAGTTTCTGGTTGACAACCAATTTCTCAATGTCGGTCTCATAATCTGAAGGTCGAGAGTCAGGTCCTCACACAGGGCACGCTTCTTTTACAGCTACACGTATAAGCAACTAACTGATTGATCCCCCAACCACCGCTTCCATAACTTTCTGGTCAGGGGGAGAAATCTTCTTTCCGACCACTCGAATCTCTATGGATTTTCAAGTCGACCGTTGCAGATGCATTGGTGGTTCAGTGGTAGAATTCTCGCCTGCCACGCGGGAGGCCCGGGTTCGATTCCCGGCCAATGCAAGCTTCCTTTTAGAGCATTGGTAAAACAGGTCCCTGGACAAGCAGGGTTGCCTTTTACCCACGCTGAAGGAAATGTGTCATTTACTATGTTGCAACGCGTCACGTATGAAGAGCTTCAGCAACCGGCGCCAGCCAGCGTTTGCCTTGTTAGCGCAGTAGGTAGCGCGTCAGTCTCATAATCTGAAGGTCGTGAGTTCGACCCTCATACAGGGCATGCTTGTTTTACAGCTTGAGACTGTTGATAGCTGATGCCAAACGTTCATTTACTATGGAGTTTTTTCCACGGTCCTCTGTTGCGCCGAGCCTGCCGACGCGGCCGGTTAGCTCAGTTGGTTAGAGCGTGGTGCTAATAACGCCAAGGTCGCGGGTTCGATCCCCGTACGGGCCATGCTGTTTTGCCTATGTTTCTGCAAATGAAATGACTCCCTTATTTGCATGATGCATTGTATAGATACCACTATATCCGTTATTCAGGAAATGTCTGGACATCTGTGCGTTACCGTACATCCGCTGATTGCTGGCTGGTGTTTAGAGGCGGCGGTGTCTCGATTTTTCTGCACGTATGTTATTTGTTTCCGTGAACACAGGAGGCATTAACGGTGGATTCTCTTTAAACATTCAATATCCTTCAAACTCTGGTGTGTGCACCATTGGTCTAAGGTCTAGAAAGAAAAGGGGGTGACGTTATAAATGATCTTGTTTCTTTACACATAGATACAGGAGACATTTTTTGGCAGCTAAGAACAGTTCGGCATATCTAAAACGTTTGCAGGGAAGCCGTCCCGCTTATCTACTATCTTTTGAGTCAAGTAAAGCTTTCCAGTGTTGATTGTACGGCGCTGAACTCGTGGTTTTAGCATAATAAAGCAAGCAGCGCCCGAACAGGGACTTGAACCCTGGACCCTCAGATTAAAAGTCTGATGCTCTACCGACTGAGCTATCCAGGCTCGCTGTGCAAGTGCCTTGGGCCAGACCTGAAGCTGGCTATCAGCCACAGAGTTGGTCCACGTGCACTTACATTACATCTAGGACACCTTGAGTTTCTGGTTGACAACCATTTCCACAATGTCGGTCTCATAATCTGAAGGTCGAGAGTCAGGTCCTCGCACAGGGCACGCTTCTTTTACAGCTACACGTATAAGCAACTAACTGATTGATCCCCCAACCACCGCTTCCATAACTTTCTGTTCATGGGGAAAAATCTTCTTTCCGACCACTCGAATCTCTATGGATTTTCGAGTCGGCCGTTGCAGATGCATTGGTGGTTCAGTGGTAGAATTCTCGCCTGCCACGCGGGAGGCCCGGGTTCGATTCCCGGCCAATGCAAGCTTCTTTTTAGAGCATTGGTAAAACAGGTCCCTGGAAAAGCAGGGTTGCCTTTTACCCATGCTGAAGGAAATTTGTCCTTTACGATGGATGTCCTTTATTTGTCCTTTACGATGCTTCAGCAACCGGCGCCAGCCAGCGTTTGCCTTGTTAGCGCAGTAGGTAGCGCGTCAGTCTCGTAATCTGAAGGTCGTGAGTTCGACCCTCATACAGGACACGCTTCTTTTACAGCTTGAGACTGTTGATAGCTGATGCCAAACGTTCATTTACTATGGAGTTTTTTCCACGGTCCTCTGTTTCGCCGAGCCTGCCGACGTGGCCGGTTAGCTCAGTTGGTTAGAGCGTGGTGCTAATAACGCCAAGGTCGCGGGTTCGATCCCCGTACGGGCCATGCTGTTTTGCCTATGTTTCTGCAAATGAAATGACTCCCTTATTTGCATGATGCATTGTAGAGATACCACTATATCCGTTATTCAGGAAATGTCTGGACGTCTGTGCGTTACCGTACATCCGCGGATTGCTGGCTTGTGTTGAGAGGCGGCGGTGTCTCGATTCTTCTGCACGTATGCTATTTGTTTCCGTGAATACAGGAGGCATTAACGGTGGATTCTCTTTAAACATTCAATATCCCTCAAACTCTGGTGTGTGCACCATTGGTCTAAGGTCTAGAAAGAAAAGGGGGTGACGTTATAAATGACCTTGTTTCTTTACACATAGATACGGGAGACATTTTTTGGCAGGTAAGAACCATTCGGCATATCTAAAACGTTTGCAGGGAAGCCGTCCCGCTTATCTACTATCTTTTGAGTCAAGTAAAGCTTTCCAGTGTTGATTGTACGGCGCTGAACTCGTGGTTTTAGCATAATAAAGCGAGCAGCGCCCGAACAGGGACTTGAACCCTGGACCCTCAGATTAAAAGTGTGATGCTCTACCGACTGAGCTATCCAGGCTCGCTGGGCAAGAGCCTTGGGCCAGACCTGAAGCTGGCTATCAGCCACAGAGTTGGTCCACGTGCACTTACATTACATCTAGGACACCTTGAGTTTCTGGTTGACAACCATTTCCACAATGTCGGTCTCATAATCTGAAGGTCGAGAGTCAGGTCCTCGCACAGGGCACGCTTCTTTTACAGCTACACGTATAAGCAACTAACTGATTGATCCCCCAACCACCGCTTCCATAACTTTCTGTTCAGGGGGAAAAATCTTCTTTCCGACCACTCGAATCTCTATGGATTTTCAAGTCGGCCGTTGCAGATGCATTGGTGGTTCAGTGGTAGAATTCTCGCCTGCCACGCGGGAGGCCCGGGTTCGATTCCCGGCCAATGCAAGCTTCTTTTTAGAGCATTGGTAAAACAGGTCCCTGGAAAAGCAGGGTTGCCTATTACCCATGCTCAAGGAAATTTGTCCTTTACGATGTTGCAACGCGTCACGTATGAAGAGCTTCAGCAACCGGCGCCAGCCGGCGTTTGCCTTGTTAGCGCAGTAGGTAGCGCGTCAGTCTCATAATCTGAAGGTCGTGAGTTCGACCCTCATACAGGGCACGCTTCTTTTACAGCTTGAGACTGTTGATAGCTGATGCCAAACGTTCATTTACTATGGAGTTTTTTCCACGGTCCTCTGTTTCGCCAAGCCTGCCGACGTGGCCGGTTAGCTCAGTTGGTTAGAGCGTGGTGCTAATAACGCCAAGGTCGCGGGTTCGATCCCCGTACGGGCCATGTTGTTTTGCCTATGTTTCTGCAAATGAAATGACTCCCTTATTTGCATGATGCATTGTATAGATACCACTATATCCGTTATTCAGGAAATGTCTGGACGTCTGTGCGTTACCGTACATCCGCGGATTGCTGGCTTGTGTTGAGAGGCGGCGGTGTCTCGATTTTTCTGCACGTATGTTATTTGTTTCCGTGAACACAGGAGGCATTAACGGTGGATTCTCTTTAAACATTCAATATCCCTCAAACTCTGGTGTGTGCACCATTGGTCTAAGGTCTAGAAAGAAAAGGGGGTGACGTTATAAATGACCTTGTTTCTTTACACATAGATACGGGAGACATTTTTTGGCAGCTAAGAACCGTTCGGCATATCTAAAAGGTTTGCAGGGAAGCCGTCGCGCTTATCTACTATCTTTTGAGTCAAGTAAAGCTTTCCAGTGTTGATTGTACGGCGCTGAACTCGTGGTTTTAGCATAATAAAGCGAGCAGCGCCCGAACAGGGACTTGAACCCTGGACCCTCAGATTAAAAGTCTGATGCTCTACCGACTGAGCTATCCAGGCTCGCTGTGCAAGAGCCTTGGGCCAGACCTGAAGCTGGCTATCAGCCACAGAGTTGGTCCACGTGCACTTACATTACATCTAGGACACCTTGAGTTTCTGGTTGACAACCATTTCCACAATGTCGGTCTCATAATCTGAAGGTCGAGAGTCAGGTCCTCGCACAGGGCACGCTTCTTTTACAGCTACACGTATAAGCAACTAACTGATTGATCCCCCAACCACCGCTTCCATAACTTTCTGTTCAGGGGGAAAAATCTTCTTTCCGACCACTCGAATCTCTATGGATTTTCAAGTCGGCCGTTGCAGATGCATTGGTGGTTCAGTGGTAGAATTCTCGCCTGCCACGCGGGAGGCCCGGGTTCGATTCCCGGCCAATGCAAGCTTCTTTTTAGAGCATTGGTAAAACAGGTCCCTGGAAAAGCAGGGTTGCCTTTTACCCATGCTGAAGGAAATTTGTCCTTTACGATGTTGCAACGCGTCACGTATGAAGAGCTTCAGCAACCGGCACCAGCCGGCGTTTGCCTTGTTAGCGCAGTAGGTAGCGCGTCAGTCTCATAATCTGAAGGTCGTGAGTTCGACCCTCATACAGGGCACGCTTCTTTTACAGCTTGAGACTGTTGATAGCTGATGCCAAACGTTCATTTACTCTGGAGTTTTTTCCACGGTCCTCTGTTGCGCCGAGCCTGCCGACGTGGCCGGTTAGCTCAGTTGGTTAGAGCGTGGTGCTAATAACGCCAAGGTCGCGGGTTCGATCCCCGTACGGGCCATGCTGTTTTGCCTATGTTTCTGCAAATGAAATGACTCCCTTATTTGCATGATGCATTGTAGAGATACCACTATATCCGTTACTCAGGAAATGTCTGGACGTCTGTGCGTTACCGTACATCCGCGGATTGCTGGCTGGTGTTTAGAGGCGGCGGTGTCTCGATTCTTCTGCACGTATGCTATTTGTTTCCGTGAATACAGGAGGCATTAACGGTGGATTCTCTTTAAACATTCAATATCCCTCAAACTCTGGTGTGTGCACCATTGGTCTAAGGTCTAGAAAGAAAAGGGGGTGACGTTATAAATGACCTTGTTTCTTTACACATAGATACGGGAGACATTTTTTGGCAGCTAAGAACCGTTCGGCATATCTAAAAGGTTTGCAGGGAAGCCGTCGCGCTTATCTACTATCTTTTGAGTCAAGTAAAGCTTTCCAGTGTTGATTGTACGGCGCTGAACTCGTGGTTTTAGCATAATAAAGCGAGCAGCGCCCGAACAGGGACTTGAACCCTGGACCCTCAGATTAAAAGTCTGATGCTCTACCGACTGAGCTATCCAGGCTCGCTGGGCAAGAGCCTTGGGCCAGACCTGAAGCTGGCTATCAGCCACAGAGTTGGTCCACGTGCACTTACATTACATCTAGGACACCTTGAGTTTCTGGTTGACAACCATTTCCACAATGTCGGTCTCATAATCTGAAGGTCGAGAGTCAGGTCCTCGCACAGGGCACGCTTCTTTTACAGCTACACGTATAAGCAACTAACTGATTGATCCCCCAACCACCGCTTCCATAACTTTCTGTTCAGGGGGAAAAATCTTCTTTCCGACCACTCGAATCTCTATGGATTTTCAAGTCGGCCGTTGCAGATGCATTGGTGGTTCAGTGGTAGAATTCTCGCCTGCCACGCGGGAGGCCCGGGTTCGATTCCTGGCCAATGCAAGCTTCTTTTTAGAGCATTGGTAAAACAGGTCCCTGGAAAAGCAGGGTTGCCTATTACCCATGCTGAAGGAAATTTGTCCTTTACGATGTTGCAACGCGTCACGTATGAAGAGCTTCAGCAACCGGCGCCAGCCGGCGTTTGCCTTGTTAGCGCAGTAGGTAGCGCGTCAGTCTCATAATCTGAAGGTCGTGAGTTCGACCCTCATACAGGGCACGCTTCTTTTACAGCTTGAGACTGTTGATAGCTGATGCCAAACGTTCATTTACTATGGAGTTTTTTCCACGGACCTCTGTTTCGCCGAACCTGCCGACGTGGCCGGTTAGCTCAGTTGGTTAGAGCGTGGTGCTAATAACGCCAAGGTCACGGGTTCGATCCCCGTACGGGCCATGCTGTTTTGCCTATGTTTCTGCAAATGAAATGACTCCCTTATTTGCATGATGCATTGTATAGATACCACTATATCCGTTATTCAGGAAATGTCTGGACGTCTGTGCGTTACCGTACATCCGCGGATTGCTGGCTTGTGTTGAGAGGCGGCGGTGTCTCGATTCTTCTGCACGTATGCTATTTGTTTCCGTGAATACAGGAGGCATTAACGGTGGATTCTCTTTAAACATTCAATATCCCTCAAACTCTGGTGTGTGCACCATTGGTCTAAGGTCTAGAAAGAAAAGGGGGTGACGTTATAAATGACCTTGTTTCTTTACACATAGATACGGGAGACATTTTTTGGCAGGTAAGAACCATTCGGCATATCTAAAACGTTTGCAGGGAAGCCGTCCCGCTTATCTACTATCTTTTGAGTCAAGTAAAGCTTTCCAGTGTTGATTGTACGGCGCTGAACTCGTGGTTTTAGCATAATAAAGCGAGCAGCGCCCGAACAGGGACTTGAACCCTGGACCCTCAGATTAAAAGTGTGATGCTCTACCGACTGAGCTATCCAGGCTCGCTGGGCAAGAGCCTTGGGCCAGACCTGAAGCTGGCTATCAGCCACAGAGTTGGTCCACGTGCACTTACATTACATCTAGGACACCTTGAGTTTCTGGTTGACAACCATTTCCACAATGTCGGTCTCATAATCTGAAGGTCGAGAGTCAGGTCCTCGCACAGGGCACGCTTCTTTTACAGCTACACGTATAAGCAACTAACTGATTGATCCCCCAACCACCGCTTCCATAACTTTCTGTTCAGGGGGAAAAATCTTCTTTCCGACCACTCGAATCTCTATGGATTTTCAAGTCGGCCGTTGCAGATGCATTGGTGGTTCAGTGGTAGAATTCTCGCCTGCCACGCGGGAGGCCCGGGTTCGATTCCCGGCCAATGCAAGCTTCTTTTTAGAGCATTGGTAAAACAGGTCCCTGGAAAAGCAGGGTTGCCTATTACCCATGCTCAAGGAAATTTGTCCTTTACGATGTTGCAACGCGTCACGTATGAAGAGCTTCAGCAACCGGCGCCAGCCGGCGTTTGCCTTGTTAGCGCAGTAGGTAGCGCGTCAGTCTCATAATCTGAAGGTCGTGAGTTCGACCCTCATACAGGGCACGCTTCTTTTACAGCTTGAGACTGTTGATAGCTGATGCCAAACGTTCATTTACTATGGAGTTTTTTCCACGGTCCTCTGTTTCGCCAAGCCTGCCGACGTGGCCGGTTAGCTCAGTTGGTTAGAGCGTGGTGCTAATAACGCCAAGGTCGCGGGTTCGATCCCCGTACGGGCCATGTTGTTTTGCCTATGTTTCTGCAAATGAAATGACTCCCTTATTTGCATGATGCATTGTATAGATACCACTATATCCGTTATTCAGGAAATGTCTGGACGTCTGTGCGTTACCGTACATCCGCGGATTGCTGGCTTGTGTTGAGAGGCGGCGGTGTCTCGATTTTTCTGCACGTATGTTATTTGTTTCCGTGAACACAGGAGGCATTAACGGTGGATTCTCTTTAAACATTCAATATCCCTCAAACTCTGGTGTGTGCACCATTGGTCTAAGGTCTAGAAAGAAAAGGGGGTGACGTTATAAATGACCTTGTTTCTTTACACATAGATACGGGAGACATTTTTTGGCAGCTAAGAACCGTTCGGCATATCTAAAAGGTTTGCAGGGAAGCCGTCGCGCTTATCTACTATCTTTTGAGTCAAGTAAAGCTTTCCAGTGTTGATTGTACGGCGCTGAACTCGTGGTTTTAGCATAATAAAGCGAGCAGCGCCCGAACAGGGACTTGAACCCTGGACCCTCAGATTAAAAGTCTGATGCTCTACCGACTGAGCTATCCAGGCTCGCTGTGCAAGAGCCTTGGGCCAGACCTGAAGCTGGCTATCAGCCACAGAGTTGGTCCACGTGCACTTACATTACATCTAGGACACCTTGAGTTTCTGGTTGACAACCATTTCCACAATGTCGGTCTCATAATCTGAAGGTCGAGAGTCAGGTCCTCGCACAGGGCACGCTTCTTTTACAGCTACACGTATAAGCAACTAACTGATTGATCCCCCAACCACCGCTTCCATAACTTTCTGTTCAGGGGGAAAAATCTTCTTTCCGACCACTCGAATCTCTATGGATTTTCAAGTCGGCCGTTGCAGATGCATTGGTGGTTCAGTGGTAGAATTCTCGCCTGCCACGCGGGAGGCCCGGGTTCGATTCCCGGCCAATGCAAGCTTCTTTTTAGAGCATTGGTAAAACAGGTCCCTGGAAAAGCAGGGTTGCCTTTTACCCATGCTGAAGGAAATTTGTCCTTTACGATGTTGCAACGCGTCACGTATGAAGAGCTTCAGCAACCGGCACCAGCCGGCGTTTGCCTTGTTAGCGCAGTAGGTAGCGCGTCAGTCTCATAATCTGAAGGTCGTGAGTTCGACCCTCATACAGGGCACGCTTCTTTTACAGCTTGAGACTGTTGATAGCTGATGCCAAACGTTCATTTACTCTGGAGTTTTTTCCACGGTCCTCTGTTGCGCCGAGCCTGCCGACGTGGCCGGTTAGCTCAGTTGGTTAGAGCGTGGTGCTAATAACGCCAAGGTCGCGGGTTCGATCCCCGTACGGGCCATGCTGTTTTGCCTATGTTTCTGCAAATGAAATGACTCCCTTATTTGCATGATGCATTGTAGAGATACCACTATATCCGTTACTCAGGAAATGTCTGGACGTCTGTGCGTTACCGTACATCCGCGGATTGCTGGCTGGTGTTTAGAGGCGGCGGTGTCTCGATTCTTCTGCACGTATGCTATTTGTTTCCGTGAATACAGGAGGCATTAACGGTCGATTCTCTTTAAACATTCAATATCCCTCAAACTCTGGTGTGTGCACCATTGGTCTAAGGTCTAGAAAGAAAAGGGGGTGACGTTATAAATGACCTTGTTTCTTTACACATAGATACGGGAGACATTTTTTGGCAGCTAAGAACCGTTCGGCATATCTAAAAGGTTTGCAGGGAAGCCGTCGCGCTTATCTACTATCTTTTGAGTCAAGTAAAGCTTTCCAGTGTTGATTGTACGGCGCTGAACTCGTGGTTTTAGCATAATAAAGCGAGCAGCGCCCGAACAGGGACTTGAACCCTGGACCCTCAGATTAAAAGTCTGATGCTCTACCGACTGAGCTATCCAGGCTCGCTGGGCAAGAGCCTTGGGCCAGACCTGAAGCTGGCTATCAGCCACAGAGTTGGTCCACGTGCACTTACATTACATCTAGGACACCTTGAGTTTCTGGTTGACAACCATTTCCACAATGTCGGTCTCATAATCTGAAGGTCGAGAGTCAGGTCCTCGCACAGGGCACGCTTCTTTTACAGCTACACGTATAAGCAACTAACTGATTGATCCCCCAACCACCGCTTCCATAACTTTCTGTTCAGGGGGAAAAATCTTCTTTCCGACCACTCGAATCTCTATGGATTTTCAAGTCGGCCGTTGCAGATGCATTGGTGGTTCAGTGGTAGAATTCTCGCCTGCCACGCGGGAGGCCCGGGTTCGATTCCTGGCCAATGCAAGCTTCTTTTTAGAGCATTGGTAAAACAGGTCCCTGGAAAAGCAGGGTTGCCTATTACCCATGCTGAAGGAAATTTGTCCTTTACGATGTTGCAACGCGTCACGTATGAAGAGCTTCAGCAACCGGCGCCAGCCGGCGTTTGCCTTGTTAGCGCAGTAGGTAGCGCGTCAGTCTCATAATCTGAAGGTCGTGAGTTCGACCCTCATACAGGGCACGCTTCTTTTACAGCTTGAGACTGTTGATAGCTGATGCCAAACGTTCATTTACTATGGAGTTTTTTCCACGGACCTCTGTTTCGCCGAACCTGCCGACGTGGCCGGTTAGCTCAGTTGGTTAGAGCGTGGTGCTAATAACGCCAAGGTCACGGGTTCGATCCCCGTACGGGCCATGCTGTTTTGCCTATGTTTCTGCAAATGAAATGACTCCCTTATTTGCATGATGCATTGTATAGATACCACTATATCCGTTATTCAGGAAATGTCTGGACGTCTGTGCGTTACCGTACATCCGCGGATTGCTGGCTTGTGTTGAGAGGCGGCGGTGTCTCGATTCTTCTGCACGTATGCTATTTGTTTCCGTGAATACAGGAGGCATTAACGGTGGATTCTCTTTAAACATTCAATATCCCTCAAACTCTGGTGTGTGCACCATTGGTCTAAGGTCTAGAAAGAAAAGGGGGTGACGTTATAAATGACCTTGTTTCTTTACACATAGATACGGGAGACATTTTTTGGCAGGTAAGAACCATTCGGCATATCTAAAACGTTTGCAGGGAAGCCGTCCCGCTTATCTACTATCTTTTGAGTCAAGTAAAGCTTTCCAGTGTTGATTGTACGGCGCTGAACTCGTGGTTTTAGCATAATAAAGCGAGCAGCGCCCGAACAGGGACTTGAACCCTGGACCCTCAGATTAAAAGTGTGATGCTCTACCGACTGAGCTATCCAGGCTCGCTGGGCAAGAGCCTTGGGCCAGACCTGAAGCTGGCTATCAGCCACAGAGTTGGTCCACGTGCACTTACATTACATCTAGGACACCTTGAGTTTCTGGTTGACAACCATTTCCACAATGTCGGTCTCATAATCTGAAGGTCGAGAGTCAGGTCCTCGCACAGGGCACGCTTCTTTTACAGCTACACGTATAAGCAACTAACTGATTGATCCCCCAACCACCGCTTCCATAACTTTCTGTTCAGGGGGAAAAATCTTCTTTCCGACCACTCGAATCTCTATGGATTTTCAAGTCGGCCGTTGCAGATGCATTGGTGGTTCAGTGGTAGAATTCTCGCCTGCCACGCGGGAGGCCCGGGTTCGATTCCCGGCCAATGCAAGCTTCTTTTTAGAGCATTGGTAAAACAGGTCCCTGGAAAAGCAGGGTTGCCTATTACCCATGCTCAAGGAAATTTGTCCTTTACGATGTTGCAACGCGTCACGTATGAAGAGCTTCAGCAACCGGCGCCAGCCGGCGTTTGCCTTGTTAGCGCAGTAGGTAGCGCGTCAGTCTCATAATCTGAAGGTCGTGAGTTCGACCCTCATACAGGGCACGCTTCTTTTACAGCTTGAGACTGTTGATAGCTGATGCCAAACGTTCATTTACTATGGAGTTTTTTCCACGGTCCTCTGTTTCGCCAAGCCTGCCGACGTGGCCGGTTAGCTCAGTTGGTTAGAGCGTGGTGCTAATAACGCCAAGGTCGCGGGTTCGATCCCCGTACGGGCCATGTTGTTTTGCCTATGTTTCTGCAAATGAAATGACTCCCTTATTTGCATGATGCATTGTATAGATACCACTATATCCGTTATTCAGGAAATGTCTGGACGTCTGTGCGTTACCGTACATCCGCGGATTGCTGGCTTGTGTTGAGAGGCGGCGGTGTCTCGATTTTTCTGCACGTATGTTATTTGTTTCCGTGAACACAGGAGGCATTAACGGTGGATTCTCTTTAAACATTCAATATCCCTCAAACTCTGGTGTGTGCACCATTGGTCTAAGGTCTAGAAAGAAAAGGGGGTGACGTTATAAATGACCTTGTTTCTTTACACATAGATACGGGAGACATTTTTTGGCAGCTAAGAACCGTTCGGCATATCTAAAAGGTTTGCAGGGAAGCCGTCGCGCTTATCTACTATCTTTTGAGTCAAGTAAAGCTTTCCAGTGTTGATTGTACGGCGCTGAACTCGTGGTTTTAGCATAATAAAGCGAGCAGCGCCCGAACAGGGACTTGAACCCTGGACCCTCAGATTAAAAGTCTGATGCTCTACCGACTGAGCTATCCAGGCTCGCTGTGCAAGAGCCTTGGGCCAGACCTGAAGCTGGCTATCAGCCACAGAGTTGGTCCACGTGCACTTACATTACATCTAGGACACCTTGAGTTTCTGGTTGACAACCATTTCCACAATGTCGGTCTCATAATCTGAAGGTCGAGAGTCAGGTCCTCGCACAGGGCACGCTTCTTTTACAGCTACACGTATAAGCAACTAACTGATTGATCCCCCAACCACCGCTTCCATAACTTTCTGTTCAGGGGGAAAAATCTTCTTTCCGACCACTCGAATCTCTATGGATTTTCAAGTCGGCCGTTGCAGATGCATTGGTGGTTCAGTGGTAGAATTCTCGCCTGCCACGCGGGAGGCCCGGGTTCGATTCCCGGCCAATGCAAGCTTCTTTTTAGAGCATTGGTAAAACAGGTCCCTGGAAAAGCAGGGTTGCCTTTTACCCATGCTGAAGGAAATTTGTCCTTTACGATGTTGCAACGCGTCACGTATGAAGAGCTTCAGCAACCGGCACCAGCCGGCGTTTGCCTTGTTAGCGCAGTAGGTAGCGCGTCAGTCTCATAATCTGAAGGTCGTGAGTTCGACCCTCATACAGGGCACGCTTCTTTTACAGCTTGAGACTGTTGATAGCTGATGCCAAACGTTCATTTACTCTGGAGTTTTTTCCACGGTCCTCTGTTGCGCCGAGCCTGCCGACGTGGCCGGTTAGCTCAGTTGGTTAGAGCGTGGTGCTAATAACGCCAAGGTCGCGGGTTCGATCCCCGTACGGGCCATGCTGTTTTGCCTATGTTTCTGCAAATGAAATGACTCCCTTATTTGCATGATGCATTGTAGAGATACCACTATATCCGTTACTCAGGAAATGTCTGGACGTCTGTGCGTTACCGTACATCCGCGGATTGCTGGCTGGTGTTTAGAGGCGGCGGTGTCTCGATTCTTCTGCACGTATGCTATTTGTTTCCGTGAATACAGGAGGCATTAACGGTGGATTCTCTTTAAACATTCAATATCCCTCAAACTCTGGTGTGTGCACCATTGGTCTAAGGTCTAGAAAGAAAAGGGGGTGACGTTATAAATGACCTTGTTTCTTTACACATAGATACGGGAGACATTTTTTGGCAGCTAAGAACCGTTCGGCATATCTAAAAGGTTTGCAGGGAAGCCGTCGCGCTTATCTACTATCTTTTGAGTCAAGTAAAGCTTTCCAGTGTTGATTGTACGGCGCTGAACTCGTGGTTTTAGCATAATAAAGCGAGCAGCGCCCGAACAGGGACTTGAACCCTGGACCCTCAGATTAAAAGTCTGATGCTCTACCGACTGAGCTATCCAGGCTCGCTGGGCAAGAGCCTTGGGCCAGACCTGAAGCTGGCTATCAGCCACAGAGTTGGTCCACGTGCACTTACATTACATCTAGGACACCTTGAGTTTCTGGTTGACAACCATTTCCACAATGTCGGTCTCATAATCTGAAGGTCGAGAGTCAGGTCCTCGCACAGGGCACGCTTCTTTTACAGCTACACGTATAAGCAACTAACTGATTGATCCCCCAACCACCGCTTCCATAACTTTCTGTTCAGGGGGAAAAATCTTCTTTCCGACCACTCGAATCTCTATGGATTTTCAAGTCGGCCGTTGCAGATGCATTGGTGGTTCAGTGGTAGAATTCTCGCCTGCCACGCGGGAGGCCCGGGTTCGATTCCTGGCCAATGCAAGCTTCTTTTTAGAGCATTGGTAAAACAGGTCCCTGGAAAAGCAGGGTTGCCTATTACCCATGCTGAAGGAAATTTGTCCTTTACGATGTTGCAACGCGTCACGTATGAAGAGCTTCAGCAACCGGCGCCAGCCGGCGTTTGCCTTGTTAGCGCAGTAGGTAGCGCGTCAGTCTCATAATCTGAAGGTCGTGAGTTCGACCCTCATACAGGGCACGCTTCTTTTACAGCTTGAGACTGTTGATAGCTGATGCCAAACGTTCATTTACTATGGAGTTTTTTCCACGGACCTCTGTTTCGCCGAACCTGCCGACGTGGCCGGTTAGCTCAGTTGGTTAGAGCGTGGTGCTAATAACGCCAAGGTCACGGGTTCGATCCCCGTACGGGCCATGCTGTTTTGCCTATGTTTCTGCAAATGAAATGACTCCCTTATTTGCATGATGCATTGTATAGATACCACTATATCCGTTATTCAGGAAATGTCTGGACGTCTGTGCGTTACCGTACATCCGCGGATTGCTGGCTTGTGTTGAGAGGCGGCGGTGTCTCGATTCTTCTGCACGTATGCTATTTGTTTCCGTGAATACAGGAGGCATTAACGGTGGATTCTCTTTAAACATTCAATATCCCTCAAACTCTGGTGTGTGCACCATTGGTCTAAGGTCTAGAAAGAAAAGGGGGTGACGTTATAAATGACCTTGTTTCTTTACACATAGATACGGGAGACATTTTTTGGCAGGTAAGAACCATTCGGCATATCTAAAACGTTTGCAGGGAAGCCGTCCCGCTTATCTACTATCTTTTGAGTCAAGTAAAGCTTTCCAGTGTTGATTGTACGGCGCTGAACTCGTGGTTTTAGCATAATAAAGCGAGCAGCGCCCGAACAGGGACTTGAACCCTGGACCCTCAGATTAAAAGTGTGATGCTCTACCGACTGAGCTATCCAGGCTCGCTGGGCAAGAGCCTTGGGCCAGACCTGAAGCTGGCTATCAGCCACAGAGTTGGTCCACGTGCACTTACATTACATCTAGGACACCTTGAGTTTCTGGTTGACAACCATTTCCACAATGTCGGTCTCATAATCTGAAGGTCGAGAGTCAGGTCCTCGCACAGGGCACGCTTCTTTTACAGCTACACGTATAAGCAACTAACTGATTGATCCCCCAACCACCGCTTCCATAACTTTCTGTTCAGGGGGAAAAATCTTCTTTCCGACCACTCGAATCTCTATGGATTTTCAAGTCGGCCGTTGCAGATGCATTGGTGGTTCAGTGGTAGAATTCTCGCCTGCCACGCGGGAGGCCCGGGTTCGATTCCCGGCCAATGCAAGCTTCTTTTTAGAGCATTGGTAAAACAGGTCCCTGGAAAAGCAGGGTTGCCTATTACCCATGCTCAAGGAAATTTGTCCTTTACGATGTTGCAACGCGTCACGTATGAAGAGCTTCAGCAACCGGCGCCAGCCGGCGTTTGCCTTGTTAGCGCAGTAGGTAGCGCGTCAGTCTCATAATCTGAAGGTCGTGAGTTCGACCCTCATACAGGGCACGCTTCTTTTACAGCTTGAGACTGTTGATAGCTGATGCCAAACGTTCATTTACTATGGAGTTTTTTCCACGGTCCTCTGTTTCGCCGAGCCTGCCGACGTGGCCGGTTAGCTCAGTTGGTTAGAGCGTGGTGCTAATAACGCCAAGGTCGCGGGTTCGATCCCCGTACGGGCCATGTTGTTTTGCCTATGTTTCTGCAAATGAAATGACTCCCTTATTTGCATGATGCATTGTATAGATACCACTATATCCGTTATTCAGGAAATGTCTGGACGTCTGTGCGTTACCGTACATCCGCGGATTGCTGGCTTGTGTTGAGAGGCGGCGGTGTCTCGATTTTTCTGCACGTATGTTATTTGTTTCCGTGAACACAGGAGGCATTAACGGTGGATTCTCTTTAAACATTCAATATCCCTCAAACTCTGGTGTGTGCACCATTGGTCTAAGGTCTAGAAAGAAAAGGGGGTGACGTTATAAATGACCTTGTTTCTTTACACATAGATACGGGAGACATTTTTTGGCAGGTAAGAACCATTCGGCATATCTAAAACGTTTGCATTGAAGCCGTCCCGCTTATCTACTATCTTTTGAGTCAAGTAAAGCTTTCCAGTGTTGATTGTACGGCGCTGAACTCGTGGTTTTAGCATAATAAAGCGAGCAGCGCCCGAACAGGGACTTGAACCCTGGACCCTCAGATTAAAAGTCTGATGCTCTACCGACTGAACTATCCAGGCTCGCTGGGCAAGAGCCTTGGGCCAGACCTGAAGCTGGCTATCAGCCACAGAGTTGGTCCACGTGCACTTACATTACATCTAGGACACCTTGAGTTTCTGGTTGACAACCATTTCCACAATGTCGGTCTCATAATCTGAAGGTCGAGAGTCAGGTCCTCGCACAGGGCACGCTTCTTTTACAGCTACACGTATAAGCAACTAACTGATTGATCCCCCAACCACCGCTTCCATAACTTTCTGTTCAGGGGGAAAAATCTTCTTTCCGACCACTCGAATCTCTATGGATTTTCAAGTCGGCCGTTGCAGATGCATTGGTGGTTCAGTGGTAGAATTCTCGCCTGCCACGCGGGAGGCCCGGGTTCGATTCCCGGCCAATGCAAGCTTCTTTTTAGAGCATTGGTAAAACAGGTCCCTGGAAAAGCAGGGTTGCCTATTACCCATGCTGAAGGAAATTTGTCCTTTACGATGTTGCAACGCGTCACGTATGAAGAGCTTCAGCAACCGGCGCCAGCCGGCGTTTGCCTTGTTAGCGCAGTAGGTAGCGCGTCAGTCTCATAATCTGAAGGTCGTGAGTTCGACCCTCATACAGGGCACGCTTCTTTTACAGCTTGAGACTGTTGATAGCTGATGCCAAACGTTCATTTACTATGGAGTTTTTTCCACGGACCTCTGTTTCGCCGAACCTGCCGACGTGGCCGGTTAGCTCAGTTGGTTAGAGCGTGGTGCTAATAACGCCAAGGTCGCGGGTTCGATCCCCGTACGGGCCATGCTGTTTTGCCTATGTTTCTGCAAATGAAATGACTCCCTTATTTGCATGATGCATTGTAGAGATACCACTATATCCGTTATTCAGGAAATGTCTGGACGTCTGTGCGTTACCGTACATCCGCGGATTGCTGGCTTGTGTTGAGAGGCGGCGGTGTCTCGATTCTTCTGCACGTATGCTATTTGTTTCCGTGAATACAGGAGGCATTAACGGTGGATTCTCTTTAAACATTCAATATCCCTCAAACTCTGGTGTGTGCACCATTGGTCTAAGGTCTAGAAAGAAAAGGGGGTGACGTTATAAATGACCTTGTTTCTTTACACATAGATACGGGAGACATTTTTTGGCAGGTAAGAACCATTCGGCATATCTAAAACGTTTGCAGGGAAGCCGTCCCGCTTATCTACTATCTTTTGAGTCAAGTAAAGCTTTCCAGTGTTGATTGTACGGCGCTGAACTCGTGGTTTTAGCATAATAAAGCGAGCAGCGCCCGAACAGGGACTTGAACCCTGGACCCTCAGATTAAAAGTCTGATGCTCTACCGACTGAGCTATCCAGGCTCGCTGGGCAAGAGCCTTGGGCCAGACCTGAAGCTGGCTATCAGCCACAGAGTTGGTCCACGTGCACTTACATTACATCTAGGACACCTTGAGTTTCTGGTTGACAACCATTTCCACAATGTCGGTCTCATAATCTGAAGGTCGAGAGTCAGGTCCTCGCACAGGGCACGCTTCTTTTACAGCTACACGTATAAGCAACTAACTGATTGATCCCCCAACCACCGCTTCCATAACTTTCTGTTCAGGGGGAAAAATCTTCTTTCCGACCACTCGAATCTCTATGGATTTTCAAGTCGGCCGTTGCAGATGCATTGGTGGTTCAGTGGTAGAATTCTCGCCTGCCACGCGGGAGGCCCGGGTTCGATTCCCGGCCAATGCAAGCTTCTTTTTAGAGCATTGGTAAAACAGGTCCCTGGAAAAGCAGGGTTGCCTATTACCCATGCTGAAGGAAATTTGTCCTTTACGATGTTGCAACGCGTCACGTATGAAGAGCTTCAGCAACCGGCGCCAGCCGGCGTTTGCCTTGTTAGCGCAGTAGGTAGCGCGTCAGTCTCATAATCTGAAGGTCGTGAGTTCGACCCTCATACAGGGCACGCTTCTTTTACAGCTTGAGACTGTTGATAGCTGATGCCAAACGTTCATTTACTATGGAGTTTTTTCCACGGTCCTCTGTTTCGCCGAGCCTGCCGACGTGGCCGGTTAGCTCAGTTGGTTAGAGCGTGGTGCTAATAACGCCAAGGTCGCGGGTTCGATCCCCGTACGGGCCATGCTGTTTTGCCTATGTTTCTGCAAATGAAATGACTCCCTTATTTGCATGATGCATTGTATAGATACCACTATATCCGTTATTCAGGAAATGTCTGGACGTCTGTGCGTTACCGTACATCCGCGGATTGCTGGCTGGTGTTGAGAGGCGGCGGTGTCTCGATTCTTCTGCACGTATGCTATTTGTTTCCGTGAATACAGGAGGCATTAACGGTGGATTCTCTTTAAACATTCAATATCCCTCAAACTCTGGTGTGTGCACCATTGGTCTAAGGTCTAGAAAGAAAAGGGGGTGACGTTATAAATGACCTTGTTTCTTTACACATAGATACGGGAGACATTTTTTGGCAGGTAAGAACCATTCGGCATATCTAAAACGTTTGCAGGGAAGCCGTCCCGCTTATCTACTATCTTTTGAGTCAAGTAAAGCTTTCCAGTGTTGATTGTACGGCGCTGAACTCGTGGTTTTAGCATAATAAAGCAAGTAGCGCCTGAACAGGGACTTGAACCCTGGACCCTCAGATTAAAAGTCTGATGCTCTACCGACTGAGCTATCCAGGCTCGCTGTGCATGAGGCTTGGGCCAGACCTGAAGCTGGCTATCAGCCACAGAGTTGGTCCACGTGCACTTACATTACATCTAGGACACCTTGAGTTTCTGGTTGACAACCATTTCCACAATGTCGGTCTCATAATCTGAAGGTCGAGAGTCAGGTCCTCGCACAGGGCACGCTTCTTTTACAGCTACACGTATAAGCAACTAACTGATTGATCCCCCAACCACCGCTTCCATAACTTTCTGTTCAGGGGGAAAAATCTTCTTTCCGACCACTCGAATCTCTATGGATTTTCAAGTCGGCCGTTGCAGATGCATTGGTGGTTCAGTGGTAGAATTCTCGCCTGCCACGCGGGAGGCCCGGGTTCGATTCCCGGCCAATGCAAGCTTCTTTTTAGAGCATTGGTAAAACAGGTCCCTGGAAAAGCAGGGTTGCCTATTACCCATGCTCAAGGAAATTTGTCCTTTACGATGTTGCAACGCGTCACGTATGAAGAGCTTCAGCAACCGGCGCCAGCCGGCGTTTGCCTTGTTAGCGCAGTAGGTAGCGCGTCAGTCTCATAATCTGAAGGTCGTGAGTTCGACCCTCATACAGGGCACGCTTCTTTTACAGCTTGAGACTGTTGATAGCTGATGCCAAACGTTCATTTACTATGGAGTTTTTTCCACGGTCCTCTGTTTTGCCGAGCCTGCCGACGTGGCCGGTTAGCTCAGTTGGTTAGAGCGTGGTGCTAATAACGCCAAGGTCGCGGGTTCGATCCCCGTACGGGCCATGCTGTTTTGCCTATGTTTCTGCAAATGAAATGACTCCCTTATTTGCATGATGCATTGTATAGATACCACTATATCCGTTATTCAGGAAATGTCTGGACGTCTGTGCGTTACCGTACATCCGCGGATTGCTGGCTGGTGTTGAGAGGCGGCGGTGTCTCGATTCTTCTGCACGTATGCTATTTGTTTCCGTGAATACAGGAGGCATTAACGGTGGATTCTCTTTAAACATTCAATATCCCTCAAACTCTGGTGTGTGCACCATTGGTCTAAGGTCTAGAAAGAAAAGGGGGTGACGTTATAAATGACCTTGTTTCTTTACACATAGATACGGGAGACATTTTTTGGCAGGTAAGAACCATTCGGCATATCTAAAACGTTTGCATTGAAGCCGTCCCGCTTATCTACTATCTTTTGAGTCAAGTAAAGCTTTCCAGTGTTGATTGTACGGCGCTGAACTCGTGGTTTTAGCATAATAAAGCGAGCAGCGCCCGAACAGGGACTTGAACCCTGGACCCTCAGATTAAAAGTCTGATGCTCTACCGACTGAGCTATCCAGGCTCACTGGGCAAGAGCCTTGGGCCAGACCTGAAGCTGGCTATCAGCCACAGAGTTGGTCCACGTGCACTTACATTACATCTAGGACACCTTGAGTTTCTGGTTGACAACCATTTCCACAATGTCGGTCTCATAATCTGAAGGTCGAGAGTCAGGTCCTCACACAGGGCACGCTTCTTTTACAGCTACACGTATAAGCAACTAACTGATTGATCCCCCAACCACCGCTTCCATAACTTTCTGTTCAGGGGGAAAAATCTTCTTTCCGACCACTCGAATCTCTATGGATTTTCAAGTCGGCCGTTGCAGATGCATTGGTGGTTCAGTGGTAGAATTCTCGCCTGCCACGCGGGAGGCCCGGGTTCGATTCCCGGCCAATGCAAGCTTCTTTTTAGAGCATTGGTAAAACAGGTCCCTGGAAAAGCAGGGTTGCCTATTACCCATGCTCAAGGAAATTTGTCCTTTACGATGTTGCAACGCGTCACGTATGAAGAGCTTCAGCAACCGGCGCCAGCCGGCGTTTGCCTTGTTAGCGCAGTAGGTAGCGCGTCAGTCTCATAATCTGAAGGTCGTGAGTTCGACCCTCATACAGGGCACGCTTCTTTTACAGCTTGAGACTGTTGATAGCTGATGCCAAACGTTCATTTACTATGGAGTTTTTTCCACGGACCTCTGTTTCGCCGAACCTGCCGACGTGGCCGGTTAGCTCAGTTGGTTAGAGCGTGGTGCTAATAACGCCAAGGTCGCGGGTTCGATCCCCGTACGGGCCATGCTGTTTTGCCTATGTTTCTGCAAATGAAATGACTCCCTTATTTGCATGATGCATTGTATAGATACCACTATATCCGTTATTCAGGAAATGTCTGGACGTCTGTGCGTTACCGTACATCCGCGGATTGCTGGCTTGTGTTGAGAGGCGGCGGTGTCTCGATTCTTCTGCACGTATGCTATTTGTTTCCGTGAATACAGGAGGCATTAACGGTGGATTCTCTTTAAACATTCAATATCCCTCAAACTCTGGTGTGTGCACCATTGGTCTAAGGTCTAGAAAGAAAAGGGGGTGACGTTATAAATGACCTTGTTTCTTTACACATAGATACGGGAGACATTTTTTGGCAGGTAAGAACCATTCGGCATATCTAAAACGTTTGCAGGGAAGCCGTCCCGCTTATCTACTATCTTTTGAGTCAAGTAAAGCTTTCCAGTGTTGATTGTACGGCGCTGAACTCGTGGTTTTAGCATGATAAAGCGAGCAGCGCCCGAACAGGGACTTGAACCCTGGACCCTCAGATTAAAAGTCTGATGCTCTACCGACTGAGCTATCCAGGCTCGCTGGGCAAGAGCCTTGGGCCAGACCTGAAGCTGGCTATCAGCCACAGAGTTGGTCCACGTGCACTTACATTACATCTAGGACACCTTGAGTTTCTGGTTGACAACCATTTCCACAATGTCGGTCTCATAATCTGAAGGTCGAGAGTCAGGTCCTCGCACAGGGCACGCTTCTTTTACAGCTACACGTATAAGCAACTAACTGATTGATCCCCCAACCACCGCTTCCATAACTTTCTGTTCAGGGGGAAAAATCTTCTTTCCGACCACTCGAATCTCTATGGATTTTCAAGTCGGCCGTTGCAGATGCATTGGTGGTTCAGTGGTAGAATTCTCGCCTGCCACGCGGGAGGCCCGGGTTCGATTCCCGGCCAATGCAAGCTTCTTTTTAGAGCATTGGTAAAACAGGTCCCTGGAAAAGCAGGGTTGCCTATTACCCATGCTGAAGGAAATTTGTCCTTTACGATGTTGCAACGCGTCACGTATGAAGAGCTTCAGCAACCGGCGCCAGCCGGCGTTTGCCTTGTTAGCGCAGTAGGTAGCGCGTCAGTCTCATAATCTGAAGGTCGTGAGTTCGACCCTCATACAGGGCACGCTTCTTTTACAGCTTGAGACTGTTGATAGCTGATGCCAAACGTTCATTTACTATGGAGTTTTTTCCACGGACCTCTGTTTCGCCGAACCTGCCGACGTGGCCGGTTAGCTCAGTTGGTTAGAGCGTGGTGCTAATAACGCCAAGGTCGCGGGTTCGATCCCCGTACGGGCCATGCTGTTTTGCCTATGTTTCTGCAAATGAAATGACTCCCTTATTTGCATGATGCATTGTAGAGATACCACTATATCCGTTATTCAGGAAATGTCTGGACGTCTGTGCGTTACCGTACATCCGCGGATTGCTGGCTTGTGTTGAGAGGCGGCGGTGTCTCGATTCTTCTGCACGTATGCTATTTGTTTCCGTGAATACAGGAGGCATTAACGGTGGATTCTCTTTAAACATTCAATATCCCTCAAACTCTGGTGTGTGCACCATTGGTCTAAGGTCTAGAAAGAAAAGGGGGTGACGTTATAAATGACCTTGTTTCTTTACACATAGATACGGGAGACATTTTTTGGCAGGTAAGAACCATTCGGCATATCTAAAACGTTTGCAGGGAAGCCGTCCCGCTTATCTACTATCTTTTGAGTCAAGTAAAGCTTTCCAGTGTTGATTGTACGGCGCTGAACTCGTGGTTTTAGCATAATAAAGCGAGCAGCGCCCGAACAGGGACTTGAACCCTGGACCCTCAGATTAAAAGTCTGATGCTCTACCGACTGAGCTATCCAGGCTCGCTGGGCAAGAGCCTTGGGCCAGACCTGAAGCTGGCTATCAGCCACAGAGTTGGTCCACGTGCACTTACATTACATCTAGGACACCTTGAGTTTCTGGTTGACAACCATTTCCACAATGTCGGTCTCATAATCTGAAGGTCGAGAGTCAGGTCCTCGCACAGGGCACGCTTCTTTTACAGCTACACGTATAAGCAACTAACTGATTGATCCCCCAACCACCGCTTCCATAACTTTCTGTTCAGGGGGAAAAATCTTCTTTCCGACCACTCGAATCTCTATGGATTTTCAAGTCGGCCGTTGCAGATGCATTGGTGGTTCAGTGGTAGAATTCTCGCCTGCCACGCGGGAGGCCCGGGTTCGATTCCCGGCCAATGCAAGCTTCTTTTTAGAGCATTGGTAAAACAGGTCCCTGGAAAAGCAGGGTTGCCTATTACCCATGCTGAAGGAAATTTGTCCTTTACGATGTTGCAACGCGTCACGTATGAAGAGCTTCAGCAACCGGCGCCAGCCGGCGTTTGCCTTGTTAGCGCAGTAGGTAGCGCGTCAGTCTCATAATCTGAAGGTCGTGAGTTCGACCCTCATACAGGGCACGCTTCTTTTACAGCTTGAGACTGTTGATAGCTGATGCCAAACGTTCATTTACTATGGAGTTTTTTCCACGGTCCTCTGTTTCGCCGAGCCTGCCGACGTGGCCGGTTAGCTCAGTTGGTTAGAGCGTGGTGCTAATAACGCCAAGGTCGCGGGTTCGATCCCCGTACGGGCCATGCTGTTTTGCCTATGTTTCTGCAAATGAAATGACTCCCTTATTTGCATGATGCATTGTATAGATACCACTATATCCGTTATTCAGGAAATGTCTGGACGTCTGTGCGTTACCGTACATCCGCGGATTGCTGGCTGGTGTTGAGAGGCGGCGGTGTCTCGATTCTTCTGCACGTATGCTATTTGTTTCCGTGAATACAGGAGGCATTAACGGTGGATTCTCTTTAAACATTCAATATCCCTCAAACTCTGGTGTGTGCACCATTGGTCTAAGGTCTAGAAAGAAAAGGGGGTGACGTTATAAATGACCTTGTTTCTTTACACATAGATACGGGAGACATTTTTTGGCAGGTAAGAACCATTCGGCATATCTAAAACGTTTGCAGGGAAGCCGTCCCGCTTATCTACTATCTTTTGAGTCAAGTAAAGCTTTCCAGTGTTGATTGTACGGCGCTGAACTCGTGGTTTTAGCATAATAAAGCAAGTAGCGCCTGAACAGGGACTTGAACCCTGGACCCTCAGATTAAAAGTCTGATGCTCTACCGACTGAGCTATCCAGGCTCGCTGTGCATGAGGCTTGGGCCAGACCTGAAGCTGGCTATCAGCCACAGAGTTGGTCCACGTGCACTTACATTACATCTAGGACACCTTGAGTTTCTGGTTGACAACCATTTCCACAATGTCGGTCTCATAATCTGAAGGTCGAGAGTCAGGTCCTCGCACAGGGCACGCTTCTTTTACAGCTACACGTATAAGCAACTAACTGATTGATCCCCCAACCACCGCTTCCATAACTTTCTGTTCAGGGGGAAAAATCTTCTTTCCGACCACTCGAATCTCTATGGATTTTCAAGTCGGCCGTTGCAGATGCATTGGTGGTTCAGTGGTAGAATTCTCGCCTGCCACGCGGGAGGCCCGGGTTCGATTCCCGGCCAATGCAAGCTTCTTTTTAGAGCATTGGTAAAACAGGTCCCTGGAAAAGCAGGGTTGCCTATTACCCATGCTCAAGGAAATTTGTCCTTTACGATGTTGCAACGCGTCACGTATGAAGAGCTTCAGCAACCGGCGCCAGCCGGCGTTTGCCTTGTTAGCGCAGTAGGTAGCGCGTCAGTCTCATAATCTGAAGGTCGTGAGTTCGACCCTCATACAGGGCACGCTTCTTTTACAGCTTGAGACTGTTGATAGCTGATGCCAAACGTTCATTTACTATGGAGTTTTTTCCACGGTCCTCTGTTTCGCCGAGCCTGCCGACGTGGCCGGTTAGCTCAGTTGGTTAGAGCGTGGTGCTAATAACGCCAAGGTCGCGGGTTCGATCCCCGTACGGGCCATGCTGTTTTGCCTATGTTTCTGCAAATGAAATGACTCCCTTATTTGCATGATGCATTGTATAGATACCACTATATCCGTTATTCAGGAAATGTCTGGACGTCTGTGCGTTACCGTACATCCGCGGATTGCTGGCTGGTGTTGAGAGGCGGCGGTGTCTCGATTCTTCTGCACGTATGCTATTTGTTTCCGTGAATACAGGAGGCATTAACGGTGGATTCTCTTTAAACATTCAATATCCCTCAAACTCTGGTGTGTGCACCATTGGTCTAAGGTCTAGAAAGAAAAGGGGGTGACGTTATAAATGACCTTGTTTCTTTACACATAGATACGGGAGACATTTTTTGGCAGGTAAGAACCATTCGGCATATCTAAAACGTTTGCATTGAAGCCGTCCCGCTTATCTACTATCTTTTGAGTCAAGTAAAGCTTTCCAGTGTTGATTGTACGGCGCTGAACTCGTGGTTTTAGCATAATAAAGCGAGCAGCGCCCGAACAGGGACTTGAACCCTGGACCCTCAGATTAAAAGTCTGATGCTCTACCGACTGAGCTATCCAGGCTCACTGGGCAAGAGCCTTGGGCCAGACCTGAAGCTGGCTATCAGCCACAGAGTTGGTCCACGTGCACTTACATTACATCTAGGACACCTTGAGTTTCTGGTTGACAACCATTTCCACAATGTCGGTCTCATAATCTGAAGGTCGAGAGTCAGGTCCTCACACAGGGCACGCTTCTTTTACAGCTACACGTATAAGCAACTAACTGATTGATCCCCCAACCACCGCTTCCATAACTTTCTGTTCAGGGGGAAAAATCTTCTTTCCGACCACTCGAATCTCTATGGATTTTCAAGTCGGCCGTTGCAGATGCATTGGTGGTTCAGTGGTAGAATTCTCGCCTGCCACGCGGGAGGCCCGGGTTCGATTCCCGGCCAATGCAAGCTTCTTTTTAGAGCATTGGTAAAACAGGTCCCTGGAAAAGCAGGGTTGCCTATTACCCATGCTCAAGGAAATTTGTCCTTTACGATGTTGCAACGCGTCACGTATGAAGAGCTTCAGCAACCGGCGCCAGCCGGCGTTTGCCTTGTTAGCGCAGTAGGTAGCGCGTCAGTCTCATAATCTGAAGGTCGTGAGTTCGACCCTCATACAGGGCACGCTTCTTTTACAGCTTGAGACTGTTGATAGCTGATGCCAAACGTTCATTTACTATGGAGTTTTTTCCACGGACCTCTGTTTCGCCGAACCTGCCGACGTGGCCGGTTAGCTCAGTTGGTTAGAGCGTGGTGCTAATAACGCCAAGGTCGCGGGTTCGATCCCCGTACGGGCCATGCTGTTTTGCCTATGTTTCTGCAAATGAAATGACTCCCTTATTTGCATGATGCATTGTATAGATACCACTATATCCGTTATTCAGGAAATGTCTGGACGTCTGTGCGTTACCGTACATCCGCGGATTGCTGGCTTGTGTTGAGAGGCGGCGGTGTCTCGATTCTTCTGCACGTATGCTATTTGTTTCCGTGAATACAGGAGGCATTAACGGTGGATTCTCTTTAAACATTCAATATCCCTCAAACTCTGGTGTGTGCACCATTGGTCTAAGGTCTAGAAAGAAAAGGGGGTGACGTTATAAATGACCTTGTTTCTTTACACATAGATACGGGAGACATTTTTTGGCAGGTAAGAACCATTCGGCATATCTAAAACGTTTGCAGGGAAGCCGTCCCGCTTATCTACTATCTTTTGAGTCAAGTAAAGCTTTCCAGTGTTGATTGTACGGCGCTGAACTCGTGGTTTTAGCATGATAAAGCGAGCAGCGCCCGAACAGGGACTTGAACCCTGGACCCTCAGATTAAAAGTCTGATGCTCTACCGACTGAGCTATCCAGGCTCGCTGGGCAAGAGCCTTGGGCCAGACCTGAAGCTGGCTATCAGCCACAGAGTTGGTCCACGTGCACTTACATTACATCTAGGACACCTTGAGTTTCTGGTTGACAACCATTTCCACAATGTCGGTCTCATAATCTGAAGGTCGAGAGTCAGGTCCTCGCACAGGGCACGCTTCTTTTACAGCTACACGTATAAGCAACTAACTGATTGATCCCCCAACCACCGCTTCCATAACTTTCTGTTCAGGGGGAAAAATCTTCTTTCCGACCACTCGAATCTCTATGGATTTTCAAGTCGGCCGTTGCAGATGCATTGGTGGTTCAGTGGTAGAATTCTCGCCTGCCACGCGGGAGGCCCGGGTTCGATTCCCGGCCAATGCAAGCTTCTTTTTAGAGCATTGGTAAAACAGGTCCCTGGAAAAGCAGGGTTGCCTATTACCCATGCTGAAGGAAATTTGTCCTTTACGATGTTGCAACGCGTCACGTATGAAGAGCTTCAGCAACCGGCGCCAGCCGGCGTTTGCCTTGTTAGCGCAGTAGGTAGCGCGTCAGTCTCATAATCTGAAGGTCGTGAGTTCGACCCTCATACAGGGCACGCTTCTTTTACAGCTTGAGACTGTTGATAGCTGATGCCAAACGTTCATTTACTATGGAGTTTTTTCCACGGACCTCTGTTTCGCCGAACCTGTCGACGTGGCCGGTTAGCTCAGTTGGTTAGAGCGTGGTGCTAATAACGCCAAGGTCGCGGGTTCGATCCCCGTACGGGCCATGCTGTTTTGCCTATGTTTCTGCAAATGAAATGACTCCCTTATTTGCATGATGCATTGTAGAGATACCACTATATCCGTTATTCAGGAAATGTCTGGACGTCTGTGCGTTACCGTACATCCGCGGATTGCTGGCTTGTGTTGAGAGGCGGCGGTGTCTCGATTCTTCTGCACGTATGCTATTTGTTTCCGTGAATACAGGAGGCATTAACGGTGGATTCTCTTTAAACATTCAATATCCCTCAAACTCTGGTGTGTGCACCATTGGTCTAAGGTCTAGAAAGAAAAGGGGGTGACGTTATAAATGACCTTGTTTCTTTACACATAGATACGGGAGACATTTTTTGGCAGGTAAGAACCATTCGGCATATCTAAAACGTTTGCAGGGAAGCCGTCCCGCTTATCTACTATCTTTTGAGTCAAGTAAAGCTTTCCAGTGTTGATTGTACGGCGCTGAACTCGTGGTTTTAGCATAATAAAGCGAGCAGCGCCCGAACAGGGACTTGAACCCTGGACCCTCAGATTAAAAGTCTGATGCTCTACCGACTGAGCTATCCAGGCTCGCTGGGCAAGAGCCTTGGGCCAGACCTGAAGCTGGCTATCAGCCACAGAGTTGGTCCACGTGCACTTACATTACATCTAGGACACCTTGAGTTTCTGGTTGACAACCATTTCCACAATGTCGGTCTCATAATCTGAAGGTCGAGAGTCAGGTCCTCGCACAGGGCACGCTTCTTTTACAGCTACACGTATAAGCAACTAACTGATTGATCCCCCAACCACCGCTTCCATAACTTTCTGTTCAGGGGGAAAAATCTTCTTTCCGACCACTCGAATCTCTATGGATTTTCAAGTCGGCCGTTGCAGATGCATTGGTGGTTCAGTGGTAGAATTCTCGCCTGCCACGCGGGAGGCCCGGGTTCGATTCCCGGCCAATGCAAGCTTCTTTTTAGAGCATTGGTAAAACAGGTCCCTGGAAAAGCAGGGTTGCCTATTACCCATGCTGAAGGAAATTTGTCCTTTACGATGTTGCAACGCGTCACGTATGAAGAGCTTCAGCAACCGGCGCCAGCCGGCGTTTGCCTTGTTAGCGCAGTAGGTAGCGCGTCAGTCTCATAATCTGAAGGTCGTGAGTTCGACCCTCATACAGGGCACGCTTCTTTTACAGCTTGAGACTGTTGATAGCTGATGCCAAACGTTCATTTACTATGGAGTTTTTTCCACGGTCCTCTGTTTCGCCGAGCCTGCCGACGTGGCCGGTTAGCTCAGTTGGTTAGAGCGTGGTGCTAATAACGCCAAGGTCGCGGGTTCGATCCCCGTACGGGCCATGCTGTTTTGCCTATGTTTCTGCAAATGAAATGACTCCCTTATTTGCATGATGCATTGTATAGATACCACTATATCCGTTATTCAGGAAATGTCTGGACGTCTGTGCGTTACCGTACATCCGCGGATTGCTGGCTGGTGTTGAGAGGCGGCGGTGTCTCGATTCTTCTGCACGTATGCTATTTGTTTCCGTGAATACAGGAGGCATTAACGGTGGATTCTCTTTAAACATTCAATATCCCTCAAACTCTGGTGTGTGCACCATTGGTCTAAGGTCTAGAAAGAAAAGGGGGTGACGTTATAAATGACCTTGTTTCTTTACACATAGATACGGGAGACATTTTTTGGCAGGTAAGAACCATTCGGCATATCTAAAACGTTTGCAGGGAAGCCGTCCCGCTTATCTACTATCTTTTGAGTCAAGTAAAGCTTTCCAGTGTTGATTGTACGGCGCTGAACTCGTGGTTTTAGCATAATAAAGCAAGTAGCGCCTGAACAGGGACTTGAACCCTGGACCCTCAGATTAAAAGTCTGATGCTCTACCGACTGAGCTATCCAGGCTCGCTGTGCATGAGGCTTGGGCCAGACCTGAAGCTGGCTATCAGCCACAGAGTTGGTCCACGTGCACTTACATTACATCTAGGACACCTTGAGTTTCTGGTTGACAACCATTTCCACAATGTCGGTCTCATAATCTGAAGGTCGAGAGTCAGGTCCTCGCACAGGGCACGCTTCTTTTACAGCTACACGTATAAGCAACTAACTGATTGATCCCCCAACCACCGCTTCCATAACTTTCTGTTCAGGGGGAAAAATCTTCTTTCCGACCACTCGAATCTCTATGGATTTTCAAGTCGGCCGTTGCAGATGCATTGGTGGTTCAGTGGTAGAATTCTCGCCTGCCACGCGGGAGGCCCGGGTTCGATTCCCGGCCAATGCAAGCTTCTTTTTAGAGCATTGGTAAAACAGGTCCCTGGAAAAGCAGGGTTGCCTATTACCCATGCTCAAGGAAATTTGTCCTTTACGATGTTGCAACGCGTCACGTATGAAGAGCTTCAGCAACCGGCGCCAGCCGGCGTTTGCCTTGTTAGCGCAGTAGGTAGCGCGTCAGTCTCATAATCTGAAGGTCGTGAGTTCGACCCTCATACAGGGCACGCTTCTTTTACAGCTTGAGACTGTTGATAGCTGATGCCAAACGTTCATTTACTATGGAGTTTTTTCCACGGTCCTCTGTTTCGCCGAGCCTGCCGACGTGGCCGGTTAGCTCAGTTGGTTAGAGCGTGGTGCTAATAACGCCAAGGTCGCGGGTTCGATCCCCGTACGGGCCATGCTGTTTTGCCTATGTTTCTGCAAATGAAATGACTCCCTTATTTGCATGATGCATTGTATAGATACCACTATATCCGTTATTCAGGAAATGTCTGGACGTCTGTGCGTTACCGTACATCCGCGGATTGCTGGCTGGTGTTGAGAGGCGGCGGTGTCTCGATTCTTCTGCACGTATGCTATTTGTTTCCGTGAATACAGGAGGCATTAACGGTGGATTCTCTTTAAACATTCAATATCCCTCAAACTCTGGTGTGTGCACCATTGGTCTAAGGTCTAGAAAGAAAAGGGGGTGACGTTATAAATGACCTTGTTTCTTTACACATAGATACGGGAGACATTTTTTGGCAGGTAAGAACCATTCGGCATATCTAAAACGTTTGCATTGAAGCCGTCCCGCTTATCTACTATCTTTTGAGTCAAGTAAAGCTTTCCAGTGTTGATTGTACGGCGCTGAACTCGTGGTTTTAGCATAATAAAGCAAGCAGCGCCCGAACAGGGACTTGAACCCTGGACCCTCAGATTAAAAGTCTGATGCTCTACCGACTGAGCTATCCAGGCTCACTGGGCAAGAGCCTTGGGCCAGACCTGAAGCTGGCTATCAGCCACAGAGTTGGTCCACGTGCACTTACATTACATCTAGGACACCTTGAGTTTCTGGTTGACAACCATTTCCACAATGTCGGTCTCATAATCTGAAGGTCGAGAGTCAGGTCCTCACACAGGGCACGCTTCTTTTACAGCTACACGTATAAGCAACTAACTGATTGATCCCCCAACCACCGCTTCCATAACTTTCTGTTCAGGGGGAAAAATCTTCTTTCCGACCACTCGAATCTCTATGGATTTTCAAGTCGGCCGTTGCAGATGCATTGGTGGTTCAGTGGTAGAATTCTCGCCTGCCACGCGGGAGGCCCGGGTTCGATTCCCGGCCAATGCAAGCTTCTTTTTAGAGCATTGGTAAAACAGGTCCCTGGAAAAGCAGGGTTGCCTATTACCCATGCTCAAGGAAATTTGTCCTTTACGATGTTGCAACGCGTCACGTATGAAGAGCTTCAGCAACCGGCGCCAGCCGGCGTTTGCCTTGTTAGCGCAGTAGGTAGCGCGTCAGTCTCATAATCTGAAGGTCGTGAGTTCGACCCTCATACAGGGCACGCTTCTTTTACAGCTTGAGACTGTTGATAGCTGATGCCAAACGTTCATTTACTATGGAGTTTTTTCCACGGACCTCTGTTTCGCCGAACCTGCCGACGTGGCCGGTTAGCTCAGTTGGTTAGAGCGTGGTGCTAATAACGCCAAGGTCGCGGGTTCGATCCCCGTACGGGCCATGCTGTTTTGCCTATGTTTCTGCAAATGAAATGACTCCCTTATTTGCATGATGCATTGTATAGATACCACTATATCCGTTATTCAGGAAATGTCTGGACGTCTGTGCGTTACCGTACATCCGCGGATTGCTGGCTTGTGTTGAGAGGCGGCGGTGTCTCGATTCTTCTGCACGTATGCTATTTGTTTCCGTGAATACAGGAGGCATTAACGGTGGATTCTCTTTAAACATTCAATATCCCTCAAACTCTGGTGTGTGCACCATTGGTCTAAGGTCTAGAAAGAAAAGGGGGTGACGTTATAAATGACCTTGTTTCTTTACACATAGATACGGGAGACATTTTTTGGCAGGTAAGAACCATTCGGCATATCTAAAACGTTTGCAGGGAAGCCGTCCCGCTTATCTACTATCTTTTGAGTCAAGTAAAGCTTTCCAGTGTTGATTGTACGGCGCTGAACTCGTGGTTTTAGCATAATAAAGCGAGCAGCGCCCGAACAGGGACTTGAACCCTGGACCCTCAGATTAAAAGTCTGATGCTCTACCGACTGAACTATCCAGGCTCGCTGGGCAAGAGCCTTGGGCCAGACCTGAAGCTGGCTATCAGCCACAGAGTTGGTCCACGTGCACTTACATTACATCTAGGACACCTTGAGTTTCTGGTTGACAACCATTTCCACAATGTCGGTCTCATAATCTGAAGGTCGAGAGTCAGGTCCTCACACAGGGCACGCTTCTTTTACAGCTACACGTATAAGCAACTAACTGATTGATCCCCCAACCACCGCTTCCATAACTTTCTGTTCAGGGGGAAAAATCTTCTTTCCGACCACTCGAATCTCTATGGATTTTCAAGTCGGCCGTTGCAGATGCATTGGTGGTTCAGTGGTAGAATTCTCGCCTGCCACGCGGGAGGCCCGGGTTCGATTCCCGGCCAATGCAAGCTTCTTTTTAGAGCATTGGTAAAACAGGTCCCTGGAAAAGCAGGGTTGCCTATTACCCATGCTGAAGGAAATTTGTCCTTTACGATGTTGCAACGCGTCACGTATGAAGAGCTTCAGCAACCGGCGCCAGCCGGCGTTTGCCTTGTTAGCGCAGTAGGTAGCGCGTCAGTCTCATAATCTGAAGGTCGTGAGTTCGACCCTCATACAGGGCACGCTTCTTTTACAGCTTGAGACTGTTGATAGCTGATGCCAAACGTTCATTTACTATGCAGTTTTTTCCACGGTCCTCTGTTTCGCCGAGCCTGCCGACGTGGCCGGTTAGCTCAGTTGGTTAGAGCGTGGTGCTAATAACGCCAAGGTCGCGGGTTCGATCCCCGTACGGGCCATGCTGTTTTGCCTATGTTTCTGCAAATGAAATGACTCCCTTATTTGCATGATGCATTGTATAGATACCACTATATCCGTTATTCAGGAAATGTCTGGACGTCTGTGCGTTACCGTACATCCGCGGATTGCTGGCTGGTGTTGAGAGGCGGCGGTGTCTCGATTCTTCTGCACGTATGCTATTTGTTTCCGTGAATACAGGAGGCATTAACGGTGGATTCTCTTTAAACATTCAATATCCCTCAAACTCTGGTGTGTGCACCATTGGTCTAAGGTCTAGAAAGAAAAGGGGGTGACGTTATAAATGACCTTGTTTCTTTACACATAGATACGGGAGACATTTTTTGGCAGGTAAGAACCATTCGGCATATCTAAAACGTTTGCAGGGAAGCCGTCCCGCTTATCTACTATCTTTTGAGTCAAGTAAAGCTTTCCAGTGTTGATTGTACGGCGCTGAACTCGTGGTTTTAGCATAATAAAGCAAGTAGCGCCTGAACAGGGACTTGAACCCTGGACCCTCAGATTAAAAGTCTGATGCTCTACCGACTGAGCTATCCAGGCTCGCTGTGCATGAGGCTTGGGCCAGACCTGAAGCTGGCTATCAGCCACAGAGTTGGTCCACGTGCACTTACATTACATCTAGGACACCTTGAGTTTCTGGTTGACAACCATTTCCACAATGTCGGTCTCATAATCTGAAGGTCGAGAGTCAGGTCCTCGCACAGGGCACGCTTCTTTTACAGCTACACGTATAAGCAACTAACTGATTGATCCCCCAACCACCGCTTCCATAACTTTCTGTTCAGGGGGAAAAATCTTCTTTCCGACCACTCGAATCTCTATGGATTTTCAAGTCGGCCGTTGCAGATGCATTGGTGGTTCAGTGGTAGAATTCTCGCCTGCCACGCGGGAGGCCCGGGTTCGATTCCCGGCCAATGCAAGCTTCTTTTTAGAGCATTGGTAAAACAGGTCCCTGGAAAAGCAGGGTTGCCTATTACCCATGCTCAAGGAAATTTGTCCTTTACGATGTTGCAACGCGTCACGTATGAAGAGCTTCAGCAACCGGCGCCAGCCGGCGTTTGCCTTGTTAGCGCAGTAGGTAGCGCGTCAGTCTCATAATCTGAAGGTCGTGAGTTCGACCCTCATACAGGGCACGCTTCTTTTACAGCTTGAGACTGTTGATAGCTGATGCCAAACGTTCATTTACTATGGAGTTTTTTCCACGGTCCTCTGTTTCGCCGAGCCTGCCGACGTGGCCGGTTAGCTCAGTTGGTTAGAGCGTGGTGCTAATAACGCCAAGGTCGCGGGTTCGATCCCCGTACGGGCCATGCTGTTTTGCCTATGTTTCTGCAAATGAAATGACTCCCTTATTTGCATGATGCATTGTATAGATACCACTATATCCGTTATTCAGGAAATGTCTGGACGTCTGTGCGTTACCGTACATCCGCGGATTGCTGGCTGGTGTTGAGAGGCGGCGGTGTCTCGATTCTTCTGCACGTATGCTATTTGTTTCCGTGAATACAGGAGGCATTAACGGTGGATTCTCTTTAAACATTCAATATCCCTCAAACTCTGGTGTGTGCACCATTGGTCTAAGGTCTAGAAAGAAAAGGGGGTGACGTTATAAATGACCTTGTTTCTTTACACATAGATACGGGAGACATTTTTTGGCAGGTAAGAACCATTCGGCATATCTAAAACGTTTGCATTGAAGCCGTCCCGCTTATCTACTATCTTTTGAGTCAAGTAAAGCTTTCCAGTGTTGATTGTACGGCGCTGAACTCGTGGTTTTAGCATAATAAAGCGAGCAGCGCCCGAACAGGGACTTGAACCCTGGACCCTCAGATTAAAAGTCTGATGCTCTACCGACTGAGCTATCCAGGCTCACTGGGCAAGAGCCTTGGGCCAGACCTGAAGCTGGCTATCAGCCACAGAGTTGGTCCACGTGCACTTACATTACATCTAGGACACCTTGAGTTTCTGGTTGACAACCATTTCCACAATGTCGGTCTCATAATCTGAAGGTCGAGAGTCAGGTCCTCACACAGGGCACGCTTCTTTTACAGCTACACGTATAAGCAACTAACTGATTGATCCCCCAACCACCGCTTCCATAACTTTCTGTTCAGGGGGAAAAATCTTCTTTCCGACCACTCGAATCTCTATGGATTTTCAAGTCGGCCGTTGCAGATGCATTGGTGGTTCAGTGGTAGAATTCTCGCCTGCCACGCGGGAGGCCCGGGTTCGATTCCCGGCCAATGCAAGCTTCTTTTTAGAGCATTGGTAAAACAGGTCCCTGGAAAAGCAGGGTTGCCTATTACCCATGCTCAAGGAAATTTGTCCTTTACGATGTTGCAACGCGTCACGTATGAAGAGCTTCAGCAACCGGCGCCAGCCGGCGTTTGCCTTGTTAGCGCAGTAGGTAGCGCGTCAGTCTCATAATCTGAAGGTCGTGAGTTCGACCCTCATACAGGGCACGCTTCTTTTACAGCTTGAGACTGTTGATAGCTGATGCCAAACGTTCATTTACTATGGAGTTTTTTCCACGGACCTCTGTTTCGCCGAACCTGCCGACGTGGCCGGTTAGCTCAGTTGGTTAGAGCGTGGTGCTAATAACGCCAAGGTCGCGGGTTCGATCCCCGTACGGGCCATGCTGTTTTGCCTATGTTTCTGCAAATGAAATGACTCCCTTATTTGCATGATGCATTGTATAGATACCACTATATCCGTTATTCAGGAAATGTCTGGACGTCTGTGCGTTACCGTACATCCGCGGATTGCTGGCTTGTGTTGAGAGGCGGCGGTGTCTCGATTCTTCTGCACGTATGCTATTTGTTTCCGTGAATACAGGAGGCATTAACGGTGGATTCTCTTTAAACATTCAATATCCCTCAAACTCTGGTGTGTGCACCATTGGTCTAAGGTCTAGAAAGAAAAGGGGGTGACGTTATAAATGACCTTGTTTCTTTACACATAGATACGGGAGACATTTTTTGGCAGGTAAGAACCATTCGGCATATCTAAAACGTTTGCAGGGAAGCCGTCCCGCTTATCTACTATCTTTTGAGTCAAGTAAAGCTTTCCAGTGTTGATTGTACGGCGCTGAACTCGTGGTTTTAGCATAATAAAGCGAGCAGCGCCCGAACAGGGACTTGAACCCTGGACCCTCAGATTAAAAGTCTGATGCTCTACCGACTGAGCTATCCAGGCTCGCTGTGCAAGAGCCTTGGGCCAGACCTGAAGCTGGCTATCAGCCACAGAGTTGGTCCACGTGCACTTACATTACATCTAGGACACCTTGAGTTTCTGGTTGACAAATGACAACCATTTCCACAATGTCGGTCTCATAATCTGAAGGTCGAGAGTCAGGTCCTCGCACAGGGCACGCTTCTTTTACAGCTACACGTATAAGCAACTAACTGATTGATCCCCCAACCACCGCTTCCATAACTTTCTGTTCAGGGGGAAAAATCTTCTTTCCGACCACTCGAATCTCTATGGATTTTCAAGTCGGCCGTTGCAGATGCATTGGTGGTTCAGTGGTAGAATTCTCGCCTGCCACGCGGGAGGCCCGGGTTCGATTCCCGGCCAATGCAAGCTTCTTTTTAGAGCATTGGTAAAACAGGTCCCTGGAAAAGCAGGGTTGCCTATTACCCATGCTCAAGGAAATTTGTCCTTTACGATGTTGCAACGCGTCACGTATGAAGAGCTTCAGCAACCGGCGCCAGCCGGCGTTTGCCTTGTTAGCGCAGTAGGTAGCGCGTCAGTCTCATAATCTGAAGGTCGTGAGTTCGACCCTCATACAGGGCACGCTTCTTTTACAGCTTGAGACTGTTGATAGCTGATGCCAAACGTTCATTTACTATGGAGTTTTTTCCACGGTCCTCTGTTTCGCCGAGCCTGCCGACGTGGCCGGTTAGCTCAGTTGGTTAGAGCGTGGTGCTAATAACGCCAAGGTCGCGGGTTCGATCCCCGTACGGGCCATGCTGTTTTGCCTATGTTTCTGCAAATGAAATGACTCCCTTATTTGCATGATGCATTGTATAGATACCACTATATCCGTTATTCAGGAAATGTCTGGACGTCTGTGCGTTACCGTACATCCGCGGATTGCTGGCTGGTGTTGAGAGGCGGCGGTGTCTCGATTCTTCTGCACGTATGCTATTTGTTTCCGTGAATACAGGAGGCATTAACGGTGGATTCTCTTTAAACATTCAATATCCCTCAAACTCTGGTGTGTGCACCATTGGTCTAAGGTCTAGAAAGAAAAGGGGGTGACGTTATAAATGACCTTGTTTCTTTACACATAGATACGGGAGACATTTTTTGGCAGGTAAGAACCATTCGGCATATCTAAAACGTTTGCATTGAAGCCGTCCCGCTTATCTACTATCTTTTGAGTCAAGTAAAGCTTTCCAGTGTTGATTGTACGGCGCTGAACTCGTGGTTTTAGCATAATAAAGCGAGCAGCGCCCGAACAGGGACTTGAACCCTGGACCCTCAGATTAAAAGTCTGATGCTCTACCGACTGAGCTATCCAGGCTTGCTGGGCAAGAGCCTTGGGCCAGACCTGAAGCTGGCTATCAGCCACAGAGTTGGTCCACGTGCACTTACATTACATCTAGGACACCTTGAGTTTCTGGTTGACAACCATTTCCACAATGTCGGTCTCATAATCTGAAGGTCGAGAGTCAGGTCCTCGCACAGGGCACGCTTCTTTTACAGCTACACGTATAAGCAACTAACTGATTGATCCCCCAACCACCGCTTCCATAACTTTCTGTTCAGGGGGAAAAATCTTCTTTCCGACCACTCGAATCTCTATGGATTTTCAAGTCGGTCGTTGCAGATGCATTGGTGGTTCAGTGGTAGAATTCTCGCCTGCCACGCGGGAGGCCCGGGTTCGATTCCCGGCCAATGCAAGCTTCTTTTTAGAGCATTGGTAAAACAGGTCCCTGGAAAAGCAGGGTTGCCTATTACCCATGCTGAAGGAAATTTGTCCTTTACGATGTTGCAACGCGTCACGTATGAAGAGCTTCAGCAACCGGCGCCAGCCGGCGTTTGCCTTGTAAAGAAACAAGGTCATTTATAACGTCACCCCCTTTTAATTCGATTCCCGGCCAATGCAAGCTTCTTTTTAGAGCATTGGTAAAACAGGTCCCTGGAAAAGCAGGGTTGCCTATTACCCATGCTGAAGGAAATTTGTCCTTTACGATGTTGCAACGCGTCACGTATGAAGAGCTTCAGCAACCGGCGCCAGCCGGCGTTTGCCTTGTTAGCGCAGTAGGTAGCGCGTCAGTCTCATAATCTGAAGGTCGTGAGTTCGACCCTCATACAGGGCACGCTTCTTTTACAGCTTGAGACTGTTGATAGCTGATGCCAAACGTTCATTTACTATGGAGTTTTTTCCACGGACCTCTGTTTCGCCGAGCCTGCCGACGTGGCCGGTTAGCTCAGTTGGTTAGAGCGTGGTGCTAATAACGCCAAGGTCGTGGGTTCCATCCCCGTACGGGCCATGCTGTTTTGCCTATGTTTCTGCAAATGAAATGACTCCCTTATTTGCATGATGCATTGTATAGATACCACTATATCCGTTATTCAGGAAATGTCTGGACGTCTGTGCGTTACCGTACATCCGCGGATTGCTGGCTTGTGTTGAGAGGCGGCGGTGTCTCGATTCTTCTGCACGTATGCTATTTGTTTCCGTGAATACAGGAGGCATTAACGGTGGATTCTCTTTAAACATTCAATATCCCTCAAACTCTGGTGTGTGCACCATTGGTCTAAGGTCTAGAAAGAAAAGGGGGTGACGTTATAAATGACCTTGTTTCTTTACACATAGATACGGGAGACATTTTTTGGCAGGTAAGAACCATTCGGCATATCTAAAACGTTTGCATTGAAGCCGTCCCGCTTATCTACTATCTTTTGAGTCAAGTAAAGCTTTCCAGTGTTGATTGTACGGCGCTGAACTCGTGGTTTTAGCATAATAAAGCAAGCAGCGCCTGAACAGGGACTTGAACCCTGGACCCTCAGATTAAAAGTCTGATGCTCTACCGACTGAGCTATCCAGGCTTGCTGGGCAAGAGCCTTGGGCCAGACCTGAAGCTGGCTATCAGCCACAGAGTTGGTCCACGTGCACTTACATTACATCTAGGACACCTTGAGTTTCTGGTTGACAACCATTTCCACAATGTCGGTCTCATAATCTGAAGGTCGAGAGTCAGGTCCTCGCACAGGGCACGCTTCTTTTACAGCTACACGTATAAGCAACTAACTGATTGATCCCCCAACCACCGCTTCCATAACTTTCTGTTCAGGGGGAAAAATCTTCTTTCCGACCACTCGAATCTCTATGGATTTTCAAGTCGGTCGTTGCAGATGCATTGGTGGTTCAGTGGTAGAATTCTCGCCTGCCACGCGGGAGGCCCGGGTTCGATTCCCGGCCAATGCAAGCTTCTTTTTAGAGCATTGGTAAAACAGGTCCCTGGAAAAGCAGGGTTGCCTATTACCCATGCTGAAGGAAATTTGTCCTTTACGATGTTGCAACGCGTCACGTATGAAGAGCTTCAGCAACCGGCGCCAGCCGGCGTTTGCCTTGTAAAGAAACAAGGTCATTTATAACGTCACCCCCTTTTAATTCGATTCCCGGCCAATGCAAGCTTCTTTTTAGAGCATTGGTAAAACAGGTCCCTGGAAAAGCAGGGTTGCCTATTACCCATGCTGAAGGAAATTTGTCCTTTACGATGTTGCAACGCGTCACGTATGAAGAGCTTCAGCAACCGGCGCCAGCCGGCGTTTGCCTTGTTAGCGCAGTAGGTAGCGCGTCAGTCTCATAATCTGAAGGTCGTGAGTTCGACCCTCATACAGGGCACGCTTCTTTTACAGCTTGAGACTGTTGATAGCTGATGCCAAACGTTCATTTACTATGGAGTTTTTTCCACGGACCTCTGTTTCGCCGAGCCTGCCGACGTGGCCGGTTAGCTCAGTTGGTTAGAGCGTGGTGCTAATAACGCCAAGGTCGCAGGTTCGATCCCCGTACTGGCCATGCTGTTTTGCCTATGTTTCTGCAAATGAAATGACTCCCTTATTTGCATGATGCATTGTATAGATACCACTATATCCGTTATTCAGGAAATGTCTGGACGTCTGTGCGTTACCGTACATCCGCGGATTGCTGGCTGGTGTTGAGAGGCGGCGGTGTCTCGATTCTTCTGCACGTATGCTATTTGTTTCCGTGAATACAGGAGGCATTAACGGTGGATTCTCTTTAAACATTCAATATCCCTCAAACTCTGGTGTGTGCACCATTGGTCTAAGGTCTAGAAAGAAAAGGGGGTGACGTTATAAATGACCTTGTTTCTTTACACATAGATACGGGAGACATTTTTTGGCAGGTAAGAACCATTCGGCATATCTAAAACGTTTGCATTGAAGCCGTCCCGCTTATCTACTATCTTTTGAGTCAAGTAAAGCTTTCCAGTGTTGATTGTACGGCGCTGAACTCGTGGTTTTAGCATAATAAAGCGAGCAGCGCCCGAACAGGGACTTGAACCCTGGACCCTCAGATTAAAAGTCTGATGCTCTACCGACTGAGCTATCCAGGCTCGCTGGGCAAGAGCCTTGGGCCAGACCTGAAGCTGGCTATCAGCCACAGAGTTGGTCCACGTGCACTTACATTACATCTAGGACACCTTGAGTTTCTGGTTGACAACCATTTCCACAATGTCGGTCTCATAATCTGAAGGTCGAGAGTCAGGTCCTCGCACAGGGCACGCTTCTTTTACAGCTACACGTATAAGCAACTAACTGATTGATCCCCCAACCACCGCTTCCATAACTTTCTGTTCAGGGGGAAAAATCTTCTTTCCGACCACTCGAATCTCTATGGATTTTCAAGTCGGCCGTTGCAGATGCATTGGTGGTTCAGTGGTAGAATTCTCGCCTGCCACGCGGGAGGCCCGGGTTCGATTCCCGGCCAATGCAAGCTTCTTTTTAGAGCATTGGTAAAACAGGTCCCTGGAAAAGCAGGGTTGCCTATTACCCATGCTGAAGGAAATTTGTCCTTTACGATGTTGCAACGCGTCACGTATGAAGAGCTTCAGCAACCGGCGCCAGCCGGCGTTTGCCTTGTTAGCGCAGTAGGTAGCGCGTCAGTCTCATAATCTGAAGGTCGTGAGTTCGACCCTCATACAGGGCACGCTTCTTTTACAGCTTGAGACTGTTGATAGCTGATGCCAAACGTTCATTTACTATGGAGTTTTTTCCACGGTCCTCTGTTTCGCCGAACCTGCCGACGTGGCCGGTTAGCTCAGTTGGTTAGAGCGTGGTGCTAATAACGCCAAGGTCGCGGGTTCGATCCCCGTACGGGCCATGCTGTTTTGCCTATGTTTCTGCAAATGAAATGACTCCCTTATTTGCATGATGCATTGTATAGATACCACTATATCCGTTATTCAGGAAATGTCTGGACATCTGTGCGTTACCGTACATCCGCGGATTGCTGGCTTGTGTTGAGAGGCGGCGGTGTCTCGATTCTTCTGCACGTATGCTATTTGTTTCCGTGAATACAGGAGGCATTAACGGTGGATTCTCTTTAAACATTCAATATCCCTCAAACTCTGGTGTGTGCACCATTGGTCTAAGGTCTAGAAAGAAAAGGGGGTGACGTTATAAATGACCTTGTTTCTTTACACATAGATACGGGAGACATTTTTTGGCAGGTAAGAACCATTCGGCATATCTAAAACGTTTGCAGGGAAGCCGTCCCGCTTATCTACTATCTTTTGAGTCAAGTAAAGCTTTCCAGTGTTGATTGTACGGCGCTGAACTCGTGGTTTTAGCATAATAAAGCGAGCAGCGCCCGAACAGGGACTTGAACCCTGGACCCTCAGATTAAAAGTCTGATGCTCTACCGACTGAGCTATCCAGGCTCGCTGGGCAAGAGCCTTGGGCCAGACCTGAAGCTGGCTATCAGCCACAGAGTTGGTCCACGTGCACTTACATTACATCTAGGACACCTTGAGTTTCTGGTTGACAACCATTTCCACAATGTCGGTCTCATAATCTGAAGGTCGAGAGTCAGGTCCTCGCACAGGGCACGCTTCTTTTACAGCTACACGTATAAGCAACTAACTGATTGATCCCCCAACCACCGCTTCCATAACTTTCTGTTCAGGGGGAAAAATCTTCTTTCCGACCACTCGAATCTCTATGGATTTTCAAGTCGGCCGTTGCAGATGCATTGGTGGTTCAGTGGTAGAATTCTCGCCTGCCACGCGGGAGGCCCGGGTTCGATTCCCGGCCAATGCAAGCTTCTTTTTAGAGCATTGGTAAAACAGGTCCCTGGAAAAGCAGGGTTGCCTATTACCCATGCTCAAGGAAATTTGTCCTTTATGATGTTGCAACGCGTCACGTATGAAGAGCTTCAGCAACCGGCGCCAGCCGGCGTTTGCCTTGTTAGCGCAGTAGGTAGCGCGTCAGTCTCATAATCTGAAGGTCGTGAGTTCGACCCTCATACAGGGCACGCTTCTTTTACAGCTTGAGACTGTTGATAGCTGATGCCAAACGTTCATTTACTATGGAGTTTTTTCCACGGACCTCTGTTTCGCCGAACCTGCCGACGTGGCCGGTTAGCTCAGTTGGTTAGAGCGTGGTGCTAATAACGCCAAGGTCGTGGGTTCGATCCCCGTACGGGCCATGCTGTTTTGCCTATGTTTCTGCAAATGAAATGACTCCCTTATTTGCATGATGCATTGTATAGATACCACTATATCCGTTATTCAGGAAATGTCTGGACGTCTGTGCGTTACCGTACATCCGCGGATTGCTGGCTTGTGTTGAGAGGCGGCGGTGTCTCGATTCTTCTGCACGTATGCTATTTGTTTCCGTGAATACAGGAGGCATTAACGGTGGATTCTCTTTAAACATTCAATATCCCTCAAACTCTGGTGTGTGCACCATTGGTCTAAGGTCTAGAAAGAAAAGGGGGTGACGTTATAAATGACCTTGTTTCTTTACACATAGATACGGGAGACATTTTTTGGCAGGTAAGAACCATTCGGCATATCTAAAACGTTTGCAGGGAAGCCGTCCCGCTTATCTACTATCTTTTGAGTCAAGTAAAGCTTTCCAGTGTTGATTGTACGGCGCTGAACTCGTGGTTTTAGCATAATAAAGCGAGCAGCGCCCGAACAGGGACTTGAACCCTGGACCCTCAGATTAAAAGTCTGATGCTCTACCGACTGAGCTATCCAGGCTCGCTGGGCAAGAGCCTTGGGCCAGACCTGAAGCTGGCTATCAGCCACAGAGTTGGTCCACGTGCACTTACATTACATCTAGGACACCTTGAGTTTCTGGTTGACAACCATTTCCACAATGTCGGTCTCATAATCTGAAGGTCGAGAGTCAGGTCCTCGCACAGGGCACGCTTCTTTTACAGCTACACGTATAAGCAACTAACTGATTGATCCCCCAACCACCGCTTCCATAACTTTCTGTTCAGGGGGAAAAATCTTCTTTCCGACCACTCGAATCTCTATGGATTTTCAAGTCAGCCGTTGCAGATGCATTGGTGGTTCAGTGGTAGAATTCTCGCCTGCCACGCGGGAGGCCCGGGTTCGATTCCCGGCCAATGCAAGCTTCTTTTTAGAGCATTGGTAAAACAGGTCCCTGGAAAAGCAGGGTTGCCTATTACCCATGCTCAAGGAAATTTGTCCTTTACGATGTTGCAACGCGTCACGTATGAAGAGCTTCAGCAACCGGCGCCAGCCGGCGTTTGCCTTGTTAGCACAGTAGGTAGCGCGTCGGTCTCATAATCTGAAGGTCGTGAGTTTGACCCTCATACAGGGCACGCTTCTTTTACAGCTTGAGACTGTTGATAGCTGATGCCAAACGTTCATTTACTATGGAGTTTTTTCCACGGACCTCTGTTTCGCCGAACCTGCCGACGTGGCCGGTTAGCTCAGTTGGTTAGAGCGTGGTGCTAATAACGCCAAGGTCGCGGGTTCGATCCCCGTACGGGCCATGCTGTTTTGCCTATGTTTCTGCAAATGAAATGACTCCCTTATTTGCATGATGCATTGTATAGATACCACTATATCCGTTATTCAGGAAATGTCTGGACGTCTGTGCGTTACCGTACATCCGCGGATTGCTGGCTTGTGTTGAGAGGCGGCGGTGTCTCGATTCTTCTGCACGTATGCTATTTGTTTCTGTGAATACAGGAGGCATTAACGGTGGATTCTCTTTAAACATTCAATATCCCTCAAACTCTGGTGTGTGCACCATTGGTCTAAGGTCTAGAAAGAAAAGGGGGTGACGTTATAAATGACCTTGTTTCTTTACACATAGATACGGGAGACATTTTTTGGCAGCTAAGAACCATTCGGCATATCTAAAACGTTTGCAGGGAAGCCGTCCCGCTTATCTACTATCTTTTGAGTCAAGTAAAGCTTTCCAGTGTTGATTGTACGGCGCTGAACTCGTGGTTTTAGCATAATAAAGCGAGCAGTGCCCGAACAGGGACTTGAACCCTGGACCCTCAGATTAAAAGTCTGATGCTCTACCGACTGAGCTATCCAGGCTCACTGGGCAAGAGCCTTGGGCCAGACCTGAAGCTGGCTATCAGCCACAGAGTTGGTCCACGTGCACTTACATTACATCTAGGACACCTTGAGTTTCTGGTTGACAACCATTTCCACAATGTCGGTCTCATAATCTGAAGGTCGAGAGTCAGGTCCTCGCACAGGGCACGCTTCTTTTACAGCTACACGTATAAGCAACTAACTGATTGATCCCCCAACCACCGCTTCCATAACTTTCTGTTCAGGGGGAAAAATCTTCTTTCCGACCACTCGAATCTCTATGGATTTTCGAGTCGGCCGTTGCAGATGCATTGGTGGTTCAGTGGTAGAATTCTCGCCTGCCACGCGGGAGGCCCGGGTTCGATTCCCGGCCAATGCAAGCTTCTTTTTAGAGCATTGGTAAAACAGGTCCCTGGAAAAGCAGGGTTGCCTTTTACCCATGCTGAAGGAAATTTGTCCTTTACGATGCTTCAGCAACCGGCGCCAGCCAGCGTTTGCCTTGTTAGCGCAGTAGGTAGCGTGTCAGTCTCATAATCTGAAGGTCGTGAGTTCGACCCTCATACAGGGCACGCTTCTTTTACAGCTTGAGACTGTTGATAGCTGATGCCAAACGTTCATTTACTATGGAGTTTTTTCCACGGTCCTCTGTTTCGCCGAGCCTGCTGACGTGGCCGGTTAGCTCAGTTGGTTAGAGCGTGGTGCTAATAACGCCAAGGTCGCGGGTTCGATCCCCGTACGGGCCATGCTGTTTTGCCTATGTTTCTGCAAATGAAATGACTCCCTTATTTGCATGATGCATTGTAGAGATACCACTATATCCGTTATTCAGGAAATGTCTGGACGTCTGTGCGTTACCGTACATCCGCGGATTGCTGGCTTGTGTTGAGAGGCGGCGGTGTCTCGATTCTTCTGCACGTATGCTATTTGTTTCCGTGAATACAGGAGGCATTAACGGTGGATTCTCTTTAAACATTCAATATCCCTCAAACTCTGGTGTGTGCACCATTGGTCTAAGGTCTAGAAAGAAAAGGGGGTGACGTTATAAATGACCTTGTTTCTTTACACATAGATACGGGAGACATTTTTTGGCAAGTAAGAACCATTCGGCATATCTAAAACGTTTGCAGGGAAGCCGTCCCGCTTATCTACTATCTTTTGAGTCAAGTAAAGCTTTCCAGTGTTGATTGTACGGCGCTGAACTCGTGGTTTTAGCATAATAAAGCGAGCAGCGCCCGAACAGGGACTTGAACCCTGGACCCTCAGATTAAAAGTCTGATGCTCTACCGACTGAGCTATCCAGGCTCGCTGTGCAAGTGCCTTGGGCCAGACCTGAAGCTGGCTATCAGCCACAGAGTTGGTCCACGTGCACTTACATTACATCTAGGACACCTTGAGTTTCTGGTTGACAACCATTTCCACAATGTCGGTCTCATAATCTAAAGGTCGAGAGTCAGGTCCTCGCACAGGGCACGCTTCTTTTACAGCTACACGTATAAGCAACTAACTGATTGATCCCCCAACCACCGCTTCCATAACTTTCTGTTCAGGGGGAAAAATCTTCTTTCCGACCACTCGAATCTCTATGGATTTTCGAGTCGGCCGTTGCAGATGCATTGGTGGTTCAGTGGTAGAATTCTCGCCTGCCACGCGGGAGGCCCGGGTTCGATTCCCGGCCAATGCAAGCTTCTTTTTAGAGCATTGGTAAAACAGGTCCCTGGAAAAGCAGGGTTGCCTTTTACCCATGCTGAAGGAAATTTGTCCTTTACGATGTTGCAACGCGTCACGTATGAAGAGCTTCAGCAACCGGCGCCAGCCGGCGTTTGCCTTGTTAGCGCAGTAGGTAGCGCGTCAGTCTCATAATCTGAAGGTCGTGAGTTCGACCCTCATACAGGGCACGCTTCTTTTACAGCTTGAGACTGTTGATAGCTGATGCCAAACGTTCATTTACTATGGAGTTTTTTCCACGGTCCTCTGTTTCACCGAGCCTGCCGACGTGGCCGGTTAGCTCAGTTGGTTAGAGCGTGGTGCTAATAACGCCAAGGTCGCGGGTTCGATCCCCGTACGGGCCATGCTGTTTTGCCTATGTTTCTGCAAATGAAATGACTCCCTTATTTGCATGATGCATTGTATAGATACCACTATATCCGTTATTCAGGAAATGTCTGGACGTCTGTGCGTTACCGTACATCCGCGGATTGCTGGCTTGTGTTGAGAGGCGGCGGTGTCTCGATTCTTCTGCACGTATGCTATTTGTTTCCGTGAATACAGGAGGCATTAACGGTGGATTCTCTTTAAACATTCAATATCCCTCAAACTCTGGTGTGTGCACCATTGGTCTAAGGTCTAGAAAGAAAAGGGGGTGACGTTATAAATGACCTTGTTTCTTTACACATAGATACGGGAGACATTTTTTGGCAGCTAAGAACCATTCGGCATATCTAAAAGGTTTGCAGGGAAGCCGTCCCGCTTATCTACTATCTTTTGAGTCAAGTAAAGCTTTCCAGTGTTGATTGTACGGCGCTGAACTCGTGGTTTTAGCATAATAAAGCGAGCAGCGCCCAAACAGGGACTTGAACCCTGGACCCTCAGATTAAAAGTCTGATGCTCTACCGACTGAGCTATCCAGGCTCGCTGGGCAAGAGCCTTGGGCCAGACCTGAAGCTGGCTATCAGCCACAGAGTTGGTCCACGTGCACTTACATTACATCTAGGACACCTTGAGTTTCCGGTTGACAACCATTTCCACAATGTCGGTCTCATAATCTGAAGGTCGAGAGTCAGGTCCTCGCACAGGGCACGCTTCTTTTACAGCTACACGTATAAGCAACTAACTGATTGATCCCCCAACCACCGCTTCCATAACTTTCTGTTCAGGGGGAAAAATCTTCTTTCCGACCACTCGAATCTCTATGGATTTTCAAGTCGGTCGTTGCAGATGCATTGGTGGTTCAGTGGTAGAATTCTCGCCTGCCACGCGGGAGGCCCGGGTTCGATTCCCGGCCAATGCAAGCTTCTTTTTAGAGCATTGGTAAAACAGGTCCCTGGAAAAGCAGGGTTGCCTATTACCCATGCTGAAGGAAATTTGTCCTTTACGATGTTGCAACGCGTCACGTATGAAGAGCTTCAGCAACCGGCGCCAGCCGGCGTTTGCCTTGTTAGCGCAGTAGGTAGCGCGTCAGTCTCATAATCTGAAGGTTGTGAGTTTGACCCTCATACAGGGCACGCTTCTTTTACAGCTTGAGACTGTTGATAGCTGATGCCAAACGTTCATTTACTATGGAGTTTTTTCCACGGACCTCTGTTTCACTGAGCCTGCCGACGTGGCCGGTTAGCTCAGTTGGTTAGAGCGTGGTGCTAATAACGCCAAGGTCGTGGGTTCGATCCCCGTACGGGCCATGCTGTTTTGCCTATGTTTCTGCAAATGAAATGACTCCCTTATTTGCATGATGCATTGTATAGATACCACTATATCCGTTATTCAGGAAATGTCTGGACGTCTGTGCGTTACCGTACATCCGCGGATTGCTGGCTTGTGTTGAGAGGCGGCGGTGTCTCGATTCTTCTGCACGTATGCTATTTGTTTCCGTGAATACAGGAGGCATTAACGGTGGATTCTCTTTAAACATTCAATATCCCTCAAACTCTGGTGTGTGCACCATTGGTCTAAGGTCTAGAAAGAAAAGGGGGTGACGTTATAAATGACCTTGTTTCTTTACACATAGATACGGGAGACATTTTTTGGCAGCTAAGAACCATTCGGCATATCTAAAACGTTTGCAGGGAAGCCGTCCCGCTTATCTACTATCTTTTGAGTCAAGTAAAGCTTTCCAGTGTTGATTGTACGGCGCTGAACTCGTGGTTTTAGCATAATAAAGCAAGCAGCGCCCGAACAGGGACTTGAACCCTGGACCCTCAGATTAAAAGTCTGATGCTCTACCGACTGAGCTATCCAGGCTCGCTGGGCAAGAGCTTTGGGCCAGACCTGAAGCTGGCTATCAGCCACAGAGTTGGTCCACGTGCACTTACATTACATCTAGGACACCTTGAGTTTCTGGTTGACAACCATTTCCACAATGTCGGTCTCATAATCTGAAGGTCGAGAGTCAGGTCCTCGCACAGGGCACGCTTCTTTTACAGCTACACGTATAAGCAACTAACTGATTGATCCCCCAACCACCGCTTCCATAACTTTCTGTTCAGGGGGAAAAATCTTCTTTCCGACCACTCGAATCTCTATGGGTTTTCAAGTCGGCCGTTGCAGATGCATTGGTGGTTCAGTGGTAGAATTCTCGCCTGCCACGCGGGAGGCCCGGGTTCGATTCCCGGCCAATGCAAGCTTCTTTTTAGAGCATTGGTAAAACAGGTCCCTGGAAAAGCAGGGTTGCCTATTACCCATGCTGAAGGAAATTTGTCCTTTACGATGTTGCAACGCGTCACGTATGAAGAGCTTCAGCAACCGGCACCAGCCGGCGTTTGCCTTGTTAGCGCAGTAGGTAGCGCGTCAGTCTCATAATCTGAAGGTCGTGAGTTCGACCCTCATACAGGGCACGCTTCTTTTACAGCTTGAGACTGTTGATAGCTGATGCCAAACGTTCATTTACTATGGAGTTTTTTCCACGGACCTCTGTTTCGCCGAACCTGCCGACGTGGCCGGTTAGCTCAGTTGGTTAGAGCGTGGTGCTAATAACGCCAAGGTCGCGGGTTCGATCCCCGTACGGGCCATGCTGTTTTGCCTATGTTTCTGCAAATGAAATGACTCCCTTATTTGCATGATGCATTGTATAGATACCACTATATCCGTTATTCAGGAAATGTCTGGACGTCTGTGCGTTACCGTACATCCGCGGATTGCTGGCTTGTGTTGAGAGGCGGCGGTGTCTCGATTCTTCTGCACGTATGCTATTTGTTTCCGTGAATACAGGAGGCATTAACGGTGGATTCTCTTTAAACATTCAATATCCCTCAAACTCTGGTGTGTGCACCATTGGTCTAAGGTCTAGAAAGAAAAGGGGGTGACGTTATAAATGACCTTGTTTCTTTACACATAGATACGGGAGACATTTTTTGGCAGCTAAGAACCATTCGGCATATCTAAAAGGTTTGCAGGGAAGCCGTCCCGCTTATCTACTATCTTTTGAGTCAAGTAAAGCTTTCCAGTGTTGATTGTACGGCGCTGAACTCGTGGTTTTAGCATAATAAAGCGAGCAGCGCCCGAACAGGGACTTGAACCCTGGACCCTCAGATTAAAAGTCTGATGCTCTACCGACTGAGCTATCCAGGCTCGCTGGGCAAGAGCCTTGGGCCAGACCTGAAGCTGGCTATCAGCCACAGAGTTGGTCCACGTGCACTTACATTACATCTAGGACACCTTGAGTTTCTGGTTGACAACCATTTCCACAATGTCGGTCTCATAATCTGAAGGTCGAGAGTCAGGTCCTCGCACAGGGCACGCTTCTTTTACAGCTACACGTATAAGCAACTAACTGATTGATCCCCCAACCACCGCTTCCATAACTTTCTGTTCAGGGGGAAAAATCTTCTTTCCGACCACTCGAATCTCTATGGGTTTTCAAGTCGGCCGTTGCAGATGCATTGGTGGTTCAGTGGTAGAATTCTCGCCTGCCACGCGGGAGGCCCGGGTTCGATTCCCGGCCAATGCAAGCTTCTTTTTAGAGCATTGGTAAAACAGGTCCCTGGAAAAGCAGGGTTGCCTATTACCCATGCTGAAGGAAATTTGTCCTTTACGATGTTGCAACGCGTCACGTATGAAGAGCTTCAGCAACCGGCGCCAGCCGGCGTTTGCCTTGTTAGCGCAGTAGGTAGCGCGTCGGTCTCATAATCTGAAGGTCGTGAGTTTGACCCTCATACAGGGCACGCTTCTTTTACAGCTTGAGACTGTTGATAGCTGATGCCAAACGTTCATTTACTATGGAGTTTTTTCCACGGACCTCTGTTTCGCCGAACCTGCCGACGTGGCCGGTTAGCTCAGTTGGTTAGAGCGTGGTGCTAATAACGCCAAGGTCGCGGGTTCGATCCCCGTACGGGCCATGCTGTTTTGCCTATGTTTCTGCAAATGAAATGACTCCCTTATTTGCATGATGCATTGTAGAGATACCACTATATCCGTTACTCAGGAAATGTCTGGACGTCTGTGCGTTACCGTACATCCGCGGATTGCTGGCTTGTGTTGAGAGGCGGCGGTGTCTCGATTCTTCTGCACGTATGCTATTTGTTTCTGTGAATACAGGAGGCATTAACGGTGGATTCTCTTTAAACATTCAATATCCCTCAAACTCTGGTGTGTGCACCATTGGTCTAAGGTCTAGAAAGAAAAGGGGGTGATGTTATAAATGACCTTGTTTCTTTACACATAGATACGGGAGACATTTTTTGGCAGGTAAGAACCATTCGGCATATCTAAAACGTTTGCAGGGAAGCCGTCCCGCTTATCTACTATCTTTTGAGTCAAGTAAAGCTTTCCAGTGTTGATTGTACGGCGCTGAACTCGTGGTTTTAGCATAATAAAGCAAGCAGCGCCCGAACAGGGACTTGAACCCTGGACCCTCAGATTAAAAGTCTGATGCTCTACCGACTGAGCTATCCAGGCTCGCTGGGCAAGAGCCTTGGGCCAAACCTGAAGCTGGCTATCAGCCACAGAGTTGGTCCACGTGCACTTACATTACATCTAGGACACCTTGAGTTTCTGGTTGACAACCATTTCCACAATGTCGGTCTCATAATCTGAAGGTCGAGAGTCAGGTCCTCGCACAGGGCACGCTTCTTTTACAGCTACACGTATAAGCAACTAACTGATTGATCCCCCAACCACCGCTTCCATAACTTTCTGTTCAGGGGGAAAAATCTTCTTTCCGACCACTCGAATCTCTATGGATTTTCAAGTCGGTCGTTGCAGATGCATTGGTGGTTCAGTGGTAGAATTCTCGCCTGCCACGCGGGAGGCCCGGGTTCGATTCCCGGCCAATGCAAGCTTCTTTTTAGAGCATTGGTAAAACAGGTCCCTGGAAAAGCAGGGTTGCCTATTACCCATGCTGAAGGAAATTTGTCCTTTACGATGTTGCAACGCGTCACGTATGAAGAGCTTCAGCAACCGGCGCCAGCCGGCGTTTGCCTTGTTAGCGCAGTAGGTAGCGCGTCAGTCTCATAATCTGAAGGTCGTGAGTTCGACCCTCATACAGGGCACGCTTCTTTTACAGCTTGAGACTGTTGATAGCTGATGCCAAACGTTCATTTACTATGGAGTTTTTTCCACGGACCTCTGTTTCACTGAGCCTGCCGACGTGGCCGGTTAGCTCAGTTGGTTAGAGCGTGGTGCTAATAACGCCAAGGTCGTGGGTTCGATCCCCGTACGGGCCATGCTGTTTTGCCTATGTTTCTGCAAATGAAATGACTCCCTTATTTGCATGATGCATTGTATAGATACCACTATATCCGTTATTCAGGAAATGTCTGGACGTCTGTGCGTTACCGTACATCCGCGGATTGCTGGCTTGTGTTGAGAGGCGGCGGTGTCTCGATTCTTCTGCACGTATGCTATTTGTTTCCGTGAATACAGGAGGCATTAACGGTGGATTCTCTTTAAACATTCAATATCCCTCAAACTCTGGTGTGTGCACCATTGGTCTAAGGTCTAGAAAGAAAAGGGGGTGACGTTATAAATGACCTTGTTTCTTTACACATAGATACGGGAGACATTTTTTGGCAGCTAAGAACCATTCGGCATATCTAAAACGTTTGCAGGGAAGCCGTCCCGCTTATCTACTATCTTTTGAGTCAAGTAAAGCTTTCCAGTGTTGATTGTACGGCGCTGAACTCGTGGTTTTAGCATAATAAAGCGAGCAGCGCCCGAACAGGGACTTGAACCCTGGACCCTCAGATTAAAAGTCTGATGCTCTACCGACTGAGCTATCCAGGCTCGCTGGGCAAGAGCCTTGGGCCAGACCTGAAGCTGGCTATCAGCCACAGAGTTGGTCCACGTGCACTTACATTACATCTAGGACACCTTGAGTTTCTGGTTGACAACCATTTCCACAATGTCGGTCTCATAATCTGAAGGTCGAGAGTCAGGTCCTCGCACAGGGCACGCTTCTTTTACAGCTACACGTATAAGCAACTAACTGATTGATCCCCCAACCACCGCTTCCATAACTTTCTGTTCAGGGGGAAAAATCTTCTTTCCGACCACTCGAATCTCTATGGGTTTTCAAGTCGGTCGTTGCAGATGCATTGGTGGTTCAGTGGTAGAATTCTCGCCTGCCACGCGGGAGGCCCGGGTTCGATTCCCGGCCAATGCAAGCTTCTTTTTAGAGCATTGGTAAAACAGGTCCCTGGAAAAGCAGGGTTGCCTATTACCCATGCTGAAGGAAATTTGTCCTTTACGATGTTGCAACGCGTCACGTATGAAGAGCTTCAGCAACCGGCGCCAGCCGGCGTTTGCCTTGTTAGCGCAGTAGGTAGCGCGTCAGTCTCATAATCTGAAGGTCGTGAGTTCGACCCTCATACAGGGCACGCTTCTTTTACAGCTTGAGACTGTTGATAGCTGATGCCAAACGTTCATTTACTATGGAGTTTTTTCCACGGACCTCTGTTTCACTGAGCCTGCCGACGTGGCCGGTTAGCTCAGTTGGTTAGAGCGTGGTGCTAATAACGCCAAGGTCGTGGGTTCGATCCCCGTACGGGCCATGCTGTTTTGCCTATGTTTCTGCAAATGAAATGACTCCCTTATTTGCATGATGCATTGTATAGATACCACTATATCCGTTATTCAGGAAATGTCTGGACGTCTGTGCGTTACCGTACATCCGCGGATTGCTGGCTGGTGTTTAGAGGCGGCGGTGTCTCGATTCTTCTGCACGTATGCTATTTGTTTCCGTGAATACAGGAGGCATTAACGGTGGATTCTCTTTAAACATTCAATATCCCTCAAACTCTGGTGTGTGCACCATTGGTCTAAGGTCTAGAAAGAAAAGGGGGTGACGTTATAAATGACCTTGTTTCTTTACACATAGATACGGGAGACATTTTTTGGCAGCTAAGAACCATTCGGCATATCTAAAACGTTTGCAGGGAAGCCGTCCCGCTTATCTACTATCTTTTGAGTCAAGTAAAGCTTTCCAGTGTTGATTGTACGGCGCTGAACTCGTGGTTTTAGCATAATAAAGCGAGCAGCGCCCGAACAGGGACTTGAACCCTGGACCCTCAGATTAAAAGTCTGATGCTCTACCGACTGAGCTATCCAGGCTCACTGGGCAAGAGCCTTGGGCCAGACCTGAAGCTGGCTATCAGCCACAGAGTTGGTCCACGTGCACTTACATTACATCTAGGACACCTTGAGTTTCTGGTTGACAACCATTTCCACAATGTCGGTCTCATAATCTGAAGGTCGAGAGTCAGGTCCTCGCACAGGGCACGCTTCTTTTACAGCTACACGTATAAGCAACTAACTGATTGATCCCCCAACCACCGCTTCCATAACTTTCTGTTCAGGGGGAAAAATCTTCTTTCCGACCACTCGAATCTCTATGGATTTTCAAGTCGGTCGTTGCAGATGCATTGGTGGTTCAGTGGTAGAATTCTCGCCTGCCACGCGGGAGGCCCGGGTTCGATTCCCGGCCAATGCAAGCTTCTTTTTAGAGCATTGGTAAAACAGGTCCCTGGAAAAGCAGGGTTGCCTATTACCCATGCTGAAGGAAATTTGTCCTTTACGATGTTGCAACGCGTCACGTATGAAGAGCTTCAGCAACCGGCGCCAGCCGGCGTTTGCCTTGTTAGCGCAGTAGGTAGCGCGTCAGTCTCATAATCTGAAGGTCGTGAGTTCGACCCTCATACAGGGCACGCTTCTTTTACAGCTTGAGACTGTTGATAGCTGATGCCAAACGTTCATTTACTATGGAGTTTTTTCCACGGACCTCTGTTTCACCGAGCCTGCTGACGTGGCCGGTTAGCTCAGTTGGTTAGAGCGTGGTGCTAATAACGCCAAGGTCGTGGGTTCGATCCCCGTACGGGCCATGCTGTTTTGCCTATGTTTCTGCAAATGAAATGACTCCCTTATTTGCATGATGCATTGTATAGATACCACTATATCCGTTATTCAGGAAATGTCTGGACGTCTGTGCGTTACCGTACATCCGCTGATTGCTGGCTTGTGTTGAGAGGCGGCGGTGTCTCGATTCTTCTGCACGTATGCTATTTGTTTCCGTGAATACAGGAGGCATTAACGGTGGATTCTCTTTAAACATTCAATATCCCTCAAACTCTGGTGTGTGCACCATTGGTCTAAGGTCTAGAAAGAAAAGGGGGTGACGTTATAAATGACCTTGTTTCTTTACACATAGATACGGGAGACATTTTTTGGCAGGTAAGAACCATTCGGCATATCTAAAACGTTTGCAGGGAAGCCGTCCCGCTTATCTACTATCTTTTGAGTCAAGTAAAGCTTTCCAGTGTTGATTGTACGGCGCTGAACTCGTGGTTTTAGCATAATAAAGCGAGCAGCGCCCGAACAGGGACTTGAACCCTGGACCCTCAGATTAAAAGTCTGATGCTCTACCGACTGAGCTATCCAGGCTCGCTGGGCAAGAGCCTTGGGCCAGACCTGAAGCTGGCTATCAGCCACAGAGTTGGTCCACGTGCACTTACATTACATCTAGGACACCTTGAGTTTCTGGTTGACAACCATTTCCACAATGTCGGTCTCATAATCTGAAGGTCGAGAGTCAGGTCCTCGCACAGGGCACGCTTCTTTTACAGCTACACGTATAAGCAACTAACTGATTGATCCCCCAACCACCGCTTCCATAACTTTCTGTTCAGGGGGAAAAATCTTCTTTCCGACCACTCGAATCTCTATGGGTTTTCAAGCCGGCCGTTGCAGATGCATTGGTGGTTCGGTGGTAGAATTCTCGCCTGCCACGCGGGAGGCCCGGGTTCGATTCCCGGCCAATGCAAGCTTCTTTTTAGAGCATTGGTAAAACAGGTCCCTGGAAAAGCAGGGTTGCCTATTACCCATGCTGAAGGAAATTTGTCCTTTACGATGTTGCAACGCGTCACGTATGAAGAGCTTCAGCAACCGGCGCCAGCCGGCGTTTGCCTTGTTAGCGCAGTAGGTAGCGCGTCAGTCTCATAATCTGAAGGTCGTGAGTTCGACCCTCATACAGGGCACGCTTCTTTTACAGCTTGAGACTGTTGATAGCTGATGCCAAACGTTCATTTACTATGGAGTTTTTTCCACGGTCCTCTGTTTCGCCAAGCCTGCCGACGTGGCCGGTTAGCTCAGTTGGTTAGAGCGTGGTGCTAATAACGCCAAGGTCGTGGGTTCGATCCCCGTACGGGCCATGCTGTTTTGCCTATGTTTCTGCAAATGAAATGACTCCCTTATTTGCATGATGCATTGTATAGATACCACTATATCCGTTATTCAGGAAATGTCTGGACGTCTGTGCGTTACCGTACATCCGCGGATTGCTGGCTTGTGTTGAGAGGCGGCGGTGTCTCGATTCTTCTGCACGTATGCTATTTGTTTCCGTGAATACAGGAGGCATTAACGGTGGATTCTCTTTAAACATTCAATATCCCTCAAACTCTAGTGTGTGCACCATTGGTCTAAGGTCTAGAAAGAAAAGGGGGTGACGTTATAAATGACCTTGTTTCTTTACACATAGATACGGGAGACATTTTTTGGCAGCTAAGAACCATTCGGCATATCTAAAAGGTTTGCAGGGAAGCCGTCCCGCTTATCTACTATCTTTTGAGTCAAGTAAAGCTTTCCAGTGTTGATTGTACGGCGCTGAACTCGTGGTTTTAGCATAATAAAGCGAGCAGCGCCCAAACAGGGACTTGAACCCTGGACCCTCAGATTAAAAGTCTGATGCTCTACCGACTGAGCTATCCAGGCTCGCTGGGCAAGAGCCTTGGGCCAGACCTGAAGCTGGCTATCAGCCACAGAGTTGGTCCACGTGCACTTACATTACATCTAGGACACCTTGAGTTTCCGGTTGACAACCATTTCCACAATGTCGGTCTCATAATCTGAAGGTCGAGAGTCAGGTCCTCGCACAGGGCACGCTTCTTTTACAGCTACACGTATAAGCAACTAACTGATTGATCCCCCAACCACCGCTTCCATAACTTTCTGTTCAGGGGGAAAAATCTTCTTTCCGACCACTCGAATCTCTATGGGTTTTCAAGTCGGCCGTTGCAGATGCATTGGTGGTTCAGTGGTAGAATTCTCGCCTGCCACGCGGGAGGCCCGGGTTTGATTCCCGGCCAATGCAAGCTTCTTTTTAGAGCATTGGTAAAACAGGTCCCTGGAAAAGCAGGGTTGCCTATTACCCATGCTGAAGGAAATTTGTCCTTTACGATGTTGCAACGCGTCACGTATGAAGAGCTTCAGCAACCGGCGCCAGCCGGCGTTTGCCTTGTTAGCGCAGTAGGTAGCGCGTCAGTCTCATAATCTGAAGGTCGTGAGTTCGACCCTCATACAGGGCACGCTTCTTTTACAGCTTGAGACTGTTGATAGCTGATGCCAAACGTTCATTTACTATGGAGTTTTTTCCACGGTCCTCTGTTTCGCCGAACCTGCCGACGTGGCCGGTTAGCTCAGTTGGTTAGAGCGTGGTGCTAATAACGCCAAGGTCGCGGGTTCGATCCCCGTACGGGCCATGCTGTTTTGCCTATGTTTCTGCAAATGAAATGACTCCCTTATTTCCATGATGCATTGTATAGATACCACTATATCCGTTATTCAGGAAATGTCTGGACGTCTGTGCGTTACCGTACATCCGCGGATTGCTGGCTTGTGTTGAGAGGCGGCGGCGTCTCGATTCTTCTGCACGTATGCTATTTGTTTCCGTGAATACAGGAGGCATTAACGGTGGATTCTCTTTAAACATTCAATATCCCTCAAACTCTGGTGTGTGCACCATTGGTCTAAGGTCTAGAAAGAAAAGGGGGTGACGTTATAAATGACCTTGTTTCTTTACACATAGATACGGGAGACATTTTTTGGCAGCTAAGAACCATTCGGCATATCTAAAAGGTTTGCAGGGAAGCCGTCCCGCTTATCTACTATCTTTTGAGTCAAGTAAAGCTTTCCAGTGTTGATTGTACGGCGCTGAACTCGTGGTTTTAGCATAATAAAGCGAGCAGCGCCCAAACAGGGACTTGAACCCTGGACCCTCAGATTAAAAGTCTGATGCTCTACCGACTGAGCTATCCAGGCTCGCTGGGCAAGAGCCTTGGGCCAGACCTGAAGCTGGCTATCAGCCACAGAGTTGGTCCACGTGCACTTACATTACATCTAGGACACCTTGAGTTTCCGGTTGACAACCATTTCCACAATGTCGGTCTCATAATCTGAAGGTCGAGAGTCAGGTCCTCGCACAGGGCACGCTTCTTTTACAGCTACACGTATAAGCAACTAACTGATTGATCCCCCAACCACCGCTTCCATAACTTTCTGTTCAGGGGGAAAAATCTTCTTTCCGACCACTCGAATCTCTATGGATTTTCAAGTCGGTCGTTGCAGATGCATTGGTGGTTCAGTGGTAGAATTCTCGCCTGCCACGCGGGAGGCCCGGGTTCGATTCCCGGCCAATGCAAGCTTCTTTTTAGAGCATTGGTAAAACAGGTCCCTGGAAAAGCAGGGTTGCCTATTACCCATGCTGAAGGAAATTTGTCCTTTACGATGTTGCAACGCGTCACGTATGAAGAGCTTCAGCAACCGGCGCCAGCCGGCGTTTGCCTTGTTAGCGCAGTAGGTAGCGCGTCAGTCTCATAATCTGAAGGTCGTGAGTTCGACCCTCATACAGGGCACGCTTCTTTTACAGCTTGAGACTGTTGAAAGCTGATGCCAAACGTTCATTTACTATGGAGTTTTTTCCACGGTCCTCTGTTTCGCCGAGCCTGCCGACGTGGCCGGTTAGCTCAGTTGGTTAGAGCGTGGTGCTAATAACGCCAAGGTCGCGGGTTCGATCCCCGTACGGGCCATGCTGTTTTGCCTATGTTTCTGCAAATGAAATGACTCCCTTATTTGCATGATGCATTGTATAGATACCACTATATCCGTTATTCAGGAAATGTCTGGACGTCTGTGCGTTACCGTACATCCGCGGATTGCTGGCTTGTGTTGAGAGGCGGCGGTGTCTCGATTCTTCTGCACGTATGCTATTTGTTTCCGTGAATACAGGAGGCATTAACGGTGGATTCTCTTTAAACATTCAATATCCCTCAAACTCTGGTGTGTGCACCATTGGTCTAAGGTCTAGAAAGAAAAGGGGGTGATGTTATAAATGACCTTGTTTCTTTACACATAGATACGGGAGACATTTTTTGGCAGGTAAGAACCATTCGGCATATCTAAAACGTTTGCAGGGAAGCCGTCCCGCTTATCTACTATCTTTTGAGTCAAGTAAAGCTTTCCAGTGTTGATTGTACGGCGCTGAACTCGTGGTTTTAGCATAATAAAGCAAGCAGCGCCCGAACAGGGACTTGAACCCTGGACCCTCAGATTAAAAGTCTGATGCTCTACCGACTGAGCTATCCAGGCTCGCTGGGCAAGAGCCTTGGGCCAAACCTGAAGCTGGCTATCAGCCACAGAGTTGGTCCACGTGCACTTACATTACATCTAGGACACCTTGAGTTTCTGGTTGACAACCATTTCCACAATGTCGGTCTCATAATCTGAAGGTCGAGAGTCAGGTCCTCGCACAGGGCACGCTTCTTTTACAGCTACACGTATAAGCAACTAACTGATTGATCCCCCAACCACCGCTTCCATAACTTTCTGGTCAGGGGGAGAAATCTTCTTTCCGACCACTCGAATCTCTATGGATTTTCAAGTCGGTCGTTGCAGATGCATTGGTGGTTCAGTGGTAGAATTCTCGCCTGCCACGCGGGAGGCCCGGGTTCGATTCCCGGCCAATGCAAGCTTCTTTTTAGAGCATTGGTAAAACAGGTCCCTGGAAAAGCAGGGTTGCCTATTACCCATGCTGAAGGAAATTTGTCCTTTACGATGTTGCAACGCGTCACGTATGAAGAGCTTCAGCAACCGGCGCCAGCCGGCGTTTGCCTTGTTAGCGCAGTAGGTAGCGCGTCAGTCTCATAATCTGAAGGTCGTGAGTTCGACCCTCATACAGGGCACGCTTCTTTTACAGCTTGAGACTGTTGATAGCTGATGCCAAACGTTCATTTACTATGGAGTTTTTTCCACGGACCTCTGTTTCACTGAGCCTGCCGACGTGGCCGGTTAGCTCAGTTGGTTAGAGCGTGGTGCTAATAACGCCAAGGTCGTGGGTTCGATCCCCGTACGGGCCATGCTGTTTTGCCTATGTTTCTGCAAATGAAATGACTCCCTTATTTGCATGATGCATTGTATAGATACCACTATATCCGTTATTCAGGAAATGTCTGGACGTCTGTGCGTTACCGTACATCCGCGGATTGCTGGCTTGTGTTGAGAGGCGGCGGTGTCTCGATTCTTCTGCACGTATGCTATTTGTTTCCGTGAATACAGGAGGCATTAACGGTGGATTCTCTTTAAACATTCAATATCCCTCAAACTCTGGTGTGTGCACCATTGGTCTAAGGTCTAGAAAGAAAAGGGGGTGACGTTATAAATGACCTTGTTTCTTTACACATAGATACGGGAGACATTTTTTGGCAGCTAAGAACCATTCGGCATATCTAAAACGTTTGCAGGGAAGCCGTCCCGCTTATCTACTATCTTTTGAGTCAAGTAAAGCTTTCCAGTGTTGATTGTACGGCGCTGAACTCGTGGTTTTAGCATAATAAAGCGAGCAGCGCCCGAACAGGGACTTGAACCCTGGACCCTCAGATTAAAAGTCTGATGCTCTACCGACTGAGCTATCCAGGCTCGCTGGGCAAGAGCCTTGGGCCAGACCTGAAGCTGGCTATCAGCCACAGAGTTGGTCCACGTGCACTTACATTACATCTAGGACACCTTGAGTTTCTGGTTGACAACCATTTCCACAATGTCGGTCTCATAATCTGAAGGTCGAGAGTCAGGTCCTCGCACAGGGCACGCTTCTTTTACAGCTACACGTATAAGCAACTAACTGATTGATCCCCCAACCACCGCTTCCATAACTTTCTGTTCAGGGGGAAAAATCTTCTTTCCGACCACTCGAATCTCTATGGATTTTCAAGTCGGCCGTTGCAGATGCATTGGTGGTTCAGTGGTAGAATTCTCGCCTGCCACGCGGGAGGCCCGGGTTCGATTCCCGGCCAATGCAAGCTTCTTTTTAGAGCATTGGTAAAACAGGTCCCTGGAAAAGCAGGGTTGCCTATTACCCATGCTGAAGGAAATTTGTCCTTTACGATGTTGCAACGCGTCACGTATGAAGAGCTTCAGCAACCGGCGCCAGCCGGCGTTTGCCTTGTTAGCGCAGTAGGTAGCGCGTCAGTCTCATAATCTGAAGGTCGTGAGTTCGACCCTCATACAGGGCACGCTTCTTTTACAGCTTGAGACTGTTGATAGCTGATGCCAAACGTTCATTTACTATGGAGTTTTTTCCACGGACCTCTGTTTCGCCGAGCCTGCCGACGTGGCCGGTTAGCTCAGTTGGTTAGAGCGTGGTGCTAATAACGCCAAGGTCGTGGGTTCCATCCCCGTACGGGCCATGCTGTTTTGCCTATGTTTCTGCAAATGAAATGACTCCCTTATTTGCATGATGCATTGTATAGATACCACTATATCCGTTATTCAGGAAATGTCTGGACGTCTGTGCGTTACCGTACATCCGCGGATTGCTGGCTTGTGTTGAGAGGCGGCGGTGTCTCGATTCTTCTGCACGTATGCTATTTGTTTCCGTGAATACAGGAGGCATTAACGGTGGATTCTCTTTAAACATTCAATATCCCTCAAACTCTGGTGTGTGCACCATTGGTCTAAGGTCTAGAAAGAAAAGGTGGTGACGTTATAAATGACCTTGTTTCTTTACACATAGATACGGGAGACATTTTTTGGCAGCTAAGAACCATTCGGCATATCTAAAACGTTTGCAGGGAAGCCGTCCCGCTTATCTACTATCTTTTGAGTCAAGTAAAGCTTTCCAGAGTTGATTGTACGGCGCTGAACTCGTGGTTTTAGCATAATAAAGCGAGCAGCGCCCGAACAGGGACTTGAACCCTGGACCCTCAGATTAAAAGTCTGATGCTCTACCGACTGAGCTATCCAGGCTCGCTGGGCAAGAGCCTTGGGCCAGACCTGAAGCTGGCTATCAGCCACAGAGTTGGTCCACGTGCACTTACATTACATCTAGGACACCTTGAGTTTCTGGTTGACAACCATTTCCACAATGTCGGTCTCATAATCTGAAGGTCGAGAGTCAGGTCCTCGCACAGGGCACGCTTCTTTTACAGCTACACGTATAAGCAACTAACTGATTGATCCCCCAACCACCGCTTCCATAACTTTCTGTTCAGGGGGAAAAATCTTCTTTCCGACCACTCGAATCTCTATGGATTTTCAAGTCGGTCGTTGCAGATGCATTGGTGGTTCAGTGGTAGAATTCTCGCCTGCCACGCGGGAGGCCCGGGTTCGATTCCCGGCCAATGCAAGCTTCTTTTTAGAGCATTGGTAAAACAGGTCCCTGGAAAAGCAGGGTTGCCTATTACCCATGCTGAAGGAAATTTGTCCTTTACGATGTTGCAACGCGTCACGTATGAAGAGCTTCAGCAACCGGCGCCAGCCGGCGTTTGCCTTGTTAGCGCAGTAGGTAGCGCGTCAGTCTCATAATCTGAAGGTCGTGAGTTCGACCCTCATACAGGGCACGCTTCTTTTACAGCTTGAGACTGTTGATAGCTGATGCCAAACGTTCATTTACTATGGAGTTTTTTCCACGGACCTCTGTTTCGCCGAACCTGCCGACGTGGCCGGTTAGCTCAGTTGGTTAGAGCGTGGTGCTAATAACGCCAAGGTCGTGGGTTCGATCCCTGTACGGGCCATGCTGTTTTGCCTATGTTTCTGCAAATGAAATGACTCCCTTATTTGCATGATGCATTGTATAGATACCACTATATCCGTTATTCAGGAAATGTCTGGACGTCTGTGCGTTACCGTACATCCGCGGATTGCTGGCTGGTGTTTAGAGGCGGCGGTGTCTCGATTCTTCTGCACGTATGCTATTTGTTTCCGTGAATACAGGAGGCATTAACGGTGGATTCTCTTTAAACATTCAATATCCCTCAAACTCTGGTGTGTGCACCATTGGTCTAAGGTCTAGAAAGAAAAGGGGGTGACGTTATAAATGACCTTGTTTCTTTACACATAGATACGGGAGACATTTTTTGGCAGCTAAGAACCATTCGGCATATCTAAAACGTTTGCAGGGAAGCCGTCCCGCTTATCTACTATCTTTTGAGTCAAGTAAAGCTTTCCAGTGTTGATTGTACGGCGCTGAACTCGTGGTTTTAGCATAATAAAGCGAGCAGCGCCCGAACAGGGACTTGAACCCTGGACCCTCAGATTAAAAGTCTGATGCTCTACCGACTGAGCTATCCAGGCTCGCTGGGCAAGAGCCTTGGGCCAGACCTGAAGCTGGCTATCAGCCACAGAGTTGGTCCACGTGCACTTACATTACATCTAGGACACCTTGAGTTTCTGGTTGACAACCATTTCCACAATGTCGGTCTCATAATCTGAAGGTCGAGAGTCAGGTCCTCGCACAGGGCACGCTTCTTTTACAGCTACACGTATAAGCAACTAACTGATTGATCCCCCAACCACCGCTTCCATAACTTTCTGTTCAGGGGGAAAAATCTTCTTTCCGACCACTCGAATCTCTATGGATTTTCAAGTCGGTCGTTGCAGATGCATTGGTGGTTCAGTGGTAGAATTCTCGCCTGCCACGCGGGAGGCCCGGGTTCGATTCCCGGCCAATGCAAGCTTCTTTTTAGAGCATTGGTAAAACAGGTCCCTGGAAAAGCAGGGTTGCCTATTACCCATGCTGAAGGAAATTTGTCCTTTACGATGTTGCAACGCGTCACGTATGAAGAGCTTCAGCAACCGGCGCCAGCCGGCGTTTGCCTTGTTAGCGCAGTAGGTAGCGCGTCGGTCTCATAATCTGAAGGTCGTGAGTTTGACCCTCATACAGGGCACGCTTCTTTTACAGCTCCCCGTATAATCAACTAACTTATTGATTCCCCATCAACCGCTTGTCGTGTTTTCTAGCTCGGTGTCGCAAATGCATTGGTGGTTCAGTGGAAGAACTGTGAGCCTATGCGAACTATACTAATGCAAGACTAGAAAGGTGGGCCTTGTATTTAAAGACATTTTAAAACCTCAAGCACATCTGACCTCGTGGCGCAACGGTAGCGCGTCTGACTCCAGATCAGAAGGTTGCGTGTTCAAATCACGTCGGGGTCATTTGCCTTTTTTTGTATGAAAACTAGAGACATTACCTTAGTATTAAAGGGGTCATCTCATGAAACAGTAATGCTTTCAATGAAGAAATAAGAGAAAAGACAAAGATAAGTATTTTATTGTATAAAGTGGTGATACTGGAGCAGGAATAACATCTGAGCATAGGGGAGTGATGTTGGGCCACCCCTCTCAGCTGCTAACGTCCTCTTGTCTGATCACCACCTACCCTTTTGACCCTATCCCCTTAGCAATCTTTTAACCTCTCTTTTTCCATTGGTGTGCTCCTATCGCCCCTTCAAAGATGTCCTCTTGTCTCCCATTATAAAAAACATATCTATTATATTAAAGTAGATATCTATATACCTTTGTTGTTATCTTTTTTCATGTAACTACAACTCAAAACTACAACTGTCAGGCAATCGACAAACCCAAACACTAGATAAAGCGGGCTCTGCTCAAAAGACATCCCGATGTAACTGCTGTCCTCCCTTCCCGCTCTGGACATATGCTTACTTCCACAAAAAGCTGTCAAGAATACTCTTTAATAACGCTTCCCCGGGTGAGTTTACATTGTCATCAGGCAGGGGGGTGATGTTTGCCCACACCCCAACCACTGCCTATGAACACAGAGAGACCTTCATGTAGCCCATCCAGGGAGGTTCCCCAGAAATGCATTACCTGGAATGTGACAAGAACTTTAGCAACAGAAGCCATAAAGAGCAGAAAAGCAACCGACGAGGATGGGATTCGAACCCACGCGTGCAGAGCACAATGGATTAGCAGTCCATCGCCTTAACCACTCGGCCACCTCGTCAAGATGAGTGCACGGCTGTGAAATGTTGGCTCACTCCTTGTCCATGTGAACTTACATTACATCTCGGACTAACTAATTGATCTCCCAACCACCGCTTCCATCATTTTCTGTTCAGGGGAGAAATTTTCTTTCCGACCACTGGAATCCCTATGGATTTCCAAGTCCTGTGTTACAGCTGCATTGGTGGTTCAGTGGTAGAATTCTCGCCTCCCACGCGGGAGACCCGGGTTCGATTCCCGGCCAATGTGAACCTCTTTTTCAGAGCACTGGTAAGTCAGGTCTCCGGAAAAGCGAGGTGCGTTTCACCCATTCTCAAGGAAATTCTTCTTTGCTATGTTGCAATGCATTACGTATGAAGAGCTTAAACTACAGACGGCCAGAAGCCTTTGCCTTGTTAGCGCAGTAGGTAGCGCGTCAGTCTCATAATCTGAAGGTCGTGAGTTCGATCCTCACACAGGGCACGCTTCTTTTACAGCTCCCCGTATAATCAACTAACTTATTGATTCCCCATCAACCGCTTGTCGTGTTTTCTAGCTCGGTGTCGCAAATGCATTGGTGGTTCAGTGGAAGAACTGTGAGCCTATGCGAACTATACTAATGCAAGACTAGAAAGGTGGGCCTTGTATTTAAAGACATTTTAAAACCTCAAGCACATCTGACCTCGTGGCGCAACGGTAGCGTGTCTGACTCCAGATTAGAAGGTTGCGTGTTCAAATCACGTCGGGGTCATTTGCGTTTTTTTGTATGAAAACTAGAGACATTACCTTAGTATTAAAGGGGTCATCTCATGAAACAGTAATGCTTTCAATGAAGAAATAAGAGAAAAGACAAAGATAAGTATTTTATTGTATAAAGTGGTGATACTGGAGCAGGAATAACATCTGAGCATAGGGGAGTGATGTTGGGCCACCCCTCTCAGCTGCTAACGTCCTCTTGTCTGATCACCACCTACCCTTTTGACCCTATCCCCTTAGCAATCTTTTAACCTCTCTTTTTCCATTGGTGTGCTCCTATCGCCCCTTCAAAGATGTCCTCTTGTCTCCCATTATAAAAAACATATCTATTATATTAAAGTAGATATCTATATACCTTTGTTGTTATCTTTTTTCATGTAACTACAACTCAAAACTACAACTGTCAGGCAATCGACAAACCCAAACACTAGATAAAGCGGGCTCTGCTCAAAAGACATCCCGATGTAACTGCTGTCCTCCCTTCCCGCTCTGGACATATGCTTACTTCCACAAAAAGCTGTCAAGAATACTCTTTAATAACGCATCCCCGGGTGAGTTTACATTGTCATCAGGCAGGGGGGTGATGTTTGCCCACACCCCAACCACTGCCTATGAACACAGAGAGACCTTCATGTAGCCCATCCAGGGAGGTTCCCCAGAAATGCATTACCTGGAATGTGACAAGAACTTTAGCAACAGAAGCCATAAAGAGCAGAAAAGCAACCGACGAGGATGGGATTCGAACCCACGCGTGCAGAGCACAATGGATTAGCAGTCCATCGCCTTAACCACTCGGCCACCTCGTCAAGATGAGTGCACGGCTGTGAAATGTTGGCTCACTCCTTGTCCATGTGAACTTACATTACATCTCGGACTAACTAATTGATCTCCCAACCACCGCTTCCATCATTTTCTGTTCAGGGGAGAAATTTTCTTTCCGACCACTGGAATCCCTATGGATTTCCAAGTCCTGTGTTACAGCTGCATTGGTGGTTCAGTGGTAGAATTCTCGCCTCCCACGCGGGAGACCCGGGTTCGATTCCCGGCCAATGCAAACCTCTTTTTCAGAGCACTGGTAAGTCAGGTCTCCGGAAAAGCGAGGTGCGTTTCACCCATTCTGAAGGAAATTCTTCTTTGCTATGTTGCAATGCATTACGTATGAAGAGCTTAAACTACAGACAGCCAGAAGCCTTTGCCTTGTTAGCGCAGTAGGTAGCGCGTCAGTCTCATAATCTGAAGGTCGTGAGTTCGATCCTCACACAGGGCACGCTTCTTTTACAGCTCCCCGTATAATCAACTAACTTATTGATTCCCCATCAACCGCTTGTCGTGTTTTCTAGCTCGGTGTCGCAAATGCATTGGTGGTTCAGTGGAAGAACTGTGAGCCTATGCGAACTATACTAATGCAAGACTAGAAAGGTGGGCCTTGTATTTAAAGACATTTTAAAACCTCAAGCACATCTGACCTCGTGGCGCAACGGTAGCGCGTCTGACTCCAGATCAGAAGGTTGCGTGTTCAAATCACGTCGGGGTCATTTGCCTTTTTTTGTATGAAAACTAGAGACATTACCTTAGTATTAAAGGGGTCATCTCATGAAACAGTAATGCTTTCAATGAAGAAATAAGAGAAAAGACAAAGATAAGTATTTTATTGTATAAAGTGGTGATACTGGAGCAGGAATAACATCTGAGCATAGGGGAGTGATGTTGGGCCACCCCTCTCAGCTGCTAACGTCCTCTTGTCTGATCACCACCTACCCTTTTGACCCTATCCCCTTAGCAATCTTTTAACCTCTCTTTTTCCATTGGTGTGCTCCTATCGCCCCTTCAAAGATGTCCTCTTGTCTCCCATTATAAAAAAACATATCTATTATATTAAAGTAGATATCTATATACCTTTGTTGTTATCTTTTTTCATGTAACTACAACTCAAAACTACAACTGTCAGGCAATCGACAAACCCAAACACTAGATAAAGCGGGCTCTGCTCAAAAGACATCCCGATGTAACTGCTGTCCTCCCTTCCCGCTCTGGACATATGCTTACTTCCACAAAAAGCTGTCAAGAATACTCTTTAATAACGCTTCCCCGGGTGAGTTTACATTGTCATCAGGCAGGGGGGTGATGTTTGCCCACACCCCAACCACTGCCTATGAACACAGAGAGACCTTCATGTAGCCCATCCAGGGAGGTTCCCCAGAAATGCATTACCTGGAATGTGACAAGAACTTTAGCAACAGAAGCCATAAAGAGCAGAAAAGCAACCGACGAGGATGGGATTCGAACCCACGCGTGCAGAGCACAATGGATTAGCAGTCCATCGCCTTAACCACTCGGCCACCTCGTCAAGATGAGTGCACGGCTGTGAAATGTTGGCTCACTCCTTGTCCATGTGAACTTACATTACATCTCGGACTAACTAATTGATCTCCCAACCACCGCTTCCATCATTTTCTGTTCAGGGGAGAAATTTTCTTTCCGACCACTGGAATCCCTATGGATTTCCAAGTCCTGTGTTACAGCTGCATTGGTGGTTCAGTGGTAGAATTCTCGCCTCCCACGCGGGAGACCCGGGTTCGATTCCCGGCCAATGTGAACCTCTTTTTCAGAGCACTGGTAAGTCAGGTCTCCGGAAAAGCGAGGTGCGTTTCACCCATTCTCAAGGAAATTCTTCTTTGCTATGTTGCAATGCATTACGTATGAAGAGCTTAAACTACAGACGGCCAGAAGCCTTTGCCTTGTTAGCGCAGTAGGTAGCGCGTCAGTCTCATAATCTGAAGGTCGTGAGTTCGATCCTCACACAGGGCACGCTTCTTTTACAGCTCCCCGTATAATCAACTAACTTATTGATTCCCCATCAACCGCTTGTCGTGTTTTCTAGCTCGGTGTCGCAAATGCATTGGTGGTTCAGTGGAAGAACTGTGAGCCTATGCGAACTATACTAATGCAAGACTAGAAAGGTGGGCCTTGTATTTAAAGACATTTTAAAACCTCAAGCACATCTGACCTCGTGGCGCAACGGTAGCGTGTCTGACTCCAGATTAGAAGGTTGCGTGTTCAAATCACGTCGGGGTCATTTGCGTTTTTTTGTATGAAAACTAGAGACATTACCTTAGTATTAAAGGGGTCATCTCATGAAACAGTAATGCTTTCAATGAAGAAATAAGAGAAAAGACAAAGATAAGTATTTTATTGTATAAAGTGGTGATACTGGAGCAGGAATAACATCTGAGCATAGGGGAGTGATGTTGGGCCACCCCTCTCAGCTGCTAACGTCCTCTTGTCTGATCACCACCTACCCTTTTGACCCTATCCCCTTAGCAATCTTTTAACCTCTCTTTTTCCATTGGTGTGCTCCTATCGCCCCTTCAAAGATGTCCTCTTGTCTCCCATTATAAAAAACATATCTATTATATTAAAGTAGATATCTATATACCTTTGTTGTTATCTTTTTTCATGTAACTACAACTCAAAACTACAACTGTCAGGCAATCGACAAACCCAAACACTAGATAAAGCGGGCTCTGCTCAAAAGACATCCCGATGTAACTGCTGTCCTCCCTTCCCGCTCTGGACATATGCTTACTTCCACAAAAAGCTGTCAAGAATACTCTTTAATAACGCATCCCCGGGTGAGTTTACATTGTCATCAGGCAGGGGGGTGATGTTTGCCCACACCCCAACCACTGCCTATGAACACAGAGAGACCTTCATGTAGCCCATCCAGGGAGGTTCCCCAGAAATGCATTACCTGGAATGTGACAAGAACTTTAGCAACAGAAGCCATAAAGAGCAGAAAAGCAACCGACGAGGATGGGATTCGAACCCACGCGTGCAGAGCACAATGGATTAGCAGTCCATCGCCTTAACCACTCGGCCACCTCGTCAAGATGAGTGCACGGCTGTGAAATGTTGGCTCACTCCTTGTCCATGTGAACTTACATTACATCTCGGACTAACTAATTGATCTCCCAACCACCGCTTCCATCATTTTCTGTTCAGGGGAGAAATTTTCTTTCCGACCACTGGAATCCCTATGGATTTCCAAGTCCTGTGTTACAGCTGCATTGGTGGTTCAGTGGTAGAATTCTCGCCTCCCACGCGGGAGACCCGGGTTCGATTCCCGGCCAATGCGAACCTCTTTTTCAGAGCACTGGTAAGTCAGGTCTCCGGAAAAGCGAGGTGCGTTTCACCCATTCTGAAGGAAATTCTTCTTTGCTATGTTGCAATGCATTACGTATGAAGAGCTTAAACTACAGACGGCCAGAAGCCTTTGCCTTGTTAGCGCAGTAGGTAGCGCGTCAGTCTCATAATCTGAAGGTCGTGAGTTCGATCCTCACACAGGGCACGCTTCTTTTACAGCTCCCCGTATAATCAACTAACTTATTGATTCCCCATCAACCGCTTGTCGTGTTTTCTAGCTCGGTGTCGCAAATGCATTGGTGGTTCAGTGGAAGAACTGTGAGCCTATGCGAACTATACTAATGCAAGACTAGAAAGGTGGGCCTTGTATTTAAAGACATTTTAAAACCTCAAGCACATCTGACCTCGTGGCGCAACGGTAGCGCGTCTGACTCCAGATTAGAAGGTTGCGTGTTCAAATCACGTCGGGGTCATTTGCCTTTTTTTGTATGAAAACTAGAGACATTACCTTAGTATTAAAGGGGTCATCTCATGAAACAGTAATGCTTTCAATGAAGAAATAAGAGAAAAGACAAAGATAAGTATTTTATTGTATAAAGTGGTGATACTGGAGCAGGAATAACATCTGAGCATAGGGGAGTGATGTTGGGCCACCCCTCTCAGCTGCTAACGTCCTCTTGTCTGATCACCACCTACCCTTTTGACCCTATCCCCTTAGCAATCTTTTAACCTCTCTTTTTCCATTGGTGTGCTCCTATCGCCCCTTCAAAGATGTCCTCTTGTCTCCCATTATAAAAAACATATCTATTATATTAAAGTAGATATCTATATACCTTTGTTGTTATCTTTTTTCATGTAACTACAACTCAAAACTACAACTGTCAGGCAATCGACAAACCCAAACACTAGATAAAGCGGGCTCTGCTCAAAAGACATCCCGATGTAACTGCTGTCCTCCCTTCCCGCTCTGGACATATGCTTACTTCCACAAAAAGCTGTCAAGAATACTCTTTAATAACGCTTCCCCGGGTGAGTTTACATTGTCATCAGGCAGTGGGGTGATGTTTGCCCACACCCCAACCACTGCCTATGAACACAGAGAGACCTTCATGTAGCCCATCCAGGGAGGTTCCCCAGAAATGCATTACCTGGAATGTGACAAGAACTTTAGCAACAGAAGCCATAAAGAGCAGAAAAGCAACCGACGAGGATGGGATTCGAACCCACGCGTGCAGAGCACAATGGATTAGCAGTCCATCGCCTTAACCACTCGGCCACCTCGTCAAGATGAGTGCACGGCTGTGAAATGTTGGCTCACTCCTTGTCCATGTGAACTTACATTACATCTCGGACTAACTAATTGATCTCCCAACCACCGCTTCCATCATTTTCTGTTCAGGGGAGAAATTTTCTTTCCGACCACTGGAATCCCTATGGATTTCCAAGTCCTGTGTTACAGCTGCATTGGTGGTTCAGTGGTAGAATTCTCGCCTCCCACGCGGGAGACCCGGGTTCGATTCCCGGCCAATGCAAACCTCTTTTTCAGAGCACTGGTAAGTCAGGTCTCCGGAAAAGCGAGGTGCGTTTCACCCATTCTGAAGGAAATTCTTCTTTGCTATGTTGCAATGCATTACGTATGAAGAGCTTAAACTACAGACGGCCAGAAGCCTTTGCCTTGTTAGCGCAGTAGGTAGCGCGTCAGTCTCATAATCTGAAGGTCGTGAGTTCGATCCTCACACAGGGCACGCTTCTTTTACAGCTCCCCGTATAATCAACTAACTTATTGATTCCCCATCAACCGCTTGTCGTGTTTTCTAGCTCGGTGTCGCAAATGCATTGGTGGTTCAGTGGAAGAACTGTGAGCCTATGCGAACTATACTAATGCAAGACTAGAAAGGTGGGCCTTGTATTTAAAGACATTTTAAAACCTCAAGCACATCTGACCTCGTTGCGCAACGGTAGCGCGTCTGACTCCAGATCAGAAGGTTGCGTGTTCTAATCACGTCGGGGTCATTTGCCTTTTTTTGTATGAAAACTAGAGACATTACCTTAGTATTAAAGGGGTCATCTCATGAAACAGTAATGCTTTCAATGAAGAAATAAGAGAAAAGACAAAGATAAGTATTTTATTGTATAAAGTGGTGATACTGGAGCAGGAATAACATCTGAGCATAGGGGAGTGATGTTGGGCCACCCCTCTCAGCTGCTAACGTCCTCTTGTCTGATCACCACCTACCCTTTTGACCCTATCCCCTTAGCAATCTTTTAACCTCTCTTTTTCCATTGGTGTGCTCCTATCGCCCCTTCAAAGATGTCCTCTTGTCTCCCATTATAAAAAAACATATCTATTATATTAAAGTAGATATCTATATACCTTTGTTGTTATCTTTTTTCATGTAACTACAACTCAAAACTACAACTGTCAGGCAATCGACAAACCCAAACACTAGATAAAGCGGGCTCTGCTCAAAAGACATCCCGATGTAACTGCTGTCCTCCCTTCCCTCTCTGGACATATGCTTACTTCCACAAAAAGCTGTCAAGAATACTCTTTAATAACGCTTCCCCGGGTGAGTTTACATTGTCATCAGGCAGGGGGGTGATGTTTGCCCACACCCCAACCACTGCCTATGAACACAGAGAGACCTTCATGTAGCCCATCCAGGGAGGTTCCCCAGAAATGCATTACCTGGAATGTGACAAGAACTTTAGCAACAGAAGCCATAAAGAGCAGAAAAGCAACCGACGAGGATGGGATTCGAACCCACGCGTGCAGAGCACAATGGATTAGCAGTCCATCGCCTTAACCACTCGGCCACCTCGTCAAGATGAGTGCACGGCTGTGAAATGTTGGCTCACTCCTTGTCCATGTGAACTTACATTACATCTCGGACTAACTAATTGATCTCCCAACCACCGCTTCCATCATTTTCTGTTCAGGGGAGACATTTTCTTTCCGACCACTGGAATCCCTATGGATTTCCAAGTCCTGTGTTACAGCTGCATTGGTGGTTCAGTGGTAGAATTCTCGCCTCCCACGCGGGAGACCCGGGTTCGATTCCCGGCCAATGCAAACCTCTTTTTCAGAGCACTGGTAAGTCAGGTCTCCGGAAAAGCGAGGTGCGTTTCACCCATTCTGAAGGAAATTCTTCTTTGCTATGTTGCAATGCATTACGTATGAAGAGCTTAAACTACAGACGGCCAGAAGCCTTTGCCTTGTTAGCGCAGTAGGTAGCGCGTCAGTCTCATAATCTGAAGGTCGTGAGTTCGATCCTCACACAGGGCACGCTTCTTTTACAGCTCCCCGTATAATCAACTAACTTATTGATTCCCCATCAACCGCTTGTCGTGTTTTCTAGCTCGGTGTCGCAAATGCATTGGTGGTTCAGTGGAAGAACTGTGAGCCTATGCGAACTATACTAATGTAAGACTAGAAAGGTGGGCCTTGTATTTAAAGACATTTTAAAACCTCAAGCACATCTGACCTCGTGGCGCAACGGTAGCGCGTCTGACTCCAGATCAGAAGGTTGCGTGTTCAAATCACGTCGGGGTCATTTGCCTTTTTTTGTATGAAAACTAGAGACATTACCTTAGTATTAAAGGGGTCATCTCATGAAACAGTAATGCTTTCAATGAAGAAATAAGAGAAAAGACAAAGATAAGTATTTTATTGTATAAAGTGGTGATACTGGAGCAGGAATAACATCTGAGCATAGGGGAGTGATGTTGGGCCACCCCTCTCAGCTGCTAACGTCCTCTTGTCTGATCACCACCTACCCTTTTGACCCTATCCCCTTAGCAATCTTTTAACCTCTCTTTTTCCATTGGTGTGCTCCTATCGCCCCTTCAAAGATGTCCTCTTGTCTCCCATTATAAAAAACATATCTATTATATTAAAGTAGATATCTATATACCTTTGTTGTTATCTTTTTTCATGTAACTACAACTCAAAACTACAACTGTCAGGCAATCGACAAACCCAAACACTAGATAAAGCGGGCTCTGCTCAAAAGACATCCCGATGTAACTGCTGTCCTCCCTTCCCGCTCTGGACATATGCTTACTTCCACAAAAAGCTGTCAAGAATACTCTTTAATAACGCATCCCCGGGTGAGTTTACATTGTCATCAGGCAGGGGGGTGATGTTTGCCCACACCCCAACCACTGCCTATGAACACAGAGAGACCTTCATGTAGCCCATCCAGGGAGGTTCCCCAGAAATGCATTACCTGGAATGTGACAAGAACTTTAGCAACAGAAGCCATAAAGAGCAGAAAAGCAACCGACGAGGATGGGATTCGAACCCACGCGTGCAGAGCACAATGGATTAGCAGTCCATCGCCTTAACCACTCGGCCACCTCGTCAAGATGAGTGCACGGCTGTGAAATGTTGGCTCACTCCTTGTCCATGTGAACTTACATTACATCTCGGACTAACTAATTGATCTCCCAACCACCGCTTCCATCATTTTCTATTCAGGGGAGAAATTTTCTTTCCGACCACTGGAATCCCTATGGATTTCCAAGTCCTGTGTTACAGCTGCATTCAGTGGTAGAATTCTCGCCTCCCACGCGGGAGACCCGGGTTCGATTCCCGGCCAATGCAAACCTCTTTTTCAGAGCACTGGTAAGTCAGGTCTCCGGAAAAGCGAGGTGCGTTTCACCCATTCTGAAGGAAATTCTTCTTTGCTATGTTGCAATGCATTACGTATGAAGAGCTTAAACTACAGACGGCCAGAAGCCTTTGCCTTGTTAGCGCAGTAGATAGCGCGTCAGTCTCATAATCTGAAGGTCGTGAGTTCGATCCTCACACAGGGCACGCTTCTTTTACAGCTCCCCGTATAATCAACTAACTTATTGATTCCCCATCAACCGCTTGTCGTGTTTTCTAGCTCGGTGTCGCAAATGCATTGGTGGTTCAGTGGAAGAACTGTGAGCCTATGCGAACTATACTAATGCAAGACTAGAAAGGTGGGCCTTGTATTTAAAGACATTTTAAAACCTCAAGCACATCTGACCTCGTGGCGCAACGGTAGCGCGTCTGACTCCAGATCAGAAGGTTGCGTGTTCAAATCACGTCGGGGTCATTTGCCTTTTTTTGTATGAAAACTAGAGACATTACCTTAGTATTAAAGGGGTCATCTCATGAAACAGTAATGCTTTCAATGAAGAAATAAGAGAAAAGACAAAGATAAGTATTTTATTGTATAAAGTGGTGATACTGGAGCAGGAATAACATCTGAGCATAGGGGAGTGATGTTGGGCCACCCCTCTCAGCTGCTAACGTCCTCTTGTCTGATCACCACCTACCCTTTTGACCCTATCCCCTTAGCAATCTTTTAACCTCTCTTTTTCCATTGGTGTGCTCCTATCGCCCCTTCAAAGATGTCCTCTTGTCTCCCATTATAAAAAACATATCTATTATATTAAAGTAGATATCTATATACCTTTGTTGTTATCTTTTTTCATGTAACTACAACTCAAAACTACAACTGTCAGGCAATCGACAAACCCAAACACTAGATAAAGCGGGCTCTGCTCAAAAGACATCCCGATGTAACTGCTGTCCTCCCTTCCCGCTCTGGACATATGCTTACTTCCACAAAAAGCTGTCAAGAATACTCTTTAATAACGCTTCCCCGGGTGAGTTTACATTGTCATCAGGCAGGGGGGTGATGTTTGCCCACACCCCAACCACTGCCTATGAACACAGAGAGACCTTCATGTAGCCCATCCAGGGAGGTTCTCCAGAAATGCATTACCTGGAATGTGACAAGAACTTTAGCAACAGAAGCCATAAAGAGCAGAAAAGCAACCGACGAGGATGGGATTCGAACCCACGCGTGCAGAGCACAATGGATTAGCAGTCCATCGCCTTAACCACTCGGCCACCTCGTCAAGATGAGTGCACGGCTGTGAAATGTTGGCTCACTCCTTGTCCATGTGAACTTACATTACATCTCGGACTAACTAATTGATCTCCCAACCACCGCTTCCATCATTTTCTGTTCAGGGGAGAAATTTTCTTTCCGACCACTGGAATCCCTATGGATTTCCAAGTCCTGTGTTACAGCTGCATTGGTGGTTCAGTGGTAGAATTCTCGCCTCCCACGCGGGAGACCCGGGTTCGATTCCCGGCCAATGCAAACCTCTTTTTCAGAGCACTGGTAAGTCAGGTCTCCGGAAAAGCGAGGTGCGTTTCACCCATTCTGAAGGAAATTCTTCTTTGCTATGTTGCAATGCATTACGTATGAAGAGCTTAAACTACAGACGGCCAGAAGCCTTTGCCTTGTTAGCGCAGTAGGTAGCGCGTCAGTCTCATAATCTGAAGGTCGTGAGTTCGATCCTCACACAGGGCACGCTTCTTTTACAGCTCCCCGTATAATCAACTAACTTATTGATTCCCCATCAACCGCTTGTCGTGTTTTCTAGCTCGGTGTCGCAAATGCATTGGTGGTTCAGTGGAAGAACTGTGAGCCTATGCGAACTATACTAATGCAAGACTAGAAAGGTGGGCCTTGTATTTAAAGACATTTTAAAACCTCAAGCACATCTGACCTCGTGGCGCAACGGTAGCGCGTCTGACTCCAGATCAGAAGGTTGCGTGTTCAAATCACGTCGGGGTCATTTGCCTTTTTTTGTATGAAAACTAGAGACATTACCTTAGTATTAAAGGGGTCATCTCATGAAACAGTAATGCTTTCAATGAAGAAATAAGAGAAAAGACAAAGATAAGTATTTTATTGTATAAAGTGGTGATACTGGAGCAGGAATAACATCTGAGCATAGGGGAGTGATGTTGGGCCACCCCTCTCAGCTGCTAACGTCCTCTTGTCTGATCACCACCTACCCTTTTGACCCTATCCCCTTAGCAATCTTTTAACCTCTCTTTTTCCATTGGTGTGCTCCTATCGCCCCTTCAAAGATGTCCTCTTGTCTCCCATTATAAAAAACATATCTATTATATTAAAGTAGATATCAATATACCTTTGTTGTTATCTTTTTTCATGTAACTACAACTCAAAACTACAACTGTCAGGCAATCGACAAACCCAAACACTAGATAAAGCGGGCTCTGCTCAAAAGACATCCCGATGTAACTGCTGTCCTCCCTTCCCGCTCTGGACATATGCTTACTTCCACAAAAAGCTGTCAAGAATACTCTTTAATAACGCATCCCCGGGTGAGTTTACATTGTCATCAGGCAGGGGGGTGATGTTTGCCCACACCCCAACCACTGCCTATGAACACAGAGAGACCTTCATGTAGCCCATCCAGGGAGGTTCCCCAGAAATGCATTACCTGGAATGTGACAAGAACTTTAGCAACAGAAGCCATAAAGAGCAGAAAAGCAACCGACGAGGATGGGATTCGAACCCACGCGTGCAGAGCACAATGGATTAGCAGTCCATCGCCTTAACCACTCGGCCACCTCGTCAAGATGAGTGCACGGCTGTGAAATGTTGGCTCACTCCTTGTCCATGTGAACTTACATTACATCTCGGACTAACTAATTGATCTCCCAACCACCGCTTCCATCATTTTCTGTTCAGGGGAGAAATTTTCTTTCCGACCACTGGAATCCCTATGGATTTCCAAGTCCTGTGTTACAGCTGCATTCAGTGGTAGAATTCTCGCCTCCCACGCGGGAGACCCGGGTTCGATTCCCGGCCAATGCAAACCTCTTTTTCAGAGCACTGGTAAGTCAGGTCTCCGGAAAAGCGAGGTGCGTTTCACCCATTCTGAAGGAAATTCTTCTTTGCTATGTTGCAATGCATTACGTATGAAGAGCTTAAACTACAGACGGCCAGAAGCCTTTGCCTTGTTAGCGCAGTAGGTAGCGCGTCAGTCTCATAATCTGAAGGTCGTGAGTTCGATCCTCACACAGGGCACGCTTCTTTTACAGCTCCCCGTATAATCAACTAACTTATTGATTCCCCATCAACCGCTTGTCGTGTTTTCTAGCTCGGTGTCGCAAATGCATTGGTGGTTCAGTGGAAGAACTGTGAGCCTATGCGAACTATACTAATGCAAGACTAGAAAGGTGGGCCTTGTATTTAAAGACATTTTAAAACCTCAAGCACATCTGACCTCGTGGCGCAACGGTAGCGCGTCTGACTCCAGATCAGAAGGTTGCGTGTTCAAATCACGTCGGGGTCATTTGCCTTTTTTTGTATGAAAACTAGAGACATTACCTTAGTATTAAAGGGGTCATCTCATGAAACAGTAATGCTTTCAATGAAGAAATAAGAGAAAAGACAAAGATAAGTATTTTATTGTATAAAGTGGTGATACTGGAGCAGGAATAACATCTGAGCATAGGGGAGTGATGTTGGGCCACCCCTCTCAGCTGCTAACGTCCTCTTGTCTGATCACCACCTACCCTTTTGACCCTATCCCCTTAGCAATCTTTTAACCTCTCTTTTTCCATTGGTGTGCTCCTATCGCCCCTTCAAAGATGTCCTCTTGTCTCCCATTATAAAAAACATATCTATTATATTAAAGTAGATATCTATATACCTTTGTTGTTATCTTTTTTCATGTAACTACAACTCAAAACTACAACTGTCAGGCAATCGACAAACCCAAACACTAGATAAAGCGGGCTCTGCTCAAAAGACATCCCGATGTAACTGCTGTCCTCCCTTCCCGCTCTGGACATATGCTTACTTCCACAAAAAGCTGTCAAGAATACTCTTTAATAACGCATCCCCGGGTGAGTTTACATTGTCATCAGGCAGGGGGGTGATGTTTGCCCACACCCCAACCACTGCCTATGAACACAGAGAGACCTTCATGTAGCCCATCCAGGGAGGTTCCCCAGAAATGCATTACCTGGAATGTGACAAGAACTTTAGCAACAGAAGCCATAAAGAGCAGAAAAGCAACCGACGAGGATGGGATTCGAACCCACGCGTGCAGAGCACAATGGATTAGCAGTCCATCGCCTTAACCACTCGGCCACCTCGTCAAGATGAGTGCACGGCTGTGAAATGTTGGCTCACTCCTTGTCCATGTGAACTTACATTACATCTCGGACTAACTAATTGATCTCCCAACCACCGCTTCCATCATTTTCTGTTCAGGGGAGAAATTTTCTTTCCGACCACTGGAATCCCTATGGATTTCCAAGTCCTGTGTTACAGCTGCATTGGTGGTTCAGTGGTAGAATTCTCGCCTCCCACGCGGGAGACCCGGGTTCGATTCCCGGCCAATGCGAACCTCTTTTTCAGAGCACTGGTAAGTCAGGTCTCCGGAAAAGCGAGGTGCGTTTCACCCATTCTGAAGGAAATTCTTCTTTGCTATGTTGCAATGCATTACGTATGAAGAGCTTAAACTACAGACGGCCAGAAGCCTTTGCCTTGTTAGCGCAGTAGGTAGCGCGTCAGTCTCATAATCTGAAGGTCGTGAGTTCGATCCTCACACAGGGCACGCTTCTTTTACAGCTCCCCGTATAATCAACTAACTTATTGATTCCCCATCAACCGCTTGTCGTGTTTTCTAGCTCGGTGTCGCAAATGCATTGGTGGTTCAGTGGAAGAACTGTGAGCCTATGCGAACTATACTAATGCAAGACTAGAAAGGTGGGCCTTGTATTTAAAGACATTTTAAAACCTCAAGCACATCTGACCTCGTGGCGCAACGGTAGCGCGTCTGACTCCAGATTAGAAGGTTGCGTGTTCAAATCACGTCGGGGTCATTTGCCTTTTTTTGTATGAAAACTAGAGACATTACCTTAGTATTAAAGGGGTCATCTCATGAAACAGTAATGCTTTCAATGAAGAAATAAGAGAAAAGACAAAGATAAGTATTTTATTGTATAAAGTGGTGATACTGGAGCAGGAATAACATCTGAGCATAGGGGAGTGATGTTGGGCCACCCCTCTCAGCTGCTAACGTCCTCTTGTCTGATCACCACCTACCCTTTTGACCCTATCCCCTTAGCAATCTTTTAACCTCTCTTTTTCCATTGGTGTGCTCCTATCGCCCCTTCAAAGATGTCCTCTTGTCTCCCATTATAAAAAACATATCTATTATATTAAAGTAGATATCTATATACCTTTGTTGTTATCTTTTTTCATGTAACTACAACTCAAAACTACAACTGTCAGGCAATCGACAAACCCAAACACTAGATAAAGCGGGCTCTGCTCAAAAGACATCCCGATGTAACTGCTGTCCTCCCTTCCCGCTCTGGACATATGCTTACTTCCACAAAAAGCTGTCAAGAATACTCTTTAATAACGCTTCCCCGGGTGAGTTTACATTGTCATCAGGCAGTGGGGTGATGTTTGCCCACACCCCAACCACTGCCTATGAACACAGAGAGACCTTCATGTAGCCCATCCAGGGAGGTTCCCCAGAAATGCATTACCTGGAATGTGACAAGAACTTTAGCAACAGAAGCCATAAAGAGCAGAAAAGCAACCGACGAGGATGGGATTCGAACCCACGCGTGCAGAGCACAATGGATTAGCAGTCCATCGCCTTAACCACTCGGCCACCTCGTCAAGATGAGTGCACGGCTGTGAAATGTTGGCTCACTCCTTGTCCATGTGAACTTACATTACATCTCGGACTAACTAATTGATCTCCCAACCACCGCTTCCATCATTTTCTGTTCAGGGGAGAAATTTTCTTTCCGACCACTGGAATCCCTATGGATTTCCAAGTCCTGTGTTACAGCTGCATTGGTGGTTCAGTGGTAGAATTCTCGCCTCCCACGCGGGAGACCCGGGTTCGATTCCCGGCCAATGCAAACCTCTTTTTCAGAGCACTGGTAAGTCAGGTCTCCGGAAAAGCGAGGTGCGTTTCACCCATTCTGAAGGAAATTCTTCTTTGCTATGTTGCAATGCATTACGTATGAAGAGCTTAAACTACAGACGGCCAGAAGCCTTTGCCTTGTTAGCGCAGTAGGTAGCGCGTCAGTCTCATAATCTGAAGGTCGTGAGTTCGATCCTCACACAGGGCACGCTTCTTTTACAGCTCCCCGTATAATCAACTAACTTATTGATTCCCCATCAACCGCTTGTCGTGTTTTCTAGCTCGGTGTCGCAAATGCATTGGTGGTTCAGTGGAAGAACTGTGAGCCTATGCGAACTATACTAATGCAAGACTAGAAAGGTGGGCCTTGTATTTAAAGACATTTTAAAACCTCAAGCACATCTGACCTCGTTGCGCAACGGTAGCGCGTCTGACTCCAGATCAGAAGGTTGCGTGTTCTAATCACGTCGGGGTCATTTGCCTTTTTTTGTATGAAAACTAGAGACATTACCTTAGTATTAAAGGGGTCATCTCATGAAACAGTAATGCTTTCAATGAAGAAATAAGAGAAAAGACAAAGATAAGTATTTTATTGTATAAAGTGGTGATACTGGAGCAGGAATAACATCTGAGCATAGGGGAGTGATGTTGGGCCACCCCTCTCAGCTGCTAACGTCCTCTTGTCTGATCACCACCTACCCTTTTGACCCTATCCCCTTAGCAATCTTTTAACCTCTCTTTTTCCATTGGTGTGCTCCTATCGCCCCTTCAAAGATGTCCTCTTGTCTCCCATTATAAAAAAACATATCTATTATATTAAAGTAGATATCTATATACCTTTGTTGTTATCTTTTTTCATGTAACTACAACTCAAAACTACAACTGTCAGGCAATCGACAAACCCAAACACTAGATAAAGCGGGCTCTGCTCAAAAGACATCCCGATGTAACTGCTGTCCTCCCTTCCCTCTCTGGACATATGCTTACTTCCACAAAAAGCTGTCAAGAATACTCTTTAATAACGCTTCCCCGGGTGAGTTTACATTGTCATCAGGCAGGGGGGTGATGTTTGCCCACACCCCAACCACTGCCTATGAACACAGAGAGACCTTCATGTAGCCCATCCAGGGAGGTTCCCCAGAAATGCATTACCTGGAATGTGACAAGAACTTTAGCAACAGAAGCCATAAAGAGCAGAAAAGCAACCGACGAGGATGGGATTCGAACCCACGCGTGCAGAGCACAATGGATTAGCAGTCCATCGCCTTAACCACTCGGCCACCTCGTCAAGATGAGTGCACGGCTGTGAAATGTTGGCTCACTCCTTGTCCATGTGAACTTACATTACATCTCGGACTAACTAATTGATCTCCCAACCACCGCTTCCATCATTTTCTGTTCAGGGGAGACATTTTCTTTCCGACCACTGGAATCCCTATGGATTTCCAAGTCCTGTGTTACAGCTGCATTGGTGGTTCAGTGGTAGAATTCTCGCCTCCCACGCGGGAGACCCGGGTTCGATTCCCGGCCAATGCAAACCTCTTTTTCAGAGCACTGGTAAGTCAGGTCTCCGGAAAAGCGAGGTGCGTTTCACCCATTCTGAAGGAAATTCTTCTTTGCTATGTTGCAATGCATTACGTATGAAGAGCTTAAACTACAGACGGCCAGAAGCCTTTGCCTTGTTAGCGCAGTAGGTAGCGCGTCAGTCTCATAATCTGAAGGTCGTGAGTTCGATCCTCACACAGGGCACGCTTCTTTTACAGCTCCCCGTATAATCAACTAACTTATTGATTCCCCATCAACCGCTTGTCGTGTTTTCTAGCTCGGTGTCGCAAATGCATTGGTGGTTCAGTGGAAGAACTGTGAGCCTATGCGAACTATACTAATGTAAGACTAGAAAGGTGGGCCTTGTATTTAAAGACATTTTAAAACCTCAAGCACATCTGACCTCGTGGCGCAACGGTAGCGCGTCTGACTCCAGATCAGAAGGTTGCGTGTTCAAATCACGTCGGGGTCATTTGCCTTTTTTTGTATGAAAACTAGAGACATTACCTTAGTATTAAAGGGGTCATCTCATGAAACAGTAATGCTTTCAATGAAGAAATAAGAGAAAAGACAAAGATAAGTATTTTATTGTATAAAGTGGTGATACTGGAGCAGGAATAACATCTGAGCATAGGGGAGTGATGTTGGGCCACCCCTCTCAGCTGCTAACGTCCTCTTGTCTGATCACCACCTACCCTTTTGACCCTATCCCCTTAGCAATCTTTTAACCTCTCTTTTTCCATTGGTGTGCTCCTATCGCCCCTTCAAAGATGTCCTCTTGTCTCCCATTATAAAAAACATATCTATTATATTAAAGTAGATATCTATATACCTTTGTTGTTATCTTTTTTCATGTAACTACAACTCAAAACTACAACTGTCAGGCAATCGACAAACCCAAACACTAGATAAAGCGGGCTCTGCTCAAAAGACATCCCGATGTAACTGCTGTCCTCCCTTCCCGCTCTGGACATATGCTTACTTCCACAAAAAGCTGTCAAGAATACTCTTTAATAACGCATCCCCGGGTGAGTTTACATTGTCATCAGGCAGGGGGGTGATGTTTGCCCACACCCCAACCACTGCCTATGAACACAGAGAGACCTTCATGTAGCCCATCCAGGGAGGTTCCCCAGAAATGCATTACCTGGAATGTGACAAGAACTTTAGCAACAGAAGCCATAAAGAGCAGAAAAGCAACCGACGAGGATGGGATTCGAACCCACGCGTGCAGAGCACAATGGATTAGCAGTCCATCGCCTTAACCACTCGGCCACCTCGTCAAGATGAGTGCACGGCTGTGAAATGTTGGCTCACTCCTTGTCCATGTGAACTTACATTACATCTCGGACTAACTAATTGATCTCCCAACCACCGCTTCCATCATTTTCTATTCAGGGGAGAAATTTTCTTTCCGACCACTGGAATCCCTATGGATTTCCAAGTCCTGTGTTACAGCTGCATTCAGTGGTAGAATTCTCGCCTCCCACGCGGGAGACCCGGGTTCGATTCCCGGCCAATGCAAACCTCTTTTTCAGAGCACTGGTAAGTCAGGTCTCCGGAAAAGCGAGGTGCGTTTCACCCATTCTGAAGGAAATTCTTCTTTGCTATGTTGCAATGCATTACGTATGAAGAGCTTAAACTACAGACGGCCAGAAGCCTTTGCCTTGTTAGCGCAGTAGGTAGCGCGTCAGTCTCATAATCTGAAGGTCGTGAGTTCGATCCTCACACAGGGCACGCTTCTTTTACAGCTCCCCGTATAATCAACTAACTTATTGATTCCCCATCAACCGCTTGTCGTGTTTTCTAGCTCGGTGTCGCAAATGCATTGGTGGTTCAGTGGAAGAACTGTGAGCCTATGCGAACTATACTAATGCAAGACTAGAAAGGTGGGCCTTGTATTTAAAGACATTTTAAAACCTCAAGCACATCTGACCTCGTGGCGCAACGGTAGCGCGTCTGACTCCAGATCAGAAGGTTGCGTGTTCAAATCACGTCGGGGTCATTTGCCTTTTTTTGTATGAAAACTAGAGACATTACCTTAGTATTAAAGGGGTCATCTCATGAAACAGTAATGCTTTCAATGAAGAAATAAGAGAAAAGACAAAGATAAGTATTTTATTGTATAAAGTGGTGATACTGGAGCAGGAATAACATCTGAGCATAGGGGAGTGATGTTGGGCCACCCCTCTCAGCTGCTAACGTCCTCTTGTCTGATCACCACCTACCCTTTTGACCCTATCCCCTTAGCAATCTTTTAACCTCTCTTTTTCCATTGGTGTGCTCCTATCGCCCCTTCAAAGATGTCCTCTTGTCTCCCATTATAAAAAACATATCTATTATATTAAAGTAGATATCTATATACCTTTGTTGTTATCTTTTTTCATGTAACTACAACTCAAAACTACAACTGTCAGGCAATCGACAAACCCAAACACTAGATAAAGCGGGCTCTGCTCAAAAGACATCCCGATGTAACTGCTGTCCTCCCTTCCCGCTCTGGACATATGCTTACTTCCACAAAAAGCTGTCAAGAATACTCTTTAATAACGCTTCCCCGGGTGAGTTTACATTGTCATCAGGCAGGGGGGTGATGTTTGCCCACACCCCAACCACTGCCTATGAACACAGAGAGACCTTCATGTAGCCCATCCAGGGAGGTTCTCCAGAAATGCATTACCTGGAATGTGACAAGAACTTTAGCAACAGAAGCCATAAAGAGCAGAAAAGCAACCGACGAGGATGGGATTCGAACCCACGCGTGCAGAGCACAATGGATTAGCAGTCCATCGCCTTAACCACTCGGCCACCTCGTCAAGATGAGTGCACGGCTGTGAAATGTTGGCTCACTCCTTGTCCATGTGAACTTACATTACATCTCGGACTAACTAATTGATCTCCCAACCACCGCTTCCATCATTTTCTGTTCAGGGGAGAAATTTTCTTTCCGACCACTGGAATCCCTATGGATTTCCAAGTCCTGTGTTACAGCTGCATTGGTGGTTCAGTGGTAGAATTCTCGCCTCCCACGCGGGAGACCCGGGTTCGATTCCCGGCCAATGCAAACCTCTTTTTCAGAGCACTGGTAAGTCAGGTCTCCGGAAAAGCGAGGTGCGTTTCACCCATTCTGAAGGAAATTCTTCTTTGCTATGTTGCAATGCATTACGTATGAAGAGCTTAAACTACAGACGGCCAGAAGCCTTTGCCTTGTTAGCGCAGTAGGTAGCGCGTCAGTCTCATAATCTGAAGGTCGTGAGTTCGATCCTCACACAGGGCACGCTTCTTTTACAGCTCCCCGTATAATCAACTAACTTATTGATTCCCCATCAACCGCTTGTCGTGTTTTCTAGCTCGGTGTCGCAAATGCATTGGTGGTTCAGTGGAAGAACTGTGAGCCTATGCGAACTATACTAATGCAAGACTAGAAAGGTGGGCCTTGTATTTAAAGACATTTTAAAACCTCAAGCACATCTGACCTCGTGGCGCAACGGTAGCGCGTCTGACTCCAGATCAGAAGGTTGCGTGTTCAAATCACGTCGGGGTCATTTGCCTTTTTTTGTATGAAAACTAGAGACATTACCTTAGTATTAAAGGGGTCATCTCATGAAACAGTAATGCTTTCAATGAAGAAATAAGAGAAAAGACAAAGATAAGTATTTTATTGTATAAAGTGGTGATACTGGAGCAGGAATAACATCTGAGCATAGGGGAGTGATGTTGGGCCACCCCTCTCAGCTGCTAACGTCCTCTTGTCTGATCACCACCTACCCTTTTGACCCTATCCCCTTAGCAATCTTTTAACCTCTCTTTTTCCATTGGTGTGCTCCTATCGCCCCTTCAAAGATGTCCTCTTGTCTCCCATTATAAAAAACATATCTATTATATTAAAGTAGATATCAATATACCTTTGTTGTTATCTTTTTTCATGTAACTACAACTCAAAACTACAACTGTCAGGCAATCGACAAACCCAAACACTAGATAAAGCGGGCTCTGCTCAAAAGACATCCCGATGTAACTGCTGTCCTCCCTTCCCGCTCTGGACATATGCTTACTTCCACAAAAAGCTGTCAAGAATACTCTTTAATAACGCATCCCCGGGTGAGTTTACATTGTCATCAGGCAGGGGGGTGATGTTTGCCCACACCCCAACCACTGCCTATGAACACAGAGAGACCTTCATGTAGCCCATCCAGGGAGGTTCCCCAGAAATGCATTACCTGGAATGTGACAAGAACTTTAGCAACAGAAGCCATAAAGAGCAGAAAAGCAACCGACGAGGATGGGATTCGAACCCACGCGTGCAGAGCACAATGGATTAGCAGTCCATCGCCTTAACCACTCGGCCACCTCGTCAAGATGAGTGCACGGCTGTGAAATGTTGGCTCACTCCTTGTCCATGTGAACTTACATTACATCTCGGACTAACTAATTGATCTCCCAACCACCGCTTCCATCATTTTCTGTTCAGGGGAGAAATTTTCTTTCCGACCACTGGAATCCCTATGGATTTCCAAGTCCTGTGTTACAGCTGCATTCAGTGGTAGAATTCTCGCCTCCCACGCGGGAGACCCGGGTTCGATTCCCGGCCAATGCAAACCTCTTTTTCAGAGCACTGGTAAGTCAGGTCTCCGGAAAAGCGAGGTGCGTTTCACCCATTCTGAAGGAAATTCTTCTTTGCTATGTTGCAATGCATTACGTATGAAGAGCTTAAACTACAGACGGCCAGAAGCCTTTGCCTTGTTAGCGCAGTAGGTAGCGCGTCAGTCTCATAATCTGAAGGTCGTGAGTTCGATCCTCACACAGGGCACGCTTCTTTTACAGCTCCCCGTATAATCAACTAACTTATTGATTCCCCATCAACCGCTTGTCGTGTTTTCTAGCTCGGTGTCGCAAATGCATTGGTGGTTCAGTGGAAGAACTGTGAGCCTATGCGAACTATACTAATGCAAGACTAGAAAGGTGGGCCTTGTATTTAAAGACATTTTAAAACCTCAAGCACATCTGACCTCGTGGCGCAACGGTAGCGCGTCTGACTCCAGATCAGAAGGTTGCGTGTTCAAATCACGTCGGGGTCATTTGCCTTTTTTTGTATGAAAACTAGAGACATTACCTTAGTATTAAAGGGGTCATCTCATGAAACAGTAATGCTTTCAATGAAGAAATAAGAGAAAAGACAAAGATAAGTATTTTATTGTATAAAGTGGTGATACTGGAGCAGGAATAACATCTGAGCATAGGGGAGTGATGTTGGGCCACCCCTCTCAGCTGCTAACGTCCTCTTGTCTGATCACCACCTACCCTTTTGACCCTATCCCCTTAGCAATCTTTTAACCTCTCTTTTTCCATTGGTGTGCTCCTATCGCCCCTTCAAAGATGTCCTCTTGTCTCCCATTATAAAAAACATATCTATTATATTAAAGTAGATATCTATATACCTTTGTTGTTATCTTTTTTCATGTAACTACAACTCAAAACTACAACTGTCAGGCAATCGACAAACCCAAACACTAGATAAAGCGGGCTCTGCTCAAAAGACATCCCGATGTAACTGCTGTCCTCCCTTCCCGCTCTGGACATATGCTTACTTCCACAAAAAGCTGTCAAGAATACTCTTTAATAACGCATCCCCGGGTGAGTTTACATTGTCATCAGGCAGGGGGGTGATGTTTGCCCACACCCCAACCACTGCCTATGAACACAGAGAGACCTTCATGTAGCCCATCCAGGGAGGTTCCCCAGAAATGCATTACCTGGAATGTGACAAGAACTTTAGCAACAGAAGCCATAAAGAGCAGAAAAGCAACCGACGAGGATGGGATTCGAACCCACGCGTGCAGAGCACAATGGATTAGCAGTCCATCGCCTTAACCACTCGGCCACCTCATCAAGATGAGTGCACGGCTGTGAAATGTTGGCTCACTCCTTGTCCATGTGAACTTACATTACATCTCGGACTAACTAATTGATCTCCCAACCACCGCTTCCATCATTTTCTGTTCAGGGGAGAAATTTTCTTTCCGACCACTGGAATCCCTATGGATTTCCAAGTCCTGTGTTACAGCTGCATTGGTGGTTCAGTGGTAGAATTCTCGCCTCCCACGCGGGAGACCCGGGTTCGATTCCCGGCCAATGCAAACCTCTTTTTCAGAGCACTGGTAAGTCAGGTCTCCGGAAAAGCGAGGTGCGTTTCACCCATTCTGAAGGAAATTCTTCTTTGCTATGTTGCAATGCATTACGTATGAAGAGCTTAAACTACAGACGGCCAGAAGCCTTTGCCTTGTTAGCGCAGTAGGTAGCGCGTCAGTCTCATAATCTGAAGGTCGTGAGTTCGATCCTCACACAGGGCACGCTTCTTTTACAGCTCCCCGTATAATCAACTAACTTATTGATTCCCCATCAACCGCTTGTCGTGTTTTCTAGCTCGGTGTCGCAAATGCATTGGTGGTTCAGTGGAAGAACTGTGAGCCTATGCGAACTATACTAATGCAAGACTAGAAAGGTGGGCCTTGTATTTAAAGACATTTTAAAACCTCAAGCACATCTGACCTCGTGGCGCAACGGTAGCGCGTCTGACTCCAGATCAGAAGGTTGCGTGTTCAAATCACGTCGGGGTCATTTGCCTTTTTTTGTATGAAAACTAGAGACATTACCTTAGTATTAAAGGGGTCATCTCATGAAACAGTAATGCTTTCAATGAAGAAATAAGAGAAAAGACAAAGATAAGTATTTTATTGTATAAAGTGGTGATACTGGAGCAGGAATAACATCTGAGCATAGGGGAGTGATGTTGGGCCACCCCTCTCAGCTGCTAACGTCCTCTTGTCTGATCACCACCTACCCTTTTGACCCTATCCCCTTAGCAATCTTTTAACCTCTCTTTTTCCATTGGTGTGCTCCTATCGCCCCTTCAAAGATGTCCTCTTGTCTCCCATTATAAAAAACATATCTATTATATTAAAGTAGATATCTATATACCTTTGTTGTTATCTTTTTTCATGTAACTACAACTCAAAACTACAACTGTCAGGCAATCGACAAACCCAAACACTAGATAAAGCGGGCTCTGCTCAAAAGACATCCCGATGTAACTGCTGTCCTCCCTTCCCGCTCTGGACATATGCTTACTTCCACAAAAAGCTGTCAAGAATACTCTTTAATAACGCATCCCCGGGTGAGTTTACATTGTCATCAGGCAGGGGGGTGATGTTTGCCCACACCCCAACCACTGCCTATGAACACAGAGAGACCTTCATGTAGCCCATCCAGGGAGGTTCCCCAGAAATGCATTACCTGGAATGTGACAAGAACTTTAGCAACAGAAGCCATAAAGAGCAGAAAAGCAACCGACGAGGATGGGATTCGAACCCACGCGTGCAGAGCACAATGGATTAGCAGTCCATCGCCTTAACCACTTGGCCACCTCATCAAGATGAGTGCACGGCTGTGAAATGTTGGCTCACTCCTTGTCCATGTGAACTTACATTACATCTCGGACTAACTAATTGATCTCCCAACCACCGCTTCCATCATTTTCTGTTCAGGGGAGAAATTTTCTTTCCGACCACTGGAATCCCTATGGATTTCCAAGTCCTGTGTTACAGCTGCATTGGTGGTTCAGTGGTAGAATTCTCGCCTCCCACGCGGGAGACCCGGGTTCGATTCCCGGCCAATGCAAACCTCTTTTTCAGAGCACTGGTAAGTCAGGTCTCCGGAAAAGCGAGGTGCGTTTCACCCATTCTGAAGGAAATTCTTCTTTGCTATGTTGCAATGCATTACGTATGAAGAGCTTAAACTACAGACGGCCAGAAGCCTTTGCCTTGTTAGCGCAGTAGGTAGCGCGTCAGTCTCATAATCTGAAGGTCGTGAGTTCGATCCTCACACAGGGCACGCTTCTTTTACAGCTCCCCGTATAATCAACTAACTTATTGATTCCCCATCAACCGCTTGTCGTGTTTTCTAGCTCGGTGTCGCAAATGCATTGGTGGTTCAGTGGAAGAACTGTGAGCCTATGCGAACTATACTAATGCAAGACTAGAAAGGTGGGCCTTGTATTTAAAGACATTTTAAAACCTCAAGCACATCTGACCTCGTGGCGCAACGGTAGCGCGTCTGACTCCAGATCAGAAGGTTGCGTGTTCAAATCACGTCGGGGTCATTTGCCTTTTTTTGTATGAAAACTAGAGACATTACCTTAGTATTAAAGGGGTCATCTCATGAAACAGTAATGCTTTCAATGAAGAAATAAGAGAAAAGACAAAGATAAGTATTTTATTGTATAAAGTGGTGATACTGGAGCAGGAATAACATCTGAGCATAGGGGAGTGATGTTGGGCCACCCCTCTCAGCTGCTAACGTCCTCTTGTCTGATCACCACCTACCCTTTTGACCCTATCCCCTTAGCAATCTTTTAACCTCTCTTTTTCCATTGGTGTGCTCCTATCGCCCCTTCAAAGATGTCCTCTTGTCTCCCATTATAAAAAACATATCTATTATATTAAAGTAGATATCTATATACCTTTGTTGTTATCTTTTTTCATGTAACTACAACTCAAAACTACAACTGTCAGGCAATCGACAAACCCAAACACTAGATAAAGCGGGCTCTGCTCAAAAGACATCCCGATGTAACTGCTGTCCTCCCTTCCCGCTCTGGACATATGCTTACTTCCACAAAAAGCTGTCAAGAATACTCTTTAATAACGCATCCCCGGGTGAGTTTACATTGTCATCAGGCAGGGGGGTGATGTTTGCCCACACCCCAACCACTGCCTATGAACACAGAGAGACCTTCATGTAGCCCATCCAGGGAGGTTCCCCAGAAATGCATTACCTGGAATGTGACAAGAACTTTAGCAACAGAAGCCATAAAGAGCAGAAAAGCAACCGACGAGGATGGGATTCGAACCCACGCGTGCAGAGCACAATGGATTAGCAGTCCATCGCCTTAACCACTCGGCCACCTCGTCAAGATGAGTGCACGGCTGTGAAATGTTGGCTCACTCCTTGTCCATGTGAACTTACATTACATCTCGGACTAACTAATTGATCTCCCAACCACCGCTTCCATCATTTTCTGTTCAGGGGAGAAATTTTCTTTCCGACCACTGGAATCCCTATGGATTTCCAAGTCCTGTGTTACAGCTGCATTGGTGGTTCAGTGGTAGAATTCTCGCCTCCCACGCGGGAGACCCTGGTTCGATTCCCGGCCAATGCAAACCTCTTTTTCAGAGCACTGGTAAGTCAGGTCTCCGGAAAAGCGAGGTGCGTTTCACCCATTCTGAAGGAAATTCTTCTTTGCTATGTTGCAATGCATTACGTATGAAGAGCTTAACCTACAGACAGCCAGAAGCCTTTGCCTTGTTAGCGCAGTAGGTAGCGCGTCAGTCTCATAATCTGAAGGTCGTGAGTTCGATCCTCACACAGGGCACGCTTCTTTTACAGCTCCCCGTATAATCAACTAACTTATTGATTCCCCATCAACCGCTTGTCGTGTTTTCTAGCTCGGTGTCGCAAATGCATTGGTGGTTCAGTGGAAGAACTGTGAGCCTATGCGAACTATACTAATGCAAGACTAGAAAGGTGGGCCTTGTATTTAAAGACATTTTAAAACCTCAAGCACATCTGACCTCGTGGCGCAACGGTAGCGTGTCTGACTCCAGATTAGAAGGTTGCGTGTTCAAATCACGTCGGGGTCATTTGCCTTTTTTTGTGTGAAAACTAGAGACATTACCTTAGTATTAAAGGGGTCATCTCATGAAACAGTAATGCTTTCAATGAAGAAATAAGAGAAAAGACAAAGATAAGTATTTTATTGTATAAAGTGGTGATACTGGAGCAGGAATAACATCTGAGCATAGGGGAGTGATGTTGGGCCACCCCTCTCAGCTGCTAACGTCCTCTTGTCTGATCACCACCTACCCTTTTGACCCTATCCCCTTAGCAATCTTTTAACCTCTCTTTTTCCATTGGTGTGCTCCTATCGCCCCTTCAAAGATGTCCTCTTGTCTCCCATTATAAAAAACATATCTATTATATTAAAGTAGATATCTATATACCTTTGTTGTTATCTTTTTTCATGTAACTACAACTCAAAACTACAACTGTCAGGCAATCGACAAACCCAAACACTAGATAAAGCGGGCTCTGCTCAAAAGACATCCCGATGTAACTGCTGTCCTCCCTTCCCGCTCTGGACATATGCTTACTTCCACAAAAAGCTGTCAAGAATACTCTTTAATAACGCATCCCCGGGTGAGTTTACATTGTCATCAGGCAGGGGGGTGATGTTTGCCCACACCCCAACCACTGCCTATGAACACAGAGAGACCTTCATGTAGCCCATCCAGGGAGGTTCCCCAGAAATGCATTACCTGGAATGTGACAAGAACTTTAGCAACAGAAGCCATAAAGAGCAGAAAAGCAACCGACGAGGATGGGATTCGAACCCACGCGTGCAGAGCACAATGGATTAGCAGTCCATCGCCTTAACCACTCGGCCACCTCGTCAAGATGAGTGCACGGCTGTGAAATGTTGGCTCACTCCTTGTCCATGTGAACTTACATTACATCTCGGACTAACTAATTGATCTCCCAACCACCGCTTCCATCATTTTCTGTTCAGGGGAGAAATTTTCTTTCCGACCACTGGAATCCCTATGGATTTCCAAGTCCTGTGTTACAGCTGCATTGGTGGTTCAGTGGTAGAATTCTCGCCTCCCACGCGGGAGACCCGGGTTCGATTCCCGGCCAATGCAAACCTCTTTTTCAGAGCACTGGTAAGTCAGGTCTCCGGAAAAGCGAGGTGCGTTTCACCCATTCTGAAGGAAATTCTTCTTTGCTATGTTGCAATGCATTACGTATGAAGAGCTTAAACTACAGATCGCCAGAATCCTTTGCCTTGTTAGCGCAGTAGGTAGCGCGTCAGTCTCATAATCTGAAGGTCGTGAGTTCGATCCTCACACAGGGCACGCTTCTTTTACAGCTCCCCGTATAATCAACTAACTTATTGATTCCCCATCAACCGCTTGTCGTGTTTTCTAGCTCGGTGTCGCAAATGCATTGGTGGTTCAGTGGAAGAACTGTGAGCCTATGCGAACTATACTAATGCAAGACTAGAAAGGTGGGCCTTGTATTTAAAGACATTTTAAAACCTCAAGCACATCTGACCTCGTGGCGCAACGGTAGCGCGTCTGACTCCAGATCAGAAGGTTGCGTGTTCAAATCACGTCGGGGTCATTTGCCTTTTTTTGTATGAAAACTAGAGACATTACCTTAGTATTAAAGGGGTCATCTCATGAAACAGTAATGCTTTCAATGAAGAAATAAGAGAAAAGACAAAGATAAGTATTTTATTGTATAAAGTGGTGATACTGGAGCAGGAATAACATCTGAGCATAGGGGAGTGATGTTGGGCCACCCCTCTCAGCTGCTAACGTCCTCTTGTCTGATCACCACCTACCCTTTTGACCCTATCCCCTTAGCAATCTTTTAACCTCTCTTTTTCCATTGGTGTGCTCCTATCGCCCCTTCAAAGATGTCCTCTTGTCTCCCATTATAAAAAACATATCTATTATATTAAAGTAGATATCTATATACCTTTGTTGTTATCTTTTTTCATGTAACTACAACTCAAAACTACAACTGTCAGGCAATCGACAAACCCAAACACTAGATAAAGCGGGCTCTGCTCAAAAGACATCCCGATGTAACTGCTGTCCTCCCTTCCCGCTCTGGACATATGCTTACTTCCACAAAAAGCTGTCAAGAATACTCTTTAATAACGCATCCCCGGGTGAGTTTACATTGTCATCAGGCAGGGGGGTGATGTTTGCCCACACCCCAACCACTGCCTATGAACACAGAGAGACCTTCATGTAGCCCATCCAGGGAGGTTCCCCAGAAATGCATTACCTGGAATGTGACAAGAACTTTAGCAACAGAAGCCATAAAGAGCAGAAAAGCAACCGACGAGGATGGGATTCGAACCCACGCGTGCAGAGCACAATGGATTAGCAGTCCATCGCCTTAACCACTCGGCCACCTCATCAAGATGAGTGCACGGCTGTGAAATGTTGGCTCACTCCTTGTCCATGTGAACTTACATTACATCTCGGACTAACTAATTGATCTCCCAACCACCGCTTCCATCATTTTCTGTTCAGGGGAGAAATTTTCTTTCCGACCACTGGAATCCCTATGGATTTCCAAGTCCTGTGTTACAGCTGCATTGGTGGTTCAGTGGTAGAATTCTCGCCTCCCACGCGGGAGACCCGGGTTCGATTCCCGGCCAATGCAAACCTCTTTTTCAGAGCACTGGTAAGTCAGGTCTCCGGAAAAGCGAGGTGCGTTTCACCCATTCTGAAGGAAATTCTTCTTTGCTATGTTGCAATGCATTACGTATGAAGAGCTTAAACTACAGATCGCCAGAATCCTTTGCCTTGTTAGCGCAGTAGGTAGCGCGTCAGTCTCATAATCTGAAGGTCGTGAGTTCGATCCTCACACAGGGCACGCTTCTTTTACAGCTCCCCGTATAATCAACTAACTTATTGATTCCCCATCAACCGCTTGTCGTGTTTTCTAGCTCGGTGTCGCAAATGCATTGGTGGTTCAGTGGAAGAACTGTGAGCCTATGCGAACTATACTAATGCAAGACTAGAAAGGTGGGCCTTGTATTTAAAGACATTTTAAAACCTCAAGCACATCTGACCTCGTGGCGCAACGGTAGCGCGTCTGATCTCCAGATCAGAAGGTTGCGTGTTCAAATCACGTCGGGGTCATTTGCCTTTTTTTGTATGAAAACTAGAGACATTACCTTAGTATTAAAGGGGTCATCTCATGAAACAGTAATGCTTTCAATGAAGAAATAAGAGAAAAGACAAAGATAAGTATTTTATTGTATAAAGTGGTGATACTGGAGCAGGAATAACATCTGAGCATAGGGGAGTGATGTTGGGCCACCCCTCTCAGCTGCTAACGTCCTCTTGTCTGATCACCACCTACCCTTTTGACCCTATCCCCTTAGCAATCTTTTAACCTCTCTTTTTCCATTGGTGTGCTCCTATCGCCCCTTCAAAGATGTCCTCTTGTCTCCCATTATAAAAAACATATCTATTATATTAAAGTAGATATCTATATACCTTTGTTGTTATCTTTTTTCATGTAACTACAACTCAAAACTACAACTGTCAGGCAATCGACAAACCCAAACACTAGATAAAGCGGGCTCTGCTCAAAAGACATCCCGATGTAACTGCTGTCCTCCCTTCCCTCTCTGGACATATGCTTACTTCCACAAAAAGCTGTCAAGAATACTCTTTAATAACGCTTCCCCGGGTGAGTTTACATTGTCATCAGGCAGGGGGGTGATGTTTGCCCACACCCCAACCACTGCCTATGAACACAGAGAGACCTTCATGTAGCCCATCCAGGGAGGTTCCCCAGAAATGCATTACCTGGAATGTGACAAGAACTTTAGCAACAGAAGCCATAAAGAGCAGAAAAGCAACCGACGAGGATGGGATTCGAACCCACACGTGCAGAGCACAATGGATTAGCAGTCCATCGCCTTAACCACTCGGCCACCTCGTCAAGATGAGTGCATGGCTGTGAAATGTTGGCTCACTCCTTGTCCATGTGAACTTACATTACATCTCGGACTAACTAATTGATCTCCCAACCACCGCTTCCATCATTTTCTGTTCAGGGGAAAAATTTTCTTTCCGACCACTGGAATCCCTATGGATTTCCAAGTCCTGTGTTACAGCTGCATTGGTGGTTCAGTGGTAGAATTCTCGCCTCCCACGCGGGAGACCCGGGTTCGATTCCCGGCCAATGCAAACCTCTTTTTCAGAGCACTGGTAAGTCAGGTCTCCGGAAAAGCGAGGTGCGTTTCACCCATTCTGAAGGAAATTCTTCTTTGCTATGTTGCAATGCATTACGTATGAAGAGCTTAAACTACAGACGGCCAGAAGCCTTTGCCTTGTTAGCGCAGTAGGTAGCGCGTCAGTCTCATAATCTGAAGGTCGTGAGTTCGATCCTCACACAGGGCACGCTTCTTTTACAGCTCCCCGTATAATCAACTAACTTATTGATTCCCCATCAACCGCTTGTCGTGTTTTCTAGCTCGGTGTCGCAAATGCATTGGTGGTTCAGTGGAAGAACTGTGAGCCTATGCGAACTATACTAATGCAAGACTAGAAAGGTGGGCCTTGTATTTAAAGACATTTTAAAACCTCAAGCACATCTGACCTCGTGGCGCAACGGTAGCGCGTCTGACTCCAGATCAGAAGGTTGCGTGTTCAAATCACGTCGGGGTCATTTGCCTTTTTTTGTATGAAAACTAGAGACATTACCTTAGTATTAAAGGGGTCATCTCATGAAACAGTAATGCTTTCAATGAAGAAATAAGAGAAAAGACAAAGATAAGTATTTTATTGTATAAAGTGGTGATACTGGAGCAGGAATAACATCTGAGCATAGGGGAGTGATGTTGGGCCACCCCTCTCAGCTGCTAACGTCCTCTTGTCTGATCACCACCTACCCTTTTGACCCTATCCCCTTAGCAATCTTTTAACCTCTCTTTTTCCATTGGTGTGCTCCTATCGCCCCTTCAAAGATGTCCTCTTGTCTCCCATTATAAAAAACATATCTATTATATTAAAGTAGATATCTATATACCTTTGTTGTTATCTTTTTTCATGTAACTACAACTCAAAACTACAACTGTCAGGCAATCGACAAACCCAAACACTAGATAAAGCGGGCTCTGCTCAAAAGACATCCCGATGTAACTGCTGTCCTCCCTTCCCGCTCTGGACATATGCTTACTTCCACAAAAAGCTGTCAAGAATACTCTTTAATAACGCTTCCCCGGGTGAGTTTACATTGTCATCAGGCAGGGGGGTGATGTTTGCCCACACCCCAACCACTGCCTATGAACACAGAGAGACCTTCATGTAGCCCATCCAGGGAGGTTCCCCCTCAACCACTGCCTATGAACACAGAGAGACCTTCATGTAGCCCATCCAGGGAGGTTCCCCAGAAATGCATTACCTGGAATGTGACAAGAACTTTAGCAACAGAAGCCATAAAGAGCAGAAAAGCAACCGACGAGGATGGGATTCGAACCCACGCGTGCAGAGCACAATGGATTAGCAGTCCATCGCCTTAACCACTCGGCCACCTCGTCAAGATGAGTGCACGGCTGTGAAATGTTGGCTCACTCCTTGTCCATGTGAACTTACATTACATCTCGGACTAACTAATTGATCTCCCAACCACCGCTTCCATCATTTTCTGTTCAGGGGAGAAATTTTCTTTCCGACCACTGGAATCCCTATGGATTTCCAAGTCCTGTGTTACAGCTGCATTGGTGGTTCAGTGGTAGAATTCTCGCCTCCCACGCGGGAGACCCGGGTTCGATTCCCGGCCAATGCAAACCTCTTTTTCAGAGCACTGGTAAGTCAGGTCTCCGGAAAAGCGAGGTGCGTTTCACCCATTCTGAAGGAAATTCTTCTTTGCTATGTTGCAATGCATTACGTATGAAGAGCTTAAACTACAGACGGCCAGAAGCCTTTGCCTTGTTAGCGCAGTAGGTAGCGCGTCAGTCTCATAATCTGAAGGTCGTGAGTTCGATCCTCACACAGGGCACGCTTCTTTTACAGCTCCCCGTATAATCAACTAACTTATTGATTCCCCATCAACCGCTTGTCGTGTTTTCTAGCTCGGTGTCGCAAATGCATTGGTGGTTCAGTGGAAGAACTGTGAGCCTATGCGAACTATACTAATGCAAGACTAGAAAGGTGGGCCTTGTATTTAAAGACATTTTAAAACCTCAAGCACATCTGACCTCGTGGCGCAACGGTAGCGCGTCTGACTCCAGATCAGAAGGTTGCGTGTTCAAATCACGTCGGGGTCATTTGCCTTTTTTTGTATGAAAACTAGAGACATTACCTTAGTATTAAAGGGGTCATCTCATGAAACAGTAATGCTTTCAATGAAGAAATAAGAGAAAAGACAAAGATAAGTATTTTATTGTATAAAGTGGTGATACTGGAGCAGGAATAACATCTGAGCATAGGGGAGTGATGTTGGGCCACCCCTCTCAGCTGCTAACGTCCTCTTGTCTGATCACCACCTACCCTTTTGACCCTATCCCCTTAGCAATCTTTTAACCTCTCTTTTTCCATTGGTGTGCTCCTATCGCCCCTTCAAAGATGTCCTCTTGTCTCCCATTATAAAAAACATATTTTTTTTTATTATATTAAAGTAGATATCTATATACCTTTGTTGTTATCTTTTTTCATGTAACTACAACTCAAAACTACAACTGTCAGGCAATCGACAAACCCAAACACTAGATAAAGCGGGCTCTGCTCAAAAGACATCCCGATGTAACTGCTGTCCTCCCTTCCCGCTCTGGACATATGCTTACTTCCACAAAAAGCTGTCAAGAATACTCTTTAATAACGCTTCCCCGGGTGAGTTTACATTGTCATCAGGCAGGGGGGTGATGTTTGCCCACACCCCAACCACTGCCTATGAACACAGAGAGACCTTCATGTAGCCCATCCAGGGAGGTTCCCCAGAAATGCATTACCTGGAATGTGACAAGAACTTTAGCAACAGAAGCCATAAAGAGCAGAAAAGCAACCGACGAGGATGGGATTCGAACCCACACGTGCAGAGCACAATGGATTAGCAGTCCATCGCCTTAACCACTCGGCCACCTCGTCAAGATGAGTGCATGGCTGTGAAATGTTGGCTCACTCCTTGTCCATGTGAACTTACATTACATCTCGGACTAACTAATTGATCTCCCAACCACCGCTTCCATCATTTTCTGTTCAGGGGAGAAATTTTCTTTCCGACCACTGGAATCCCTATGGATTTCCAAGTCCTGTGTTACAGCTGCATTGGTGGTTCAGTGGTAGAATTCTCGCCTCCCACGCGGGAGACCCGGGTTCGATTCCCGGCCAATGCAAACCTCTTTTTCAGAGCACTGGTAAGTCAGGTCTCCGGAAAAGCGAGGTGCGTTTCACCCATTCTGAAGGAAATTCTTCTTTGCTATGTTGCAATGCATTACGTATGAAGAGCTTAAACTACAGACGGCCAGAAGCCTTTGCCTTGTTAGCGCAGTAGGTAGCGCGTCAGTCTCATAATCTGAAGGTCGTGAGTTCGATCCTCACACAGGGCACGCTTCTTTTACAGCTCCCCGTATAATCAACTAACTTATTGATTCCCCATCAACCGCTTGTCGTGTTTTCTAGCTCGGTGTCGCAAATGCATTGGTGGTTCAGTGGAAGAACTGTGAGCCTATGCGAACTATACTAATGCAAGACTAGAAAGGTGGGCCTTGTATTTAAAGACATTTTAAAACCTCAAGCACATCTGACCTCGTGGCGCAACGGTAGCGCGTCTGACTCCAGATCAGAAGGTTGCGTGTTCAAATCACGTCGGGGTCATTTGCCTTTTTTTGTATGAAAACTAGAGACATTACCTTAGTATTAAAGGGGTCATCTCATGAAACAGTAATGCTTTCAATGAAGAAATAAGAGAAAAGACAAAGATAAGTATTTTATTGTATAAAGTGGTGATACTGGAGCAGGAATAACATCTGAGCATAGGGGAGTGATGTTGGGCCACCCCTCTCAGCTGCTAACGTCCTCTTGTCTGATCACCACCTACCCTTTTGACCCTATCCCCTTAGCAATCTTTTAACCTCTCTTTTTCCATTGGTGTGCTCCTATCGCCCCTTCAAAGATGTCCTCTTGTCTCCCATTATAAAAAACATATCTATTATATTAAAGTAGATATCTATATACCTTTGTTGTTATCTTTTTTCATGTAACTACAACTCAAAACTACAACTGTCAGGCAATCGACAAACCCAAACACTAGATAAAGCGGGCTCTGCTCAAAAGACATCCCGATGTAACTGCTGTCCTCCCTTCCCGCTCTGGACATATGCTTACTTCCACAAAAAGCTGTCAAGAATACTCTTTAATAACGCTTCCCCGGGTGAGTTTACATTGTCATCAGGCAGGGGGGTGATGTTTGCCCACACCCCAACCACTGCCTATGAACACAGAGAGACCTTCATGTAGCCCATCCAGGGAGGTTCCCCAGAAATGCATTACCTGGAATGTGACAAGAACTTTAGCAACAGAAGCCATAAAGAGCAGAAAAGCAACCGACGAGGATGGGATTCGAACCCACGCGTGCAGAGCACAATGGATTAGCAGTCCATCGCCTTAACCACTCGGCCACCTCGTCAAGATGAGTGCACGGCTGTGAAATGTTGGCTCACTCCTTGTCCATGTGAACTTACATTACATCTCGGACTAACTAATTGATCTCCCAACCACCGCTTCCATCATTTTCTGTTCAGGGGAGAAATTTTCTTTCCGACCACTGGAATCCCTATGGATTTCCAAGTCCTGTGTTACAGCTGCATTGGTGGTTCAGTGGTAGAATTCTCGCCTCCCACGCGGGAGACCCGGGTTCGATTCCCGGCCAATGCAAACCTCTTTTTCAGAGCACTGGTAAGTCAGGTCTCCGGAAAAGCGAGGTGCGTTTCACCCATTCTGAAGGAAATTCTTCTTTGCTATGTTGCAATGCATTACGTATGAAGAGCTTAAACTACAAACAGCCAGAAGCCTTTGCCTTGTTAGCGCAGTAGGTAGCGCGTCAGTCTCATAATCTGAAGGTCGTGAGTTCGATCCTCACACAGGGCACGCTTCTTTTACAGCTCCCCGTATAATCAACTAACTTATTGATTCCCCATCAACCGCTTGTCGTGTTTTCTAGCTCGGTGTCGCAAATGCATTGGTGGTTCAGTGGAAGAACTGTGAGCCTATGCGAACTATACTAATGCAAGACTAGAAAGGTGGGCCTTGTATTTAAAGACATTTTAAAACCTCAAGCACATCTGACCTCGTGGCGCAACGGTAGCGCGTCTGACTCCAGATCAGAAGGTTGCGTGTTCAAATCACGTCGGGGTCATTTGCCTTTTTTTGTATGAAAACTAGAGACATTACCTTAGTATTAAAGGGGTCATCTCATGAAACAGTAATGCTTTCAATGAAGAAATAAGAGAAAAGACAAAGATAAGTATTTTATTGTATAAAGTGGTGATACTGGAGCAGGAATAACATCTGAGCATAGGGGAGTGATGTTGGGCCACCCCTCTCAGCTGCTAACGTCCTCTTGTCTGATCACCACCTACCCTTTTGACCCTATCCCCTTAGCAATCTTTTAACCTCTCTTTTTCCATTGGTGTGCTCCTATCGCCCCTTCAAAGATGTCCTCTTGTCTCCCATTATAAAAAACATATCTATTATATTAAAGTAGATATCTATATACCTTTGTTGTTATCTTTTTTCATGTAACTACAACTCAAAACTACAACTGTCAGGCAATCGACAAACCCAAACACTAGATAAAGCGGGCTCTGCTCAAAAGACATCCCGATGTAACTGCTGTCCTCCCTTCCCGCTCTGGACATATGCTTACTTCCACAAAAAGCTGTCAAGAATACTCTTTAATAACGCATCCCCGGGTGAGTTTACATTGTCATCAGGCAGGGGGGTGATGTTTGCCCACACCCCAACCACTGCCTATGAACACAGAGAGACCTTCATGTAGCCCATCCAGGGAGGTTCCCCAGAAATGCATTACCTGGAATGTGACAAGAACTTTAGCAACAGAAGCCATAAAGAGCAGAAAAGCAACCGACGAGGATGGGATTCGAACCCACGCGTGCAGAGCACAATGGATTAGCAGTCCATCGCCTTAACCACTCGGCCACCTCGTCAAGATGAGTGCACGGCTGTGAAATGTTGGCTCACTCCTTGTCCATGTGAACTTACATTACATCTCGGACTAACTAATTGATCTCCCAACCACCGCTTCCATCATTTTCTGTTCAGGGGAGAAATTTTCTTTCCGACCACTGGAATCCCTATGGATTTCCAAGTCCTGTGTTACAGCTGCATTGGTGGTTCAGTGGTAGAATTCTCGCCTCCCACGCGGGAGACCCGGGTTCGATTCCCGGCCAATGCAAACCTCTTTTTCAGAGCACTGGTAAGTCAGGTCTCCGGAAAAGCGAGGTGCGTTTCACCCATTCTGAAGGAAATTCTTCTTTGCTATGTTGCAATGCATTACGTATGAAGAGCTTAAACTACAGATCGCCAGAATCCTTTGCCTTGTTAGCGCAGTAGGTAGCGCGTCAGTCTCATAATCTGAAGGTCGTGAGTTCGATCCTCACACAGGGCACGCTTCTTTTACAGCTCCCCGTATAATCAACTAACTTATTGATTCCCCATCAACCGCTTGTCGTGTTTTCTAGCTCGGTGTCGCAAATGCATTGGTGGTTCAGTGGAAGAACTGTGAGCCTATGCGAACTATACTAATGCAAGACTAGAAAGGTGGGCCTTGTATTTAAAGACATTTTAAAACCTCAAGCACATCTGACCTCGTGGCGCAACGGTAGCGCGTCTGATCTCCAGATCAGAAGGTTGCGTGTTCAAATCACGTCGGGGTCATTTGCCTTTTTTTGTATGAAAACTAGAGACATTACCTTAGTATTAAAGGGGTCATCTCATGAAACAGTAATGCTTTCAATGAAGAAATAAGAGAAAAGACAAAGATAAGTATTTTATTGTATAAAGTGGTGATACTGGAGCAGGAATAACATCTGAGCATAGGGGAGTGATGTTGGGCCACCCCTCTCAGCTGCTAACGTCCTCTTGTCTGATCACCACCTACCCTTTTGACCCTATCCCCTTAGCAATCTTTTAACCTCTCTTTTTCCATTGGTGTGCTCCTATCGCCCCTTCAAAGATGTCCTCTTGTCTCCCATTATAAAAAACATATCTATTATATTAAAGTAGATATCTATATACCTTTGTTGTTATCTTTTTTCATGTAACTACAACTCAAAACTACAACTGTCAGGCAATCGACAAACCCAAACACTAGATAAAGCGGGCTCTGCTCAAAAGACATCCCGATGTAACTGCTGTCCTCCCTTCCCTCTCTGGACATATGCTTACTTCCACAAAAAGCTGTCAAGAATACTCTTTAATAACGCTTCCCCGGGTGAGTTTACATTGTCATCAGGCAGGGGGGTGATGTTTGCCCACACCCCAACCACTGCCTATGAACACAGAGAGACCTTCATGTAGCCCATCCAGGGAGGTTCCCCAGAAATGCATTACCTGGAATGTGACAAGAACTTTAGCAACAGAAGCCATAAAGAGCAGAAAAGCAACCGACGAGGATGGGATTCGAACCCACACGTGCAGAGCACAATGGATTAGCAGTCCATCGCCTTAACCACTCGGCCACCTCGTCAAGATGAGTGCATGGCTGTGAAATGTTGGCTCACTCCTTGTCCATGTGAACTTACATTACATCTCGGACTAACTAATTGATCTCCCAACCACCGCTTCCATCATTTTCTGTTCAGGGGAAAAATTTTCTTTCCGACCACTGGAATCCCTATGGATTTCCAAGTCCTGTGTTACAGCTGCATTGGTGGTTCAGTGGTAGAATTCTCGCCTCCCACGCGGGAGACCCGGGTTCGATTCCCGGCCAATGCAAACCTCTTTTTCAGAGCACTGGTAAGTCAGGTCTCCGGAAAAGCGAGGTGCGTTTCACCCATTCTGAAGGAAATTCTTCTTTGCTATGTTGCAATGCATTACGTATGAAGAGCTTAAACTACAGACGGCCAGAAGCCTTTGCCTTGTTAGCGCAGTAGGTAGCGCGTCAGTCTCATAATCTGAAGGTCGTGAGTTCGATCCTCACACAGGGCACGCTTCTTTTACAGCTCCCCGTATAATCAACTAACTTATTGATTCCCCATCAACCGCTTGTCGTGTTTTCTAGCTCGGTGTCGCAAATGCATTGGTGGTTCAGTGGAAGAACTGTGAGCCTATGCGAACTATACTAATGCAAGACTAGAAAGGTGGGCCTTGTATTTAAAGACATTTTAAAACCTCAAGCACATCTGACCTCGTGGCGCAACGGTAGCGCGTCTGACTCCAGATCAGAAGGTTGCGTGTTCAAATCACGTCGGGGTCATTTGCCTTTTTTTGTATGAAAACTAGAGACATTACCTTAGTATTAAAGGGGTCATCTCATGAAACAGTAATGCTTTCAATGAAGAAATAAGAGAAAAGACAAAGATAAGTATTTTATTGTATAAAGTGGTGATACTGGAGCAGGAATAACATCTGAGCATAGGGGAGTGATGTTGGGCCACCCCTCTCAGCTGCTAACGTCCTCTTGTCTGATCACCACCTACCCTTTTGACCCTATCCCCTTAGCAATCTTTTAACCTCTCTTTTTCCATTGGTGTGCTCCTATCGCCCCTTCAAAGATGTCCTCTTGTCTCCCATTATAAAAAACATATTTTTTTTTATTATATTAAAGTAGATATCTATATACCTTTGTTGTTATCTTTTTTCATGTAACTACAACTCAAAACTACAACTGTCAGGCAATCGACAAACCCAAACACTAGATAAAGCGGGCTCTGCTCAAAAGACATCCCGATGTAACTGCTGTCCTCCCTTCCCGCTCTGGACATATGCTTACTTCCACAAAAAGCTGTCAAGAATACTCTTTAATAACGCTTCCCCGGGTGAGTTTACATTGTCATCAGGCAGGGGGGTGATGTTTGCCCACACCCCAACCACTGCCTATGAACACAGAGAGACCTTCATGTAGCCCATCCAGGGAGGTTCCCCAGAAATGCATTACCTGGAATGTGACAAGAACTTTAGCAACAGAAGCCATAAAGAGCAGAAAAGCAACCGACGAGGATGGGATTCGAACCCACACGTGCAGAGCACAATGGATTAGCAGTCCATCGCCTTAACCACTCGGCCACCTCGTCAAGATGAGTGCATGGCTGTGAAATGTTGGCTCACTCCTTGTCCATGTGAACTTACATTACATCTCGGACTAACTAATTGATCTCCCAACCACCGCTTCCATCATTTTCTGTTCAGGGGAGAAATTTTCTTTCCGACCACTGGAATCCCTATGGATTTCCAAGTCCTGTGTTACAGCTGCATTGGTGGTTCAGTGGTAGAATTCTCGCCTCCCACGCGGGAGACCCGGGTTCGATTCCCGGCCAATGCAAACCTCTTTTTCAGAGCACTGGTAAGTCAGGTCTCCGGAAAAGCGAGGTGCGTTTCACCCATTCTGAAGGAAATTCTTCTTTGCTATGTTGCAATGCATTACGTATGAAGAGCTTAAACTACAGACGGCCAGAAGCCTTTGCCTTGTTAGCGCAGTAGGTAGCGCGTCAGTCTCATAATCTGAAGGTCGTGAGTTCGATCCTCACACAGGGCACGCTTCTTTTACAGCTCCCCGTATAATCAACTAACTTATTGATTCCCCATCAACCGCTTGTCGTGTTTTCTAGCTCGGTGTCGCAAATGCATTGGTGGTTCAGTGGAAGAACTGTGAGCCTATGCGAACTATACTAATGCAAGACTAGAAAGGTGGGCCTTGTATTTAAAGACATTTTAAAACCTCAAGCACATCTGACCTCGTGGCGCAACGGTAGCGCGTCTGACTCCAGATCAGAAGGTTGCGTGTTCAAATCACGTCGGGGTCATTTGCCTTTTTTTGTATGAAAACTAGAGACATTACCTTAGTATTAAAGGGGTCATCTCATGAAACAGTAATGCTTTCAATGAAGAAATAAGAGAAAAGACAAAGATAAGTATTTTATTGTATAAAGTGGTGATACTGGAGCAGGAATAACATCTGAGCATAGGGGAGTGATGTTGGGCCACCCCTCTCAGCTGCTAACGTCCTCTTGTCTGATCACCACCTACCCTTTTGACCCTATCCCCTTAGCAATCTTTTAACCTCTCTTTTTCCATTGGTGTGCTCCTATCGCCCCTTCAAAGATGTCCTCTTGTCTCCCATTATAAAAAACATATCTATTATATTAAAGTAGATATCTATATACCTTTGTTGTTATCTTTTTTCATGTAACTACAACTCAAAACTACAACTGTCAGGCAATCGACAAACCCAAACACTAGATAAAGCGGGCTCTGCTCAAAAGACATCCCGATGTAACTGCTGTCCTCCCTTCCCGCTCTGGACATATGCTTACTTCCACAAAAAGCTGTCAAGAATACTCTTTAATAACGCTTCCCCGGGTGAGTTTACATTGTCATCAGGCAGGGGGGTGATGTTTGCCCACACCCCAACCACTGCCTATGAACACAGAGAGACCTTCATGTAGCCCATCCAGGGAGGTTCCCCAGAAATGCATTACCTGGAATGTGACAAGAACTTTAGCAACAGAAGCCATAAAGAGCAGAAAAGCAACCGACGAGGATGGGATTCGAACCCACGCGTGCAGAGCACAATGGATTAGCAGTCCATCGCCTTAACCACTCGGCCACCTCGTCAAGATGAGTGCACGGCTGTGAAATGTTGGCTCACTCCTTGTCCATGTGAACTTACATTACATCTCGGACTAACTAATTGATCTCCCAACCACCGCTTCCATCATTTTCTGTTCAGGGGAGAAATTTTCTTTCCGACCACTGGAATCCCTATGGATTTCCAAGTCCTGTGTTACAGCTGCATTGGTGGTTCAGTGGTAGAATTCTCGCCTCCCACGCGGGAGACCCGGGTTCGATTCCCGGCCAATGCAAACCTCTTTTTCAGAGCACTGGTAAGTCAGGTCTCCGGAAAAGCGAGGTGCGTTTCACCCATTCTGAAGGAAATTCTTCTTTGCTATGTTGCAATGCATTACGTATGAAGAGCTTAAACTACAGACGGCCAGAAGCCTTTGCCTTGTTAGCGCAGTAGGTAGCGCGTCAGTCTCATAATCTGAAGGTCGTGAGTTCGATCCTCACACAGGGCACGCTTCTTTTACAGCTCCCCGTATAATCAACTAACTTATTGATTCCCCATCAACCGCTTGTCGTGTTTTCTAGCTCGGTGTCGCAAATGCATTGGTGGTTCAGTGGAAGAACTGTGAGCCTATGCGAACTATACTAATGCAAGACTAGAAAGGTGGGCCTTGTATTTAAAGACATTTTAAAACCTCAAGCACATCTGACCTCGTGGCGCAACGGTAGCGCGTCTGACTCCAGATCAGAAGGTTGCGTGTTCAAATCACGTCGGGGTCATTTGCCTTTTTTTGTATGAAAACTAGAGACATTACCTTAGTATTAAAGGGGTCATCTCATGAAACAGTAATGCTTTCAATGAAGAAATAAGAGAAAAGACAAAGATAAGTATTTTATTGTATAAAGTGGTGATACTGGAGCAGGAATAACATCTGAGCATAGGGGAGTGATGTTGGGCCACCCCTCTCAGCTGCTAACGTCCTCTTGTCTGATCACCACCTACCCTTTTGACCCTATCCCCTTAGCAATCTTTTAACCTCTCTTTTTCCATTGGTGTGCTCCTATCGCCCCTTCAAAGATGTCCTCTTGTCTCCCATTATAAAAAACATATTTTTTTTTATTATATTAAAGTAGATATCTATATACCTTTGTTGTTATCTTTTTTCATGTAACTACAACTCAAAACTACAACTGTCAGGCAATCGACAAACCCAAACACTAGATAAAGCGGGCTCTGCTCAAAAGACATCCCGATGTAACTGCTGTCCTCCCTTCCCGCTCTGGACATATGCTTACTTCCACAAAAAGCTGTCAAGAATACTCTTTAATAACGCTTCCCCGGGTGAGTTTACATTGTCATCAGGCAGGGGGGTGATGTTTGCCCACACCCCAACCACTGCCTATGAACACAGAGAGACCTTCATGTAGCCCATCCAGGGAGGTTCCCCAGAAATGCATTACCTGGAATGTGACAAGAACTTTAGCAACAGAAGCCATAAAGAGCAGAAAAGCAACCGACGAGGATGGGATTCGAACCCACGCGTGCAGAGCACAATGGATTAGCAGTCCATCGCCTTAACCACTCGGCCACCTCGTCAAGATGAGTGCACGGCTGTGAAATGTTGGCTCACTCCTTGTCCATGTGAACTTACATTACATCTCGGACTAACTAATTGATCTCCCAACCACCGCTTCCATCATTTTCTGTTCAGGGGAGAAATTTTCTTTCCGACCACTGGAATCCCTATGGATTTCCAAGTCCTGTGTTACAGCTGCATTGGTGGTTCAGTGGTAGAATTCTCGCCTCCCACGCGGGAGACCCGGGTTCGATTCCCGGCCAATGCAAACCTCTTTTTCAGAGCACTGGTAAGTCAGGTCTCCGGAAAAGCGAGGTGCGTTTCACCCATTCTGAAGGAAATTCTTCTTTGCTATGTTGCAATGCATTACGTATGAAGAGCTTAAACTACAGACGGCCAGAAGCCTTTGCCTTGTTAGCGCAGTAGGTAGCGCGTCAGTCTCATAATCTGAAGGTCGTGAGTTCGATCCTCACACAGGGCACGCTTCTTTTACAGCTCCCCGTATAATCAACTAACTTATTGATTCCCCATCAACCGCTTGTCGTGTTTTCTAGCTCGGTGTCGCAAATGCATTGGTGGTTCAGTGGAAGAACTGTGAGCCTATGCGAACTATACTAATGCAAGACTAGAAAGGTGGGCCTTGTATTTAAAGACATTTTAAAACCTCAAGCACATCTGACCTCGTGGCGCAACGGTAGCGCGTCTGACTCCAGATCAGAAGGTTGCGTGTTCAAATCACGTCGGGGTCATTTGCCTTTTTTTGTATGAAAACTAGAGACATTACCTTAGTATTAAAGGGGTCATCTCATGAAACAGTAATGCTTTCAATGAAGAAATAAGAGAAAAGACAAAGATAAGTATTTTATTGTATAAAGTGGTGATACTGGAGCAGGAATAACATCTGAGCATAGGGGAGTGATGTTGGGCCACCCCTCTCAGCTGCTAACGTCCTCTTGTCTGATCACCACCTACCCTTTTGACCCTATCCCCTTAGCAATCTTTTAACCTCTCTTTTTCCATTGGTGTGCTCCTATCGCCCCTTCAAAGATGTCCTCTTGTCTCCCATTATAAAAAACATATTTTTTTTTATTATATTAAAGTAGATATCTATATACCTTTGTTGTTATCTTTTTTCATGTAACTACAACTCAAAACTACAACTGTCAGGCAATCGACAAACCCAAACACTAGATAAAGCGGGCTCTGCTCAAAAGACATCCCGATGTAACTGCTGTCCTCCCTTCCCGCTCTGGACATATGCTTACTTCCACAAAAAGCTGTCAAGAATACTCTTTAATAACGCTTCCCCGGGTGAGTTTACATTGTCATCAGGCAGGGGGGTGATGTTTGCCCACACCCCAACCACTGCCTATGAACACAGAGAGACCTTCATGTAGCCCATCCAGGGAGGTTCCCCAGAAATGCATTACCTGGAATGTGACAAGAACTTTAGCAACAGAAGCCATAAAGAGCAGAAAAGCAACCGACGAGGATGGGATTCGAACCCACGCGTGCAGAGCACAATGGATTAGCAGTCCATCGCCTTAACCACTCGGCCACCTCGTCAAGATGAGTGCATGGCTGTGAAATGTTGGCTCACTCCTTGTCCATGTGAACTTACATTACATCTCGGACTAACTAATTGATCTCCCAACCACCGCTTCCATCATTTTCTGTTCAGGGGAAAAATTTTCTTTCCGACCACTGGAATCCCTATGGATTTCCAAGTCCTGTGTTACAGCTGCATTGGTGGTTCAGTGGTAGAATTCTCGCCTCCCACGCGGGAGACCCGGGTTCGATTCCCGGCCAATGCAAACCTCTTTTTCAGAGCACTGGTAAGTCAGGTCTCCGGAAAAGCGAGGTGCGTTTCACCCATTCTGAAGGAAATTCTTCTTTGCTATGTTGCAATGCATTACGTATGAAGAGCTTAAACTACAGACGGCCAGAAGCCTTTGCCTTGTTAGCGCAGTAGGTAGCGCGTCAGTCTCATAATCTGAAGGTCGTGAGTTCGATCCTCACACAGGGCACGCTTCTTTTACAGCTCCCCGTATAATCAACTAACTTATTGATTCCCCATCAACCGCTTGTCGTGTTTTCTAGCTCGGTGTCGCAAATGCATTGGTGGTTCAGTGGAAGAACTGTGAGCCTATGCGAACTATACTAATGCAAGACTAGAAAGGTGGGCCTTGTATTTAAAGACATTTTAAAACCTCAAGCACATCTGACCTCGTGGCGCAACGGTAGCGCGTCTGACTCCAGATCAGAAGGTTGCGTGTTCAAATCACGTCGGGGTCATTTGCCTTTTTTTGTATGAAAACTAGAGACATTACCTTAGTATTAAAGGGGTCATCTCATGAAACAGTAATGCTTTCAATGAAGAAATAAGAGAAAAGACAAAGATAAGTATTTTATTGTATAAAGTGGTGATACTGGAGCAGGAATAACATCTGAGCATAGGGGAGTGATGTTGGGCCACCCCTCTCAGCTGCTAACGTCCTCTTGTCTGATCACCACCTACCCTTTTGACCCTATCCCCTTAGCAATCTTTTAACCTCTCTTTTTCCATTGGTGTGCTCCTATCGCCCCTTCAAAGATGTCCTCTTGTCTCCCATTATAAAAAACATATCTATTATATTAAAGTAGATATCTATATACCTTTGTTGTTATCTTTTTTCATGTAACTACAACTCAAAACTACAACTGTCAGGCAATCGACAAACCCAAACACTAGATAAAGCGGGCTCTGCTCAAAAGACATCCCGATGTAACTGCTGTCCTCCCTTCCCGCTCTGGACATATGCTTACTTCCACAAAAAGCTGTCAAGAATACTCTTTAATAACGCTTCCCCGGGTGAGTTTACATTGTCATCAGGCAGGGGGGTGATGTTTGCCCACACCCCAACCACTGCCTATGAACACAGAGAGACCTTCATGTAGCCCATCCAGGGAGGTTCCCCAGAAATGCATTACCTGGAATGTGACAAGAACTTTAGCAACAGAAGCCATAAAGAGCAGAAAAGCAACCGACGAGGATGGGATTCGAACCCACGCGTGCAGAGCACAATGGATTAGCAGTCCATCGCCTTAACCACTCGGCCACCTCGTCAAGATGAGTGCACGGCTGTGAAATGTTGGCTCACTCCTTGTCCATGTGAACTTACATTACATCTCGGACTAACTAATTGATCTCCCAACCACCGCTTCCATCATTTTCTGTTCAGGGGAGAAATTTTCTTTCCGACCACTGGAATCCCTATGGATTTCCAAGTCCTGTGTTACAGCTGCATTGGTGGTTCAGTGGTAGAATTCTCGCCTCCCACGCGGGAGACCCGGGTTCGATTCCCGGCCAATGCAAACCTCTTTTTCAGAGCACTGGTAAGTCAGGTCTCCGGAAAAGCGAGGTGCGTTTCACCCATTCTGAAGGAAATTCTTCTTTGCTATGTTGCAATGCATTACGTATGAAGAGCTTAAACTACAAACAGCCAGAAGCCTTTGCCTTGTTAGCGCAGTAGGTAGCGCGTCAGTCTCATAATCTGAAGGTCGTGAGTTCGATCCTCACACAGGCACGCTTCTTTTACAGCTCCCCGTATAATCAACTAACTTATTGATTCCCCATCAACCGCTTGTCGTGTTTTCTAGCTCGGTGTCGCAAATGCATTGGTGGTTCAGTGGAAGAACTGTGAGCCTATGCGAACTATACTAATGCAAGACTAGAAAGGTGGGCCTTGTATTTAAAGACATTTTAAAACCTCAAGCACATCTGACCTCGTGGCGCAACGGTAGCGCGTCTGACTCCAGATCAGAAGGTTGCGTGTTCAAATCACGTCGGGGTCATTTGCCTTTTTTTGTATGAAAACTAGAGACATTACCTTAGTATTAAAGGGGTCATCTCATGAAACAGTAATGCTTTCAATGAAGAAATAAGAGAAAAGACAAAGATAAGTATTTTATTGTATAAAGTGGTGATACTGGAGCAGGAATAACATCTGAGCATAGGGGAGTGATGTTGGGCCACCCCTCTCAGCTGCTAACGTCCTCTTGTCTGATCACCACCTACCCTTTTGACCCTATCCCCTTAGCAATCTTTTAACCTCTCTTTTTCCATTGGTGTGCTCCTATCGCCCCTTCAAAGATGTCCTCTTGTCTCCCATTATAAAAAACATATCTATTATATTAAAGTAGATATCTATATACCTTTGTTGTTATCTTTTTTCATGTAACTACAACTCAAAACTACAACTGTCAGGCAATCGACAAACCCAAACACTAGATAAAGCGGGCTCTGCTCAAAAGACATCCCGATGTAACTGCTGTCCTCCCTTCCGCTCTGGACATATGCTTACTTCCACAAAAAGCTGTCAAGAATACTCTTTAATAACGCATCCCCGGGTGAGTTTACATTGTCATCAGGCAGGGGGTGATGTTTGCCCACACCCCAACCACTGCCTATGAACACAGAGAGACCTTCATGTAGCCCATCCAGGGAGGTTCCCCAGAAATGCATTACCTGGAATGTGACAAGAACTTTAGCAACAGAAGCCATAAAGAGCAGAAAAGCAACCGACGAGGATGGGATTCGAACCCACGCGTGCAGAGCACAATGGATTAGCAGTCCATCGCCTTAACCACTCGGCCACCTCGTCAAGATGAGTGCACGGCTGTGAAATGTTGGCTCACTCCTTGTCCATGTGAACTTACATACATCTCGGACTAACTAATTGATCTCCCAACCACCGCTTCCATCATTTTCTGTTCAGGGGAGAAATTTTCTTTCCGACCACTGGAATCCCTATGGATTTCCAAGTCCTGTGTTACAGCTGCATTGGTGGTTCAGTGGTAGAATTCTCGCCTCCACGCGGGAGACCCGGGTTCGATTCCCGGCCAATGCAAACCTCTTTTTCAGAGCACTGGTAAGTCAGGTCTCCGGAAAAGCGAGGTGCGTTCACCCATTCTGAAGGAAATTCTTTCTTTGCTATGTTGCAATGCATTACGTATGAAGAGCTTAAACTACAGACGGCCAGAAGCCTTTGCCTTGTTAGCGCAGTAGGTAGCGCGTCAGTCTCATAATCTGAAGGTCGTGAGTTCGATCCTCACACAGGGCACGCTCTTTTACAGCTCCCCGTATAATCAACTAACTTATTGATTCCCCATCAACCGCTTGTCGTGTTTTCTAGCTCGGTGTCGCAAATGCATTGGTGGTTCAGTGGAAGAACTGTGAGCCTATGCGAACTATACTAATGCAAGACTAGAAAGGTGGGCCTTGTATTTAAAGACATTTAAAACCTCAAGCACATCTGACCTCGTGGCGCAACGGTAGCGCGTCTGACTCCAGATCAGAAGGTTGCGTGTTCAAATCACGTCGGGGTCATTTGCCTTTTTTTGTATGAAAACTAGAGACATTACCTTAGTATTAAAGGGGTCATCTCATGAAACAGTAATGCTTTCAATGAAGAAATAAGAGAAAAGACAAAGATAAGTATTTTATTGTATAAAGTGGTGATACTGGAGCAGGAATAACATCTGAGCATAGGGGAGTGATGTTGGGGCACCCCTCTCAGCTGCTAACGTCCTCTTGTCTGATCACCACCTACCCTTTTGACCCTATCCCCTTAGCAATCTTTTAACCTCTCTTTTTCCCATTGGTGTGCTCCTATCGCCCCTTCAAAGATGTCCTCTTGTCTCCCATTATAAAAAAACATATTTTTTTTTATTATATTAAAGTAGATATCTATATACCTTTGTTGTTATCTTTTTTCATGTAACTACAACTCAAAACTACACTGTCAGGCAATCGACAAACCCAAACACTAGATAAAGCGGGCTCTGCCTCAAAAGACATCCCGATGTAACTGCTGTCCTCCCTTCCCGCTCTGGACATATGCTTACTTCCACAAAAAGCTGTCAAGAATACTCTTTAATAACGCTTCCCCGGGTGAGTTTACATTGTCATCAGGCAGGGGGTGATGTTTGCCCACACCCCAACCACTGCCTATGAACACAGAGAGACCTTCATGTAGCCCATCCAGGGAGGTTCCCCAGAAATGCATTACCTGGAATGTGACAAGAACTTTAGCAACAGAAGCCATAAAGAGCAGAAAAGCAACCGACGAGGATGGGATTCGAACCCACGCGTGCAGAGCACAATGGATTAGCAGTCCATCGCCTTAACCACTCGGCCACCTCGTCAAGATGAGTGCATGGCTGTGAAATGTTGAAATGTTGGCTCACTCCTTGTCCATGTGAACTTACATTACATCTCGGACTAACTAATTGATCTCCCAACCACCGCTTCCATCATTTTCTGTTCAGGGGAAAAATTTTCTTTCCGACCACTGGAATCCCTATGGATTTCCAAGTCCTGTGTTACAGCTGCATTGGTGGTTCAGTGGTAGAATTCTCGCCTCCCACGCGGGAGACCCGGGTTCGATTCCCGGCCAATGCAAACCTCTTTTTCAGAGCACTGGTAAGGGTCTCCGGAAAAGCGAGGTGCGTTTCACCCATTCTGAAGGAAATTCTTCTTTGCTATGTTGCAATGCATTACGTATGAAGAGCTTAAACTACAGACGGCCAGAAGCCTTTGCCTTGTTAGCGCAGTAGGTAGCGCGTCAGTCTCATAATCTGAAGGTCGTGAGTTCGATCCTCACACAGGGCACGCTTCTTTTACAGCTCCCCGTATAATCAACTAACTTATTGATTCCCCATCAACCGCTTGTCGTGTTTTCTAGCTCGGTGTCGCAAATGCATTGGTGGTTCAGTGGAAGAACTGTGAGCCTATGCGAACTATACTAATGCAAGACTAGAAAGGTGGGCCTTGTATTTAAAGACATTTTAAAACCTCAAGCACATCTGACCTCGTGGCGCAACGGTAGCGCGTCTGACTCCAGATCAGAAGGTTGCGTGTTCAAATCACGTCGGGGTCATTTGCCTTTTTTTGTATGAAAACTAGAGACATTACCTTAGTATTAAAGGGGTCATCTCATGAAACAGTAATGCTTTCAATGAAGAAATAAGAGAAAAGACAAAGATAAGTATTTTATTGTATAAAGTGGTGATACTGGAGCAGGAATAACATCTGAGCATAGGGGAGTGATGTTGGGCCACCCCTCTCAGCTGCTAACGTCCTCTTGTCTGATCACCACCTACCCTTTTGACCCTATCCCCTTAGCAATCTTTTAACCTCTCTTTTTCCATTGGTGTGCTCCTATCGCCCCTTCAAAGATGTCCTCTTGTCTCCCATTATAAAAAACATATTTTTTTTTATTATATTAAAGTAGATATCTATATACCTTTGTTGTTATCTTTTTTCATGTAACTACAACTCAAAACTACAACTGTCAGGCAATCGACAAACCCAAACACTAGATAAAGCGGGCTCTGCTCAAAAGACATCCCGATGTAACTGCTGTCCTCCCTTCCCGCTCTGGACATATGCTTACTTCCACAAAAAGCTGTCAAGAATACTCTTTAATAACGCTTCCCCGGGTGAGTTTACATTGTCATCAGGCAGGGGGGTGATGTTTGCCCACACCCCAACCACTGCCTATGAACACAGAGAGACCTTCATGTAGCCCATCCAGGGAGGTTCCCCAGAAATGCATTACCTGGAATGTGACAAGAACTTTAGCAACAGAAGCCATAAAGAGCAGAAAAGCAACCGACGAGGATGGGATTCGAACCCACGCGTGCAGAGCACAATGGATTAGCAGTCCATCGCCTTAACCACTCGGCCACCTCGTCAAGATGAGTGCATGGCTGTGAAATGTTGGCTCACTCCTTGTCCATGTGAACTTACATTACATCTCGGACTAACTAATTGATCTCCCAACCACCGCTTCCATCATTTTCTGTTCAGGGGAAAAATTTTCTTTCCGACCACTGGAATCCCTATGGATTTCCAAGTCCTGTGTTACAGCTGCATTGGTGGTTCAGTGGTAGAATTCTCGCCTCCCACGCGGGAGACCCGGGTTCGATTCCCGGCCAATGCAAACCTCTTTTTCAGAGCACTGGTAAGTCAGGTCTCCGGAAAAGCGAGGTGCGTTTCACCCATTCTGAAGGAAATTCTTCTTTGCTATGTTGCAATGCATTACGTATGAAGAGCTTAAACTACAGACGGCCAGAAGCCTTTGCCTTGTTAGCGCAGTAGGTAGCGCGTCAGTCTCATAATCTGAAGGTCGTGAGTTCGATCCTCACACAGGGCACGCTTCTTTTACAGCTCCCCGTATAATCAACTAACTTATTGATTCCCCATCAACCGCTTGTCGTGTTTTCTAGCTCGGTGTCGCAAATGCATTGGTGGTTCAGTGGAAGAACTGTGAGCCTATGCGAACTATACTAATGCAAGACTAGAAAGGTGGGCCTTGTATTTAAAGACATTTTAAAACCTCAAGCACATCTGACCTCGTGGCGCAACGGTAGCGCGTCTGACTCCAGATCAGAAGGTTGCGTGTTCAAATCACGTCGGGGTCATTTGCCTTTTTTTGTATGAAAACTAGAGACATTACCTTAGTATTAAAGGGGTCATCTCATGAAACAGTAATGCTTTCAATGAAGAAATAAGAGAAAAGACAAAGATAAGTATTTTATTGTATAAAGTGGTGATACTGGAGCAGGAATAACATCTGAGCATAGGGGAGTGATGTTGGGCCACCCCTCTCAGCTGCTAACGTCCTCTTGTCTGATCACCACCTACCCTTTTGACCCTATCCCCTTAGCAATCTTTTAACCTCTCTTTTTCCATTGGTGTGCTCCTATCGCCCCTTCAAAGATGTCCTCTTGTCTCCCATTATAAAAAACATATCTATTATATTAAAGTAGATATCTATATACCTTTGTTGTTATCTTTTTTCATGTAACTACAACTCAAAACTACAACTGTCAGGCAATCGACAAACCCAAACACTAGATAAAGCGGGCTCTGCTCAAAAGACATCCCGATGTAACTGCTGTCCTCCCTTCCCGCTCTGGACATATGCTTACTTCCACAAAAAGCTGTCAAGAATACTCTTTAATAACGCTTCCCCGGGTGAGTTTACATTGTCATCAGGCAGGGGGGGTGATGTTTGCCCACACCCCAACCACTGCCTATGAACACAGAGAGACCTTCATGTAGCCCATCCAGGGAGGTTCCCCAGAAATGCATTACCTGGAATGTGACAAGAACTTTAGCAACAGAAGCCATAAAGAGCAGAAAAGCAACCGACGAGGATGGGATTCGAACCCACGCGTGCAGAGCACAATGGATTAGCAGTCCATCGCCTTAACCACTCGGCCACCTCGTCAAGATGAGTGCACGGCTGTGAAATGTTGGCTCACTCCTTGTCCATGTGAACTTACATTACATCTCGGACTAACTAATTGATCTCCCAACCACCGCTTCCATCATTTTCTGTTCAGGGGAGAAATTTTCTTTCCGACCACTGGAATCCCTATGGATTTCCAAGTCCTGTGTTACAGCTGCATTGGTGGTTCAGTGGTAGAATTCTCGCCTCCCACGCGGGAGACCCGGGTTCGATTCCCGGCCAATGCAAACCTCTTTTTCAGAGCACTGGTAAGTCAGGTCTCCGGAAAAGCGAGGTGCGTTTCACCCATTCTGAAGGAAATTCTTCTTTGCTATGTTGCAATGCATTACGTATGAAGAGCTTAAACTACAAACAGCCAGAAGCCTTTGCCTTGTTAGCGCAGTAGGTAGCGCGTCAGTCTCATAATCTGAAGGTCGTGAGTTCGATCCTCACACAGGGCACGCTTCTTTTACAGCTCCCCGTATAATCAACTAACTTATTGATTCCCCATCAACCGCTTGTCGTGTTTTCTAGCTCGGTGTCGCAAATGCATTGGTGGTTCAGTGGAAGAACTGTGAGCCTATGCGAACTATACTAATGCAAGACTAGAAAGGTGGGCCTTGTATTTAAAGACATTTTAAAACCTCAAGCACATCTGACCTCGTGGCGCAACGGTAGCGCGTCTGACTCCAGATCAGAAGGTTGCGTGTTCAAATCACGTCGGGGTCATTTGCCTTTTTTTGTATGAAAACTAGAGACATTACCTTAGTATTAAAGGGGTCATCTCATGAAACAGTAATGCTTTCAATGAAGAAATAAGAGAAAAGACAAAGATAAGTATTTTATTGTATAAAGTGGTGATACTGGAGCAGGAATAACATCTGAGCATAGGGGAGTGATGTTGGGCCACCCCTCTCAGCTGCTAACGTCCTCTTGTCTGATCACCACCTACCCTTTTGACCCTATCCCCTTAGCAATCTTTTAACCTCTCTTTTTCCATTGGTGTGCTCCTATCGCCCCTTCAAAGATGTCCTCTTGTCTCCCATTATAAAAAACATATCTATTATATTAAAGTAGATATCTATATACCTTTGTTGTTATCTTTTTTCATGTAACTACAACTCAAAACTACAACTGTCAGGCAATCGACAAACCCAAACACTAGATAAAGCGGGCTCTGCTCAAAAGACATCCCGATGTAACTGCTGTCCTCCCTTCCCGCTCTGGACATATGCTTACTTCCACAAAAAGCTGTCAAGAATACTCTTTAATAACGCATCCCCGGGTGAGTTTACATTGTCATCAGGCAGGGGGGTGATGTTTGCCCACACCCCAACCACTGCCTATGAACACAGAGAGACCTTCATGTAGCCCATCCAGGGAGGTTCCCCAGAAATGCATTACCTGGAATGTGACAAGAACTTTAGCAACAGAAGCCATAAAGAGCAGAAAAGCAACCGACGAGGATGGGATTCGAACCCACGCGTGCAGAGCACAATGGATTAGCAGTCCATCGCCTTAACCACTCGGCCACCTCGTCAAGATGAGTGCACGGCTGTGAAATGTTGGCTCACTCCTTGTCCATGTGAACTTACATTACATCTCGGACTAACTAATTGATCTCCCAACCACCGCTTCCATCATTTTCTGTTCAGGGGAGAAATTTTCTTTCCGACCACTGG